>NC_056459.1:6605860-7205860 GCF_018296145.1 Oncorhynchus tshawytscha
CCTGGACCTGCTAAAGCAGTACTGGGCCCTGGCAGTAAACCCCCACAGCACATGGCCTACAGCAGAGCCTGGACCTGCTAGAGCAGTACTGCCAGACCTGGGCCCTGGACCTGCTAGAGCAGTACTGCCAGACCTGGGCCCTGGACCTGCTAGAGCAGTACTGCCAGACCTGGGCCCTGGACCTGCTAGAGCAGTACTGCCAGACCTGGGCCCTGGACCTGCTAGAGCAGTACTGCCAGACCTGGGCCCTGGACCTGCTAGAGCAGTACTGGGCCCTGGCAGTAAACCCCCACAGCACCTGGCCTACAGCAGAGCCTGGACCTGCTAGAGCAGTACTGCCAGACCTGGGCCCTGGCAGTAAACCCCAAAAAGACTAAAATAATGATTTTCCAGAGAAGATCCAGATCTCAGGGAATTAGACCAAAGTTCTCAATTGGTACAAAATATATAGAGTACTGCACATACTACAATTACTTAGGTTTAAAAATAATCTCAACTGGACACCTTAATGAGACAGTGAATGAACTGAGAGAGAAAGCATGCAGGGCATTCTACACCATTAAAAAGATCATTCAAATTGAAATACCTATTCAAATGTGGCTAAAACTAATTGAATGTGTCCTTGAACCAATTGCACTTTATGGCAGCGAGGTGTGGGGTCCACTTGCAAAACAAGATTTCATCAAATGGGACAAACACCCCATTGAAACCCTGCATGCACAGTTCTGTAAGATTCTCCTACATGTCCAAAGGAAAACTACAAACAATGCATACAGGGCAGAATTAGGCCAATATCCACTAATAATAAAAACTCAAAAAAGAGCAATTCAGTTTTGGAAACATCTAAAATACAGTGACCTCCTCTCATATCATTACCAAGCCCTGAAATGCCAAGAGCTGAGCAAAGAAAAGAGTCCCCTCATCCAGCTGGTCCTGGGGCTGAGTTCACAAACCTGTTCTACTAACACACTGAAGCCTCAGGACCAGAACATCCAAACAATCAGGATAAACCAAATTACAACACAGTCAAAACAAAACTATATTGCTTATTGGGAAACACAAGCAAAGCACAATGCACTGCTATCTGGCCCTAAATCGACATACACCGTGGCTAAATATTTGACCATGGTTACTGATCAAAACCTTGAAAAAGTACAGGCTCAGTGAGCACAGCCTTGCCATTGAGAAGGGTAGACACAGGAAAACCTGGCTCCCCGTAGAGGAAAGGCTGTGCAACCACTGCACCACAGCAGGACCTGAGACGGAGCTGCATTTCCTGACAAAATGTTTTAAAAAATAAAACAATTAGTGTGTCATTTTCCCAAATTTGAAACCCTTATTCAAGGTTTCAAAGACCTCTCTGGTGAGGATAGGCTACCTGTCCTGTTGGGGGAGGACGCAGAGAGCTGTGGGTTGGCAGCGCACTACATTGCTGCCTGCCATAAGATGAGGGACAGTGTCTGACAGACCAATCAACCTGCACATGTCCTCTACTGTATACATATTGTAAGCTTTGGAAATATGTACATTGTTACATCATGCCAATAAAGCGAATTGAAGAGAGAGAGAGAGAGAGAGAGCGAGATGGGGAGAGAGAGAGAGCGAGATTGGGAGAGAGAGAGAGAGAGCGAGATGGGGAGAGAGAGAGAGAGAGCGAGATGGGGAGAGAGAGAGAGAGCAAGATGGGGAGAGAGAGAGAGAGACAAAGAGAGAGACAGAGAGAGAGAGCGAGAGAGCGAGAGAGAGAGAGCGAGAGAGCGAGAGGAAAAGAAAAACAGAGTTAATTACATATTCATCTTGTTCAAAATCATCTCAGTGTTTGCATAGCATTGTTGACATAAGCAATGCTCCTAGGGACCCTAGTTGCCAGGGCGACAAACACTGCGCTCCGGCTGTGACCCCATGTGGCGTCTCAGGGCCGAGGAGTCCGGGGACAACCGTTGGCACGGCGACTCAGCAGCTTTGGCAGGCCTATTTCGTCACCCTTTGTGAGAAAGTGGGCCATCTTCTCAGACCCTGCTGATGGACTCCCAATGACTAGGCTAAACAGCTCAGTGCTAAGAACCAGGAGTTTGTTTTTTTTTTAAAAGAGGGAGAGAAAGGAAAGGAGGGACTGGGCATTTAGAGAGAGGAGACAGAGGCTAATTACTGTCTCATTCACCGCTGACCATGACTTGTGGTTTAACCGGAGGCAATGGAGCCTTAAAGAGAGGAGAGCAGAGAAATACAGAGAGAGGCTGAGGAAATGAGGATGACAGGAAAGAGGTAAACATGAGGAGGAGCAATAAAAGAAAGCTGAGTGAAGGGGGGCAGTTGAGTGTGATAGAACATGACTAGGCTTCTAGAAGACCGGGATTATGTACGAGCAATTCATTATAAGGAGACGTAGCCACTTTTGCTTGTGTTACATTCTTGGTCTTCATTGAGTGACTGATAACCTAGGAACATATTGGGAGAGAGAAACAGAAACCGAGAAAAAAGCAGTGTGAACGACAGGAGTCCTACCTGTGAACACACGGTGCTCGTCAAAGTAGCCCCATCACAGACCTGAGAGAGATTAAACTACCCACAGTGCTCTTTGGTTACCTTGGCTGAATGGCAGGGGCCAGTGGTGAAGGGAGGTGTGTGTGTGTGTGTGTGTGTGTGTGTGTGTGTGTGTGTGTATATGTGTGTGTACACTGACCTGACTTAAATTCGGTCTTGGGGTTAAGGGTTTGATTAAAAACAGTCCTTGTGGCCTGGGTAAAACTGGGTTGTGGCTCGAGCCATACTAGGTCTAGACTAATCTCAGCACCCAGAATCATCTTAAAACGGTCACATGAGCCTGGGCCAGGCTTTTAGCGGCTCACATTCACAACACATATATATGTTTGAGGACCACTGTGCAATATTACAGAACACAGCAAATGGCACAAGCTGTAAAAACACAAAACACTTCACTGCATTTCAAATCGTGAAGCTGCAATCGCGTAAATTCCACATTTTGCCAGCAGAGGGCGACGTGCGCCTTTTAATCCGAGGAGCCGACCGGCGACAGAAACAAACGGGCCTTCTCCATGTCCTGTTGGTCAACGGTCAGCTCTCCTCATGGGTGCATCTCAATAGTCTAGGACTGGAAATAGCCTAACCCCACACACAAGGAGAGAGGAAGCCACCGAGACCGTTTCCTCACATCCTTCTGTTGCCCTGCTCGCTTCCTTCATTCTCTCCTTCCTTTGCAACCGCTCTCAGCCCCCTGTTCACGTGACACCTCTCCCTCGGTCTCTCAATGCTAATAAACACAACCTATCCATCGATGTGTGGAAGGTTGGCCTCAGTGCGTGATGAGAAAGAAGGGATGTGTTTGGCTGGTCGTGGGTGTTGAAGAGTTGATTGTGTGTTAATTAGATAGGTATCATGGGGGGTTGTTATTACTTCTGACTGGAAATGATCTCTCGTGCGATAGAGTGTTTTAGTGTGTGTGTGTGTGTATGGTCATCTTCATTACACGTAATGGAACTATTTCTCTGCCTCTATGATTCAATTCATGTCTTCCCTATTCAACCGGGAGTTCCGAAGTACGACACGTCCATGTGTTGTAATCAGAATTGGTGAATCACAGCCCAGCTTTGGGATACACGGAGAGAAGCCTGGTCCCAGATCTGTGCATGTTAAGGGTGGCAATGACCAAAGGAGTTGGTTCGAAGGCACAAACAGATCTGGGACCAGACTACCGTAAACAGTGTTGGGGGTTGATAAAACGTGCAAGCTGTATCTGGGTGTTGTTCAGTCAGCGGAAACGTCACGGTTGGTTACTCGCAGCGGTCAGCTCCACTGCTGTGCTACAGTTAGAGTGGTGCCACCCAACGAGTGCACCTGGGTCTCACACACACACACAAGTACATAAAGTCTCTTTGTATGCGAGGCTGAACTCGTGTTTTTGGGGTCATCTGCACTGAGTGTACAGAATACCTGCTCTTTCCATGACATAGACTGACCAGGTGAATCCAGGTCAAAGCTATGATCCCTCATTGATGTCTCTTGTTAAATCCACTTCAAATCAGTGTTGTTGAAGGGGAGGAGACAGGTTAAAGGATTTTTTAGCCTTGAGACGATTGAGACATGGATAGTGTATGTGTGCCATTCAGAGGGTGAACGGGCAAGACAAAAGATTTAAGTGCCTTTGAACAGGGTATGGTAGTAGGTGCCAGGCGCACCGGTTTGTGTCAAGAACTGCAACGCTGCTGTTTTTTTTTTAAACGCTCAAGTTTCCCCATGCGTATAAAGAATGGTTCACAACCCAAAGGACATCCAGCAAACTTGACTCAACAGTGGGAAGCATTGGAGTCAACATGTGCAAAGCTTCTCAGTGGAACGCTGTTGTGAAGACGAAAGGGGGGATGCAACTCAATATTAGGAAGGTGTTCTTAACATTTTGTAAACTCAGTGTATATTGGTGCACTGCACACTCTGCTTCTTCTGTTGAGATCCACCAAAAGGCACAAGTACCCACGTTCTTCTTCCATCCTCTTTCTGCAACTAAATGTCTCCATGTGCCACAGCTCCCTGCCTTGTCCGGTAAAGATCAACTGTGTGTGTGTGTGTCTAAAGGCTGGTTCCCAGACACATATTAAGCCAGACCCAGCCAATCAGAATGAGTTTTTGCCCACAAAAGGAATTTCTTACAGAAATACTCCTGTTTCATCAGCTGTCCGGGTGGCTGGTCTCAAACCATCCTGCAGGTGAGAAAGCCGGATGTGGAGGTCCTGGGATGGCGTGGTTCAACGAGGCCGGTTGGACGCACTGCCAAATTCACTAAAACGACATTGGAGGCGGCTTATGGTAGAGAAATGAACATTCAATTCTCTGGTAACAATTGCACGCTCTTTCAAAACGTGAGACATCTGCGGCATTGTGTTGTGTGACAAAACTGAAATTTTTAGAGTGAGTGGCCTTTTATTGTCCCCAGCATAAGGTGCACCTGTGCAATGATCATGCTGTTTAATCAGCTTATTGATATGCCACACCTGTCAGGTCGATGGATGATCTTGGCAAAGGAGAAACGCTCATTAACAGGGGATGTAAATACAGTTGTGCACAAAATTTGAGACAAGCTTTTTGTGCCCGTTTAACATTCCTGGGATCTTTTATTTCAGCTCATGAAACATGGGACCAACACGTTACATCAGGGGTATTCAACTCTTAACCTACGAGGTCCGGAGCCTGCTGGTTTTCTGTTCTGCCTCATCATGAATTGCACCCACCCGGCGTCCTAGTTCTAAATCAGTTCCTGGGTAGAAGAAATACAGTGGCACTGGCTTCGAGGTCCAGAGATGAGTTTGAGGGCTTTACATGTTGCGTTTATATTTTTGTTCGGTATAATACGTTTTTTTTAGTCCACGACTAGGTTTAAAAATCGGTGTCTGGAAAACCAGCCCTAGTTATGACACTGCATTCCTGGCGAGCTGTCAACACAGGTCCCAACAGTTTGTGGTGAAGGCAGTGTTTTATATGGATGTGTGTGTTTGATCTGTACACACACACACACACTCTCCGAGAGGCAGCCATACACCCGGACCTGACCACATGACGGTGCACACACACACACACACACACACCTGTCCGTCAGCTGATATAAACATGGGTGCAGTCAGGTAGATCGGCGTGATGTCAGTGAATAGCGGGAGCCAAGACAAAACACAGGAACAGGTAGACTGACTGGCTCGTGTCGTCACCTGTACCGTCTGTCAGCCTCTGCTGAACAGCCACGAGCTCTGTGGCTGTGTGCCATGTAAACACCTGCGTTGGGGTGGACTGTCAACGGTATTAGATACTAGACTGATAGGACAGGATTATAAAGGAGCCTGGATGATTCATTCTCTGCCGGACTACAGTAGACGAAAGACTGTACAACATGTCCTGCCACGAGGCAATTAACTTACAGCGCATTCGGAAAGTATTCAGACCCCTTGACTTTTTCCAAGTGTGTGTGTGTGTGTGTGTGTGTGTGTGTGTGTGTGTGTGTGTGTGTGTGTGTGTGTGTGAGAGAGACACGAAAATGTATTACAAATGAAAAACTGAAATATCACATTTATACATCAGTATTCAGATCCTTTACTCAGTACTTTGTTGAAGCACCTTTGGTAGTGATTTACAGCCTCGGGTCTTCTTGGGTATGACGCTATAAGCTTGGCACAACTGTGTTTGGGGTGTTACTCCCATTCTTCTCTGCACATCCTCTCAAGCCCTGTTAGGTTTGATGGGAAGCCTTGCTGCACAGCTATTTTCAGGTCTCTCCAGAGATGTTGGATCAGGTTCAAGTCTGGGCTCTGGCTGTGCCACTCAAGGACATTCAGAGACTTGTCCCAAAGCCACTTCTGAGTTGCCTTGGCTGTGTGCTTAGGGTCGTTGTCCTGCTGGAAGCTGAATCTACGCCTCAGTCTGAGGTCCTGAGTGCTCTCGAGCAGGTTTTCATCAAGGATCTCTGTACTTTGCGCCGTTCATCTTTCCCTCCACCCTGGTTCTTGGTCACCTCCCTGACCAAGGCCATTCTCCCCCGATTGCTCAGTTTGGCCGGGCGGCCAGCTCTAGGAAGAGTCTTGGTGGTTCAAAACTTCTTCAATTTAAGAATGATGGAGGCCACTGTGTTCTTGGGGACCTTCAATGCTGCAGACATTTTTTGGTATCCTTCCCCAGATCTGTGCCTCAACACAATCCTCTCTTGGAGCACTACGGACAATTCCTTCGACCTCATGGCTCGGTTTTTGCTCTGATCAGCACCGTCAACTGTGTGACCATACATAGAGAGGTGTGTGCCTTTCCAAATCATGTCCAATCAATTGAATTTACCACAGGTGGTACAATCAAGTAGCAGAAACATCTCAAGGATGATCAATGGAAACAGGATGCATCTGACCTCAATTACAGGTCTCACAGCAAAGGGTCTGAATACTTATGTTAATGTATTTCTTTGTCATGATGGGGTATAGTGTGTAGATTGATGAGGAAATACGAGTTCCTGGAGAATCCCAGTGGATATGTATATCAATACCAAATACAGGTGTCATTAACCCTGTCATTTATTTATCGCCGCAAACCATATATCATCTCTTGAGTCATCTTTCTGCCTCTATCCTTCTTAAGTCCTCTTCCCCTCCCCCCTCTCCACCTCTCTTTATTTAATGACTTCCCTCCCAGAAAGTGAAAGGTCCCTGCTCTCTCCAGCTACAGTAAATAAAACTCTCCTTAACGCCAACTGAACATTGTCTAATGTTACAGACAGTGGTGCCGGGCCAGCAGTGTGTGTGCCAACGTTGGTGCCCCTCCTCAGTCCGTCTGACCGACATACATTACAGCGTAGAAATACGCAGCGCACTAGAGAGTTACGAGGTCAGACGCCCCATTCCACAGTCATGTGGTGGAATGCCCAGTCTGTGTGATCTACGTCTGCGGTGGTTTCAGGTTTCAACGTCATGCACATGTACAGTGAAATGCCTTTCTTGCAAACGTAATAATACAACAAAAACTAATGAGGAATAAGAATAACACCGTAAATAAGTAAATAAGGATACTACAGGGTCAGTTCCAATGTGCAGGGATACTGACAGGTGTATGAAATTGAGCACACAGCCATGCAATCTCCATAGACAAACAGTGGCAGTAGAATGGCGTGACTTAACAGCTCAGTGACTGTCAACGTGGCACCGCAATAGAAAGCCACCTTTCCAACAAGTCAGCTTGTAAAATGTCTGGCCTGCTAGAGCTTCCCTGGTCAACTGTAAGTGCTGTTATTGTGAAGTGGAAACGTCTATGAGAAACAACGGATCAGCCGAAAAGTGGTAGGCCACACAAGCTCGCTCAGAGAACAGGACCGCCAAGCGCTGAAGCGCGTAACGTGTAAAAAAAAAATAGTCTTTCATTGATGACAACACTCGCTACAGCGTTTCAAACTGCCTCGGGAACAAACGTCAGCACAGGGACTGCTCGTCGCGAGCTTCATGAAATGGGTTTCCACGGCCGGACAGCCTCACACAAGCCTAAGATCATCATGCGCAATGCCAAGCGTCAGCTGGAGTAGTGTGAAGCTCACCGCCATTGAACTCTGAAGCAGTGGAATCACGTTCTTTGGAGTGATGACGGACAAATCTGGGTTTGAGAACGCTACCTGCCCCAATGCATAGTGCCAACTGTAAAGTTTGGTGAAGGAGGAATAATGGTCTGGGGCTGTTTTTCATGGTTCGGGCTAGGCCCCTTAGGTAAGGTGAAGGGAATTCTTAACGCTACAGCATACAATGACATTTTAGACAATTTAGACAATTCTGTGCTTCCAACTTTGTGGCAACAGTTTGGGGAAGGCCCTTTCCTGTTTCAGCATGACAATGTCCCTGTGCATAAAACAAGGTCCATACAGAAATGGTTTGTTGAGATCAGTGTGGAGGAACTTGACTGGCCTGCACAGATCCCTAACCTCAACCCCATCAAACACCTTTGGGATGAACTGGAACGCCGATTGAGAGCCAGGCCTAATTGCCCAACATCAGTGCCCGACATAACTAACGCTCGTGGCTGAATTGAAGCAAGTCCCCGCAGCAATGTTCCAACATCTAGTGGAAAGACTTCCCAGAAGAGTGGAGTCTGTTATAGCAGCAAAGGAGGGACAAACTCCATATTAATGCCCATGATTTTGAAATAAAATGTTCAACAACCAGGTGTCCACTTACTTTTGATCATGTAGTGCATGTATATGGGTAAGGTGACCACTGGTGGAAAAAGTACCCAATTGTCCTACTTGAGTAAAAGTAAAAGATACCTTAATAGAAAGTTCAAGTAAAAATCATTTCAAATTCCTTCTATTAAGCAAAGCAGAAAGCCACATTTGTTTTATTTTATTGACAGATAACCAGGGGCATGCTCCAACACTCAGACACCATTTACAAACGAAGCATGTGGTTAGTGAGTCCGCCAGATCAGAGGCAGTAGGGGTGTGTGAATTAGACCATGTTCCTGTCCTGCTAAGCATTCAAAGCGTAATGAGCGCTTTTGGGTGTCAGGGAAAATGCGTGGAGTAAAAAGTACATCATTTGCATGAGGAATGTAGTGAAGCAAAAGTAGTCAAAAATATAAATAGAAAGGAAAGTACAGATAACACACAAAAAAACTTAAGTAGTACTTTAAAGTATGTTTACTTAAGTACTTCCCACCACTGAAAGTGACCAGGCATCAGGATATAAGAGTAGCAGCAGCTTGTATGTGAGTGGGTGTGTGTGTAGAGTCAATATAAATGTATGTGCATGTGTGAGTGAGCAGATGGATTGAGTGAGTGGAGTGAGTGTGTGAGTGTGTGTGTAGGGCCCTGTGAGTGTGTGAGTGTGTGTGTAGGGCCCTGTGAGTGAGTGTGTGTGAGTGTGTGTAGGGCCCTGTGAGTGAGTGTGTGTGTAGGGCCCTGTGAGTGAGTGTGTGTGTAGGGCCCTGTGAGTGAGTGTGTGTGTAGGGCCCTGTGAGTGAGTGTGTGTGTAGGGCCCTGTGAGTGAGTGTGTGTGTAGGGCCCTGTGAGTGAGTGTGTGTGTAGGGCCCTGAGTGAGTGTGTGTGTAGGGCCCTGTGAGTGAGTGTGTGTGTAGGGCCCTGTGAGTGAGTGTGTGTAGGGCCCTGTGAGTGAGTGTGTGTGAGTGTGTGTGTAGGGCCCTGTGAGTGAGTGTGTGTGAAGGGCCCTGTGAGTGTGAGTGTAGGGCCCTGTGAGTGTGAGTGTGTGAAGGGCCCTGTGGGTGTATGTGTGTGTGTGTGTGTGTCCCTGTGAGTGTGTGTGTGTGTGTGTCCCTGTGTGTGTGTGTCCCTGTGTGTGTGTGTGTAGGGCCCTGTGAGTGAGTGTGTGTGAGTGTGTGTGTAGGGCCCTGTGAGTGAGTGTGTGTGAAGGGCCCTGAGTGAGTGTGTGTGTGAGTGTGTGTGTAGGGCCCTGTGAGTGAGTGTGTGTGAAGGGCCCTGTGAGTGAGTGTGTGTGTGTGTGTGTGTAGGGCCCTGTGAGTGAGTGTGTGTGAGTGTGTGTGTGTAGGGCCCTGTGAGTGTGAGTGTAGGGCCCTGTGAGTGTGAGTGTAGGGCCCTGTGAGTGTAGGGCCCTGTGAGTGTGAGTGTAGGGCCCTGTGAGTGAGTGTGTGTGTGTGTGTAGGGCCCTGTGAGTGAGTGTGTGTGTGTGTGTGTAGGGCCCTGTGAGTGTAGGGCCCTGTGAGTGAGTGTGTGTAGGGCCCTGTGAGTGAGTGTGTGTAGGGCCCTGTGAGTGTGTGTGTGAGTGTAGGGCCCTGTGAGTGAGTGTGTGTGAGTGTAGGGCCCTGTGAGTGAGTGTGTGTGAGTGTAGGGCCCTGTGAGTGAGTGTGTGTGAGTGTAGGGCCCTGTGAGTGAGTGTGTGTGAGTGTAGGGCCCTGTGAGTGAGTGTGTGTGAGTGTAGGGCCCTGTGAGTGAGTGTGTGTGAGTGTAGGGCCCTGTGAGTGAGTGTGTGTGAGTGTAGGGCCCTGTGAGTGAGTGTGTGTGTGTGTGAAGGGCCCTGTGAGTGAGTGTGTGTGTGTGTGAAGGGCCCTGTGAGTGAGTGTGTGTGTGTGTGAAGGGCCCTGTGAGTGAGTGTGTGTGTGTGTGAAGGGCCCTGTGAGTGAGTGTGTGTGAAGGGCCCTGTGAGTGAGTGTGTGTGTGAAGGGCCCTGTGAGTGAGTGTGTGTGAAGGGCCCTGTGAGTGAGTGTGTGTGAAGGGCCCTGTGAGTGAGTGTGTGAAGGGCCCTGTGAGTGAGTGTGTGTGAAGGGCCCTGTGAGTGAGTGTGTATGAGTGTGTGTAGGGCACTGTGAGTGAGTGTGTGAGTGTAGGGCCCTGTGAGTGTAGGGCCCAGTGAGTGAGTGTGTGTGAGTGTGTGTGTAGGGCCCTGTGAGTGAGTGTGTGTAGGGCCCTGTGAGTGTGTGTGTGAAGGGCCCTGTGAGTGTGAGTGTGAGTGAGGGCCCTGTGAGTGTGAGTGTAGGGCCCTGTGAGTGAGTGTCGGGCCCTGTGAGTGAGTGTGTGTGAGTGTGTGTAGGGCCCTGTGAGTGAGTGTGTGTGAATGTGTGTGAGTGTTTAGGGCCCTGTGAGTGAGTGTGTGTGTAGGGCCCTGTGAGTGAGTGTGTGTGAGTGTGTGTGTAGGGCCCTGTGTGAGTGTGTGTGAGTGTAGGGCCCTGTGAGTGAGTGTGTGTGTAGGGCCCTGTGTGAGTGTGTGTGTAGGGCCCTGTGAGTGAGTGTGTGTGAGTGTGTGTGTAGGGCCCTGTGAGTGAGTGTGTGTGAGTGTAGGGCCCTGTGAATGAGTGTGTGTGAAGGGCCCTGTGAGTGAGTGTGTGTGAAGGGCCCTGTGAGTGAGTGTGTGTGAGTGTGAGTGTAGGGCCCTGTGAGTGTGAGTATAGGGCCCTGTGAGTGAGTGTGTGTGTGTGTGTAGGGCCCTGTGAGTGTAGGGCCCTGTGAGTGTAGGGCCCTGTGAGTGAGTGTGTGTAGGGCCCTGTGAGTGAGTGTGTGTGAGTGTGTGTAGGGCCCTGTGAGTGAGTGTGTGTGAATGTGTGTGAGTGTGTAGGGCCCTGTGAGTGAGTGTGTGTAGGGCCCTGTGAGTGAGTGTGTGTGAAGGGCCCTGTGAGTGTGAGTGTGAGTGAGGGCCCTGTGAGTGTGAGTGTAGGGCCCTGTGAGTGAGTGTCGGGCCCTGTGAGTGAGTGTGTGTGTGTGTGTGTAGGGCCCTGTGAGTGAGTGTGTGTGAATGTGTGTGAGTGTTTAGGGCCCTGTGAGTGAGTGTGTGTGTAGGGCCCTGTGAGTGAGTGTGTGTGAGTGTGTGTGTAGGGCCCTGTGAGTGAGTGTGTGTGAGTGTAGGGCCCTGTGAGTGAGTGTGTGTGTAGGGCCCTGTGAGTGAGTGTGTGTGTAGGGCCCTGTGAGTGAGTGTGTGTGAGTGTGTGTGTAGGGCCCTGTGAGTGAGTGTGTGTGAGTGTAGGGCCCTGTGAATGAGTGTGTGTGAAGGGCCCTGTGAGTGAGTGTGTGTGAAGGGCCCTGTGAGTGAGTGTGTGTGAGTGTGAGTGTAGGGCCCTGTGAGTGTGAGTATAGGGCCCTGTGAGTGAGTGTGTGTGTGTGTGTAGGGCCCTGTGAGTGTAGGGCCCTGTGAGTGTAGGGCCCTGTGAGTGAGTGTGTGTAGGGCCCTGTGAGTGAGTGTGTGTGAGTGTGTGTAGGGCCCTGTGAGTGAGTGTGTGTGAATGTGTGTGAGTGTGTAGGGCCCTGTGAGTGAGTGTGTGTGTAGGGCCCTGTGAGTGAGTGTGTGTGTGTGTAGGGCCCTGTGAGTGAATGTGTGTGAGTGTGTGTGTGTGTGTGTAGGGCCCTGTGAGTGAATGTGTGTGAGTGTGTGTGTAGGGCCCTGTGAATGAGTGTGTGTGAAGGGCCCTGTGAGTGAGTGTGTATGAGTGTGTGTAGGGCCCTGTGAGTGTGAGTGTAGGGCCCTGTGAGTGTGAGTGTAGGGCCCTGTGAGTGAGTGTGTGTGTAGGGCCCTGTGAGTGAGTGTGTGTGCAGGGCCCTGTGAGTGTGTGTGTGCAGGGCCCTGTGAGTGAGTGTGAGTGTAGGGCCCTGTGAGTGAGTGTGAGTGTAGGGCCCTGTGAGTGAGTGTGAGTGTAGGGCCCTGTGAGTGTGAGTGTAGGGCCCTGTGAGTGTAGGGCCCTGTGAGTGTGAGTGTAGGGCCCTGTGAGTGAGTGTGTGTGTGAGTGTGTAGGGCCCTGTGAGTGAGTGTGTGTGTGTGTGTCCCTGTGAGTGAGTGTGTGTGTCCCTGTGTGTATGTGGGTGTGTGTGTGTGTGTCCCTGTGTGTATGTGTGTGTGTGTGTGTGTGTGTGTGTGTGTGTGTGTGTGTGTGTGTCCCTGTGTGTGTGTGTGGTGTGTGTGTAGGGCCCTGTGAGTGAGTGTGTAGGGCCCTGTGAGTGAGTGTGTAGGGCCGTGTGAGTGTAGGGCCCTGTGAGTGAGTGAGTGTGTGTATAGGGCCCTGTGAGTGAGTGTGTGTGAAGGGCCCTGTGAGTGAGTGTGTGTGAGTGTGTGTGTAGGGCCCTGTGAGTGAGTGTGTGTGAGTGTGTGTGTAGGGCCCTGTGAGTGAGTGTGTGTGAGTGTGAGTGTAGGGCCCTGTGAGTGTGAGTGTAGGGCCCTGTGAGTGTGAGTGTAGGGCCCTGTGAATGTGAGTGTAGGGCCCTGTGAGTGAGTGTGTGTGTGTGTAGGGCCCTGTGAGTGAGTGTGTGTAGGGCCCTGTGAGTGAGTGTGTGTGTGTGTGTGTAGGGCCCTGTGAGTGAGTGTGTGTGTGTGTGTAGGGCCCTGTGAGTGTAGGGGCCCTGTGAGTGTAGGGCCCTGTGAGTGAGTGTGTAGGGCCCTGTGAGTGAGTGTGTAGGGCCCTGTGAGTGAGTGTGTAGGGCCCTGTGAGTGAGTGTGTAGGGCCCTGTGTGTGAGTGTGTAGGGCCCTGTGTGTGAGTGTGTAGGTCCCTGTGAGTGTAAATAGAGACAGTGTGTGTTAGTGTGTAGGTCCCTGTGAGTGTGCATAGAGACAGTGTGTGTTAGTGTGTAGGTCCCTGTGAGTGTGCATAGAGACAGTGTGTGTTAGTGTGTAGGGCCCTGTGAGTGTGCATAGAGACAGTGTGTGTTAGTGTGTAGGGCCCTGTGAGTGTGCATAGAGACAGTGTGTGTTAGTGTGTAGGGCCCTGTGAGTGTGCATAGAGACAGTGTGTAGGGCCCTGTGAGTGTGTGTTAGTGTGTAGGGCCCTGTGAGTGTGCATAGAGACAGTGTGTAGGGCCCTGTGAGTGTGCATAGAGACAGTGTGTAGGGCCCTGTGAGTGTGCATAGAGAGTGTGTAGGGCCCTGTGAGTGTGCATAGAGACAGTGTGTAGGGCCCTGTGAGTGTGCATAGAGACAGTGTGTAGGGCTCTGTGAGTGTGCATAGAGACAGTGTGTAGGGCTCTGTGAGTGTGCATAGAGACAGTGTGTTAGTGTGTAGGGCCCTGTAAGTGTGCATAGAGACAGTGTGTAGGGCCCTGTGAGTGTGCATAGAGACAGTGTGTAGGGCTCTGTGAGTGTGCATAGAGACAGTGTGTTAGTGTGTAGGGCCCTGTAAGTGTGCATAGAGACAGTGTGTAGGGCTCTGTGAGTGTGCATAGAGACAGTGTGTAGGGCTCTGTGAGTGTGCATAGAGACAGTGTGTAGGGCCCTGTGAGTGTGCATAGAGACAGTGTGTAGGGCTCTGTGAGTGTGCATAGAGACAGTGTGTAGGGCTCTGTGAGTGTGCATAGAGACAGTGTGTTAGTGTGTAGGGCCCTGTAAGTGTGCATAGAGACAGTGTGTAGGGCTCTGTGAGTGTGCATAGAGACAGTGTGTAGGGCTCTGTGAGTGTGCATAGAGACAGTGTGTAGGGCCCTGTGAGTGTGCATAGAGACAGTGTGTAGGGCTCTGTGAGTGTGCATAGAGACAGTGTGTAGGGCTCTGTGAGTGTGCATAGAGACAGTGTGTTAGTGTGTAGGGCCCTGTGAGTGTGCATAGAGACAGTGTGTAGGGCCCTGTGAGTGTGCATAGAGACAGTGTGTAGGGCTCTGTGAGTGTGCATAGAGACAGTGTGTTAGTGTGTAGGGCCCTGTAAGTGTGCATAGAGACAGTGTGTAGGGCCCTGTGAGTGTGTGTTAGTGTGTAGGGCCCTGTGAGTGTGTGTTAGTGTGTAGGGCCCTGTGAGTGTGCATAGAGACAGTGTGTAGGGCCCTGTGAGTGTGCATAGAGACAGTGTGTAGGGCCCTGTGAGTGTGCATAGAGACAGTGTGTAGGGCCCTGTGAGTGTGCATAGAGACAGTGTGTAGGGCTCTGTGAGTGTGCATAGAGACAGTGTGTAGGGCTCTGTGAGTGTGCATAGAGACAGTGTGTGTTAGTGTGTAGGTCCCTGTGAGTGTGCATAGAGACAGTGTGTGTTAGTGTGTAGGTCCCTGTGAGTGTGCATAGAGACAGTGTGTGTTAGTGTGTAGGTCCCTGTGAGTGTGCATAGAGACAGTGTGTGTTAGTGTGTAGGGCCCTGTGAGTGTGCATAGAGACAGTGTGTGTTAGTGTGTAGGGCCCTGTGAGTGTGCATAGAGACAGTGTGTGTTAGTGTGTAGGGCCCTGTGAGTGTGCATAGAGACAGTGTGTAGGGCCCTGTGAGTGTGTGTTAGTGTGTAGGGCCCTGTGAGTGTGCATAGAGACAGTGTGTAGGGCCCTGTGAGTGTGCATAGAGACAGTGTGTAGGGCCCTGTGAGTGTGCATAGAGACAGTGTGTAGGGCTCTGTGAGTGTGCATAGAGACAGTGTGTAGGGCTCTGTGAGTGTGCATAGAGACAGTGTGTTAGTGTGTAGGGCCCTGTAAGTGTGCATAGAGACAGTGTGTAGGGCCCTGTGAGTGTGCATAGAGACAGTGTGTAGGGCTCTGTGAGTGTGCATAGAGACAGTGTGTTAGTGTGTAGGGCCCTGTAAGTGTGCATAGAGACAGTGTGTAGGGCTCTGTGAGTGTGCATAGAGACAGTGTGTAGGGCTCTGTGAGTGTGCATAGAGACAGTGTGTAGGGCCCTGTGAGTGTGCATAGAGACAGTGTGTAGGGCTCTGTGAGTGTGCATAGAGACAGTGTGTAGGGCTCTGTGAGTGTGCATAGAGACAGTGTGTTAGTGTGTAGGGCCCTGTAAGTGTGCATAGAGACAGTGTGTAGGGCCCTGTGAGTGTGCATAGAGACAGTGTGTAGGGCTCTGTGAGTGTGCATAGAGACAGTGTGTTAGTGTGTAGGGCCCTGTAAGTGTGCATAGAGACAGTGTGTAGGGCTCTGAGTGTGCATAGAGACAGTGTGTAGGGCTCTGTGAGTGTGCATAGAGACAGTGTGTAGGGCTCTGTGAGTGTGCATAGAGACAGTGTGTAGGGCCCTGTGAGTGTGCATAGAGACAGTGTGTAGGGCTCTGTGAGTGTGCATAGAGACAGTGTGTAGGGCTCTGTGAGTGTGCATAGAGACAGTGTGTTAGTGTGTAGGGCCCTGTGAGTGTGCATAGAGACAGTGTGTAGGGCCCTGTGAGTGTGCATAGAGACAGTGTGTAGGGCTCTGTGAGTGTGCATAGAGACAGTGTGTTAGTGTGTAGGGCCCTGTAAGTGTGCATAGAGACAGTGTGTAGGGCCCTGTGAGTGTGCATAGAGACAGTGTGTAGGGCCCTGTGAGTGTGTGTTAGTGTGTAGGGCCCTGTGAGTGTGTGTTAGTGTGTAGGGCCCTGTGAGTGTGCATAGAGACAGTGTGTAGGGCCCTGTGAGTGTGCATAGAGACAGTGTGTAGGGCCCTGTGAGTGTGCATAGAGACAGTGTGTAGGGCCCTGTGAGTGTGCATAGAGACAGTGTGTAGGGCCCTGTGAGTGTGCATAGAGACAGTGTGTAGGGCCCTGTGAGTGTGCATAGAGACAGTGTGTAGGGCTCTGTGAGTGTGCATAGAGACAGTGTGTAGGGCTCTGTGAGTGTGCATAGAGACAGTGTGTGTTAGTGTGTAGGTCCCTGTGAGTGTGCATAGAGACAGTGTGTGTTAGTGTGTAGGTCCCTGTGAGTGTGCATAGAGACAGTGTGTGTTAGTGTGTAGGTCCCTGTGAGTGTGCATAGAGACAGTGTGTGTTAGTGTGTAGGGCCCTGTGAGTGTGCATAGAGACAGTGTGTGTTAGTGTGTAGGGCCCTGTGAGTGTGCATAGAGACAGTGTGTAGGGCCCTGTGAGTGTGTGTTAGTGTGTAGGGCCCTGTGAGTGTGCATAGAGACAGTGTGTAGGGCCCTGTGAGTGTGTGTTAGTGTGTAGGGCCCTGTGAGTGTGTGTTAGTGTGTAGGGCCCTGTGAGTGTGCATAGAGACAGTGTGTAGGGCCCTGTGAGTGTGCATAGAGACAGTGTGTAGGGCCCTGTGAGTGTGCATAGAGACAGTGTGTAGGGCCCTGTGAGTGTGCATAGAGACAGTGTGTAGGGCTCTGTGAGTGTGCATAGAGACAGTGTGTAGGGCTCTGTGAGTGTGCATAGAGACAGTGTGTTAGTGTGTAGGGCCCTGTAAGTGTGCATAGAGACAGTGTGTAGGGCCCTGTGAGTGTGCATAGAGACAGTGTGTAGGGCTCTGTGAGTGTGCATAGAGACAGTGTGTTAGTGTGTAGGGCCCTGTAAGTGTGCATAGAGACAGTGTGTAGGGCTCTGTGAGTGTGCATAGAGACAGTGTGTAGGGCTCTGTGAGTGTGCATAGAGACAGTGTGTAGGGCCCTGTGAGTGTGCATAGAGACAGTGTGTAGGGCTCTGTGAGTGTGCATAGAGACAGTGTGTAGGGCTCTGTGAGTGTGCATAGAGACAGTGTGTTAGTGTGTAGGGCCCTGTAAGTGTGCATAGAGACAGTGTGTAGGGCCCTGTGAGTGTGCATAGAGACAGTGTGTAGGGCTCTGTGAGTGTGCATAGAGACAGTGTGTTAGTGTGTAGGGCCCTGTAAGTGTGCATAGAGACAGTGTGTAGGGCTCTGTGAGTGTGCATAGAGACAGTGTGTAGGGCTCTGTGAGTGTGCATAGAGACAGTGTGTAGGGCCCTGTGAGTGTGCATAGAGACAGTGTGTAGGGCCCTGTGAGTGTGCATAGAGACAGTGTGTTAGTGTGTAGGGCCCTGTGAGTGTGCATAGAGACAGTGTGTAGGGCCCTGTGAGTGTGCATAGAGACAGTGTGTAGGGCTCTGTGAGTGTGCATAGAGACAGTGTGTAGGGCCCTGTGAGTGTGCATAGAGACAGTGTGTTAGTGTGTAGGGCCCTGTGAGTGTGCATAGAGACAGTGCAAAAATAAAAAGGTCAATAAAAAACAAGGTTAACTCAGATCACTATTTAGTCTGTGTAGCTATTTTGTTAACTATTTATCAGTCTCATTGCTTGAGGATAGAAGCTGTTCAAGAGCCTGTTGGTACCAGACTTGATGAACCGGTACCGTTTTGCCGTGGGGAAGCAGAGAGAATAGTCTATGGTCTGGGTGGTTGGAGTCTTTAACCATTTTCCAGGCCTTCCTACCAGCCTGAACATAACGGAGTCAGTGCTGGAGGCAGGGCTCATTCAGCCCTGTGTGGAATATAACAACTCATTCATTTCTACGATGCTCTAAGTCGTGATACCTCTGTGTGTGTGTGTGTGTGTTCCCCACCAACCCCCAAAATGATGCTGCGATCCAGTACCGTACCTTGATGAGATGTTTGTTGACCCATTTCATGAAGGTTTTCTTCTGCACCCGGTCTCGCTCATCTGGAGCAGAGGGAGGGAGGGAGGGGAAAAGGAGAGTTCATTAAACAACAAGTACAGCGTCATTCCTCACCTCTGTATTGTTTACAAGCACGGCCCTGAAACATCTCTGTACCGAGGCTGTCTGGGAGCACAGCGTTCAACCGGATTTAACCAGGCAGCGCTCTACTAAATGTATTTGTCTGGAATGGAGGGCTCAGTCATGTCTGCTGCTTTGGTCGTTTCTGGGAGAATTGAGCCTCGTCACACCTCTGTTTTGTAAGGGCGCTACGTTTCTTGAGTGTTCGTGACACCGCAGCTTGTTTGTGACACTGCAGAAATATCCATATGGACACAGCATAGGATGCATGGTACATACGCATGAACCCCCCTCCCCTCCCCCCTGCCCCACACGCAGGCACTCCAACAAAACACACACACCATGACTCAGTATTTAATAAAGCAGAGAAAAGCCGCCTATTGAGCTGGTTGATCCCAGCTGTAGCTGCAGAGACTGGGCCAGGGGGGTCTTAGCACAATGCAGCAGCCTCCCAATCTATTTCCTTTGCCGCCTGTTCTGAGCTCAGTCCAGACCACGTCACCCAGACGAGTGACACGGCAATGCCCAGGACAGAACCTGACGGCAGGCCTCGCTGCTATCTCCTCCCCCACGTGGAGCCACTCCTCCTCCTCTCCTCATATCCGGGTCTCTATGTATGACATGCAGATGGGTGGCTTTGCTTTTCCCGCCTTCCCGTTCATATCTGACTCACTCCATTGGGACGCCTCTTCCCGCGTTCCCCTGGTTGTTACTATCAGGCAAAGTTAGAAAGGATATACGTTGTGGAGCTATTTAACAGCTTACATGAATCAAACCACGAACCAAAAGTCACATTCCAATTGTACATCTTGCCCCCTATAATGAGAATATATCATATTTGGCTATATTCACACTTGTCTTTTCTAGCATGGCCAACTAGTGACTGCTTTCTCCCCTTCTATGCTCCAACCAATCAGAGAATAGTTCCTGCTGGTATTTCCCCAACTTGACCTTGATAAACTCCACTGTTGATGTGGTTGCCAAGGTGACACTATAAACAGAGTCGCTATGTGGGGGGGAAGATATGTTGTCTCACTTCCTCTCCCCAGATAGACCTACATACATTACACACATACACACACACACACACACACGTGTTTACATACTGTAATGGGAACAAGTGGTCTTAGTGAGCTTCTATATCAGCATTGAGGCTCTTTGTGATAATGACAGAGTGATATTTTAGTGTGGAAATGCAGGTCAAATACCTGAACGTGGTCAAACCTAGCGGGGCAAGGTAACACACTATATGACTCATGATGATATTTTTACTCCGGGTGCACGCCCCAGGCACACACATTTGAACACAGTCTTGCTAAATAGTTTCAACAGAGAAGCATGCCTTCGTTAACAAACCTGCCTGGTAAGCTGGCCTAGCCGGCTCAGCGGTAACACATGGCTTTCTTTGTGACATTTAGGTGAGGCTATGTCTTCATCAAAATCGGCTATTGGTGACAGTATATTAAAACAAGCTTGGCGCCCCCTAGAGTTAGACATGGGAATTAACACGATACCCCACATTGGCAACTGCCAGTGGAAACGCATGTCCATTGCCAAGGGCAGAGCCTGTACACCAACAGGGTTGACTGTGTGCTGTGTTTGTATGTGTGACAGCCACGGAAAGGCACGCATTCCACCACACAGGGAGGCATTGTTCAGCAGTATACACCCCTCAACACCATCCAAAAACAAAACAAACACACACAAATAATGTGCACACACACACTACCACTACTAGAGTGAGTCTTCACACTGTAAACATTGGTCGATATAGTGCACAAATAGCTCAAGATGTCAACAGTACACACACACACACACACTACAATATAGTGAACAAAAATATAAAACGCAAAGTAAATTGTTGGTCCCATGTTTCATGAGCAGAAATAAAAGATCCCAGAAATGTTCCATACTCACAAAGAGCTAATTTCTCTCAAATTCTGTGCACAAACTTGTTTACATCCCTGTTAGTGAGAATTTACCCTTTACCTGACAGGTTTGGCATATGAAGACGCTGATTAAACAAAATGATCATTGCAAAGGTGCACCTTGTTCTGGGGACAATAAAATACCATTCTAAAATGTGCAGTTTTGCCGCACTACACAATGTCTCAGATGTCTCAAGTTTTGAGGGACCATGCAATTGGTATGCTAACTGCAGGAATGTGCACCAGAGCTCTTGCCAGAGAATTTAATGTTCATTTCTCTACCATAAGCCGCCTGACGTTTTGGAGAATTGGACAGAACGTCCAACCGGCCTCACAATCGCAGGACCACGTGTAATAACGCCATCCCAGGACCTCCACAACCGGCTTCCAACAGCCACCCGGACAGCTGATGAAACTGTGGGTTTGCACGATGACCACTGGCACGCTGGAGAAGTGTGCTCTTCACGGATGAATCCCGGGTTCAACTGTACCGGGCAGATGGCAGACATGACATTGTGTATGGCATCGTGTAGGCAAGCGGTTTTCTGATGTCAACGTTGTGAACAGAGAACCCCAACGGAACCACGGGGCAATGGAAATGGGAGTCACAAGCGACGGACAACGAACACAATTGCATTTTAAATCGATGGAAATTTGAATGCACAGAGATACCGTGATGAGATCCTGAGGCCCAATGTCGTGCCATTCATCAGCTGTCATCACCTCGTGTTTCAGCATGATAATGTATGGCCCCATGTTGCAAGGATCAGTGCACAATTCCTGGAAGCTGAACACGCCCCAGTTTTTCCATGGCCTGCATACTCAGACATGTTACCAATTGAGCATGTTTGGGATGCTCTGGATCCACAGCGTGTTCCAGTTCCCGCCAATATCCAGCAACTTCACACAGCCATTGAAGAGCGGGACAACATTTCACAGGCCACAATCAAGCAACCTGATCATCTCTATTTGAAGGAGGTGTGTCATGCTGGGTGAGGCATAAGGTGGTCACCAGATACTGACAGGTTTTCTGATCCATGCCCCTACCTATTTTCTAAAAGGTATCTGTGACCAACAGATGCATATCTGTATTCCCAGTCATGCGAAATCCATAGATTAGGGCCTAATGAATTGATTTCAATTGACTGATTCCCTTATATGAACTGTTGCGTTTATATTTGTTTTATTCAATGTAGAAAACACAGGACACACACGGTGACATCCTACACGCAGAAAAACGTTTTATTGAGCCTATGTAAACTACACTTAGCTGCTTTACAGTGTACAACACATGCATACACTACACATACAGTCTCTCACACACACTGACCTGCACAGCACATGATAGAGTGCAGGTGGGCATTGAGGCTGGACTCGTTATGGTAGTCCCGCCACATCCTTCTTTTTACTGTTCTATCCTTCTGTATTTCTCTCCTTCCTCTTTCCTTCACCCGGCTTCTAAAGCCACTTCCTCTTCTCTCTCCCAGTGCACAAGTCCACGTGTGATTCCAAAAGTCAGGTGGCACACCAGAGAGAGAGGCAATGTAAACGAGTCACTATTCCGCAATCCCAGAACAAGAGTAGTCTCTCTCAGAGGAAGTCCACGTGTCTTATTCCAAGCCAGGGAGCACACCAGGGAGAGGCAAAGTACACAAATTGCTATTTCAGTTTCCACAATGTCAAAACAAGAGTATTCCAATGAATTTGATTCTCCCAAAAACACTTACTGCAAGGACTAGTCTCCCTGTGTCTCAGACAAGTAGAGGGACTCATTTCTGGGTTGCCTCTTTCTGCCTGTCGCTCCCTTGTACCCACTCTCTTTCCGACGGTCTTGTGATCGCTGCCATTTCTAAACTCCTGGCCAGCCCTCACTGGAGCAGTCACACGTGTGTATCAAAGTCACAGGCTGCCCCCTCCCCTCCGGCAAATAAAGACCGCCCCTCCCTCTGATTCTTCCACTCTTGTTGTCTCGCACTCCCTCGGTCACTCCTGTCCCCTGCTACCGCGCTGGCCTGAGGCACGGTCCCACATTCACTCTACTCCTGGTGCAGGACAGACACCTTGCGCTCTAAAATGCAGCTGTTGAGCAGTGGCTCTGCAGATAAAGCAGGTTCAGAGCTGCGGTTCACTCCCTCTCTCAGCCTCTCCCTCCCGCTCTCTCTCAAAGTATCTTAAGGCTGCAGTCCTCTGGTTAAGATGTGTATGCTGTCAAGACGGGGCAACAGCAGGTTGAGGAAACTGTCTGCCGTTCACAGTTGGAAATAAGAGGGGTTTTCCTTCTTCAGTCTTTCAGAGCAAAGGAAGGAAGTAGTTGTAGAGAGAGATTGTTTATCAAACTCTGGTTGAGGTAAATAATAAGGAAGTCAAAAAGAGAACGTGCTGAAGTGTCCCTTTATGATGATGTCATCCACTCAAGCAATCAAGCAAGCAGCAGACTCCAGTGTTTAGATCCCAGTCTGTTGCCATGTGAACCCACACACACTGCTCTCTCTAACAGAAACCAGACACTGCTAGTCCTAGACTGTAACCAACATCATTTACAATCTTTTTCTTTGCTCTTTCTAGGCCTGGGAACAAAAATTTGCCACAATCCCAGAAGAAACCCCCTGGCTGTCCATTGTAGAGCCCCCGTTCTGAGCCAATGAGTGTTTTGTGTGTGTTTAAGACCACTCGTCTGATCACAAAATGATCTGCTGAGCTTGTGATGTCATCTGATGAGACAGAGACACAGAGAGAAGCTACTTCAGATAATCATAATAATCTGAGTAGCTGCCTTGGTCAGTGAGAAAATGATACAAATATGGTTTGGGTCAGGGCTGTAGTGTGTATGAGGAGGTCTATTGGAGAAATGTCCAGATCAGATTTCTTGACTCCTCTCCAGGCGGGTTCAATGCAGATTGGGAACAACACCAGCTAGCTACAAGTGAACAAGATGCGTCTTGAGCTGAGAGCCACCGTCCCCTGACACCGTACACACCCACGAACAATCACAGAACGGGACAAACACACACTTTAGTCTCGGCAATCTAAATCCCCAGCGTTGACTCATCCTTCATTGTAACCCTACTGATAGCTACTCTGAGGAAAAATGTACTTTCTATGTCTGTGTTTTGTGGTTGTCCCACCTAGCTATCGAAGATGAATGCACGAACTACAAGTCGCTCTGGATCAGTGTCTGCTAAATGACTGAAATGTCAAAATGTAGCACCCTTTCCTATGACTAAGCATTCCCTTGATGCAACAGCATTTTCAGCTAGCCTATTCCTACACTCCTTCAAATCTGTCGATGTTGCATCGAGCGTCTCAAAACCTTTCACAACGCTAGCCCCTACAATAATTGTCATGTTTCAATTTAAAAAGCTGGAACAAAATCAATAGTAGAACTGAAACAGAGTCAGCAAAAACAGCTGCAACAACCTCGCTTCGTAGAACAACAGCGTGACGGCATATGAACATGTGACCGGAACATTGACATTATCACTGGGAGTCTGACAGTCAAGGGTGACATCACAGTCTGTAGTTTCTTATGGAAATACTAAAGACCAGGTAAAAACCTATAGTTTAGCATACAAAAGAGCTGGCACAACAACAACAACGCCTAGAGGGCCCCAACAAAAGCAGTGACGCACGCGCACACACACTCGTGACACACAACGACAACACGCTCCGCCGGAAGAGTCCACACACACTCCTCTCCTCCTGTCGATGATGCGTCACTCAAGTAACCGTGTTTCTCTCCTCCTATAGTGACCTCTTTACTCTCTCCACATATCCAATCCTCATCTTCCTCTGTCTTGTTTGTCCTTTGCCTTTCCCTCTGCTCACTCCATCCTTGTTTTCAAGAGGACTCTCTCCTCGGTTTTTAGAGCGAGAGCGTTGTTCAGCCGCTCCGTTTCTCCCCCGGCCCTCCAAACTATAAATACCAGGCAGAGCTTACGCTCTTAATACCACGCAGTATGCTTATCCCTCGCTCCCTCCCTCTCTTGTCATCACGTCTAATCTCTCCTCTTCTGTCGTTTCTCTCCTCAGTCTCATTCAATTAAAACAGAGGAAGTCCCTGCACCACCAAGTCTTCTCCTCCCGTTGTCAAATCTTATTTTTCCACTTCACTTTCCATTTCACTTTCTCCGTCGTTAAAATGTCCGAGTTCATCACTCTCCTTCTCCGTCAGCAGTGGCACATCTCCCTCCCTCTCCCATCAATCCCCCTACATCCTATTTGTTATGAACGTATAAATAAATAAAATCAACAAATAAAAACAGGAAATTAACTCCTATAGCAAATCTAAATCAACCAGACCAACATTTGAAGCGATATTCCCCAAAATAGCCAGCTGCAACATTCACAAATATCCAAACCACTCCTGTATCGGGTAACAGGTTTTGAAAGAAAGTGCTGATATCCCCAGTTACCAGGGGCCCCCGGCAGCCCTCTGGACAAGCAGTCATCAGATAAGAACATATTGAATTTGGGCTCCTTGTGACTTATGATGACTCTGATATTGGGCAGTGTTAACCTTATTAGGAGGAGATGCTGTGTATCTACGTACGGGATACGCTGCACTATAGGGACGCAGGTGGTTTGGGGTTATAAGGTTGTTGTAGGTGGTTTGGGGTTATAAGGTTGTTGTAGGTTGTTTGGGGTTATAAGGTTGTTGTAGGTTGTTTGGGGTTATAAGGTTGTTGTAGGTTGTTTGGGGTTATAAGGTTGTTGTAGGTTGTTTGGGGTTATAAGGTTGTTGTAGGTTGTTTGGGGTTATAAGGTTGTTGTAGGTTGTTTGGGGTTATAAGGTTGTTTAGGTTGTTTGGGGTTATAAGGTTGTTGTAGGTTGTTTGGGGTTATAAGGTTGTTGTAGGTTGTTTGGGGTTATAAGGTTGTTGTAGGTTGTTTGGGGTTATAAGGTTGTTGTAGGTTGTTTGGGGTTATAAGGTTGTTGTAGGTTGTTTGGGGTTATAAGGTTGTTGTAGGTTGTTTGGGGTTATAAGGTTGTTGTAGGTTGTTTGGGGTTATAAGGTTGTTGTAGGTTGTTTGGGGTTATAAGGTTGTTGTAGGTTGTTTGGGGTTATAAGGTTGTTGTAGGTTGTTTGGGGTTATAAGGACTGCTGTCTGCTGTCGATTAGTCAAAACATACACAGGTGTGTTCTTTGAACTAAAACTATGTCCTTGTCAATGTCCTTTTTCACAGTTAGGAGGTTATACAGTGGGGCAAAAAAGTATTTAGTCAGCCACCAATTGTACAAGTTCTCCCACTTAAAAAGATGAGAGGCCTGTAATTTTCATCATAGGTACACTTCAACTATGACAGACAAAATGAGAAGAAAGAAATCCAGAAGAATCACCTTGTAGGATTTGTAATGAATTTATTTGCAAATTATGGTGGAATATAAGTATTTGGTCACCTACAAACAAGCAAGATTTCTGGCTCTCACAGACCTGTAACTTCTTCTTTAAGAGGCTCCTCTGTCCTCCACTCATTACCTGTATTAATGGCACCTGTTTCAACTTGTTATCAGTATAAAAGACACCTGTCCACAACCTCAAACAGTCACACTCCAAACTCCACTATGGCCAAGACCAAAGGATACTTCAGTATTTTGGCAATAAAGCCCTTCATCTACTTCCCCAGAGTCAGATGAACTTCCTTTAGACATACAAGTGGTATCCACAAGTTCATCCGACTCTGGGGAAATAGATCATCCCGACGTATCCCTTTAATAATAATTAATAAACAAAATGGATATCAGTAAAATCACTAACTAATTGTCAGGTCTGCCATTACTTATTACTTCTGGGAACTATCATCATCATCCTCCATCCTCATGAGGGAGAGGCATTAGAAAATATCTTCAAGGTATGTGGGGTTTTTGGTAACAGAATTACAAGGCAATGCTTTTTTAAACTTACAGAAGGTAAAACATTTTTCCAAAATGAAATATGTGATATTAGTTGGCAGGGTTCTATACGTCAACATTATTGTGTCTTAATGCATTTCTGATACCTTAAGACTTATTCTGGTTTTGCAAGACCCCTTTTTCCATCTGTTTATCCAGATATCTAATATTTAAGATGGAAAATGGTTTAAACATATGCCTTAATTTAAAAAAAAATTTAAAAAAAAAAGCTTTGCTTTCATTTGACACCCAATTTGATATGCTCCTACTGTATGAGCTTCACATATTGGTGCTCATGGGCCCTTTTACATGGAATAGCCCCTATACATAGACACTCATGCAAGAGCACGAACACACAGCTCCCCACCCTGCCCATCACTCTGCTGTGCCACGTCTTGCTTGCTGCTGCGGCTAAAAATAAAGCCAGTGCGCCAGCATCACAAACACACAGCTCTGTATCAGTCGGTACCGCACTTTAGCAAGCCTAAACACGCAAGCCTGCATCACACACACACACACACACAGTACCACCCACACATAGCCCCAAGAAATGGCACACAGCACAGCTTTCCTATCCAGTCCCTTCAGATAGATGGTGATAGTAGGTCCCTGTATAAATAGGAAGTGGCAGTAGGAAAAGGTCACTCTTTCCAAGGCATCCCTGTAGAACACAGAGGTGGGCAATACCTCTCTGTTCCTCCTATCATCCCAGACAGTCCTGTCACGCTAGATATTATACTCCTGTGACTGAAGGATATCAATTAAATCCTCCAAACAATTAGCAGAACGTCCTTGCCAGCAGCCACTGTGGTCCTTTATGGCTAATGATTAATGGCTGTTTTTAAGTCGGCTTTTTGTAATATCGTGTCACCTAATGCAGTGAACAGAAAGTCACTTTGGTGACAAGCAACTTAGTCCCGTCATGTGGAGGACTTTATGCTGAGGGTAAACACCATGACAAATATGTTGTACCGTTGCAGTCCTGTAAGAGACATACATCCTTTTAATGTAAAGCCTAATACAAGATATGGAATCCATCACATTTGGTCTGTGTCCCACTATCTACAATCCCAATGATAAGTGACTTTGATAGTGGCTAATGCTAGAATAGGCCACTTAATAAACCAGTTAGGCCCATTTGGGCAGTCTTGATACAACATTTTGAACAGAAATGCAATGGTTCATTGGATCAGTCTAAAACTTTGCACATACACTGCTGCCCCCTAGTGGCCAAAATCGAGTGGCCATCTAGTGGCCAAAATTGCAGCTGGGCTGGAATTATACATGATGGCCTTTGTCTTGCATTTCAAAGATGATGGTACAAAAAAAATACAAAATAACATTTTTTATTTTATTTGTATTATCTTTTACCAGATTTATTGTTTATATTCTTCTACATTCCTTTCACATTTCCACAAACTTCAAATGGTTTCCTTTCATATGGTTCCAATAATATGCATATCCTTGCTTCAGGGCCTGAGTTACAGGCAGTTATATTTGGGTATGTCATTTTTAGGCAAAAATTGAAAAAACGGGCCCGATCCTGATGAGGTTTTAAGAGACTTAACTGGCCACCTCATACAGTCCGCGACAAACGAGAACGTCCACTCCCATGAAATTGATTTGAATCAATGGCACATGACAGGTAGCAGCCACGCTGTGAAAAAGGCCAAATAAGGAGAACTGTGCCAGAATGACTCACACCGGTAGAGATCCAATCAGACAAACACTGTCTCAGTTTAAAAGAGAATACACAACTAAATTAAGACTAGCTAGCAGATAAATCATTTGCTCTCTGAAAAGTAACACGTTTCCCAAACTGAAATCTAACAGAAAGAAGCGACATACTGTCATCTACATTAAAACCCCCAAAACAGTGACTTAAATGCTGATCATCCCCTCCTTCCAATGCCAACCAGCAACACAGCAGTGAACAAGATATCATGCGAACACAAGACACGCTAACAAGAGACACCAAAAAGGGAGAAGTCTAAAGAGGAAGTAGGAAGCCAGGAGTGTCACTCTGAACACCCTCCCTCTCCTTATCTGAGGAGGATAAAGAGGCAGCAGCGACAGAAGGAGATGAGGAGCATCCCCCCCCCTCCAGCCCTATGTGCTTTAAGGAGTATATATACCTGGTGTAAAACGAGGGGTACGCCGTCGGCGGTAGAACCACACCACGGCCGCAGTGAAGAAGTGAGCAGCCACCACAAGGATGGGCGTGACGACCACCGGGTCCATGAGCAGGTCCATTGCTAAAGCCACTTATGTGCTAACTGACCCAGAGTCAGTTTGTTCTTCAAAGAGTTCAACGAGAGAGAGACCACTTCCAGTGTCCAATACCAATCTCAGGTCTGTCCTAAGACGGGCAGTCACAAGCTACTGGGAAGAGTTTTGAAGTTTCTGCCTCAGCCTGTTAGTTAGAAGCATCGTCTCGTTTCTCTCCTTCCTGTTCTCTTTTTTTGCTGTGGATAAAAGTCGGCTGTTGGATAACCTTTTCTCTCCAACTTTTCCTCCTGAACACGTAGCCTCAATGCTGAGAGACTAATAATCTTTGCCAAGTTCTTCTCTCCATTGGAGCTCCCGCCCTCTATTCCTCAAGCCGCTCTTTTTCGCGAGCCCCCCTCTCACACTCGTACACTGAATTCCTTTCCCCTGAAACAAGCGCCCGGCTTTAAGCCATTGCTCCGACCACACAGTATAACAAAAAAAGTTAGTAGACAGAATAAAAGCGATGTTGGGGTTCAAATCGCTCGCTAGGGAGGAAACCACATGGGAGATAGTCTTTCCTGTCTGCGTGTGTCAGCGTGAGTGAGGATAATTCAGGTCGCGTGTCAGGGTGGCATTTGCGTGAGAGCGTGTTGCAGTCTCGGAGTGTTTATCTCTGTTGCTAAGGTGAACCAATGTCACTCGTACCGAAATGTATTAATGGCTATCTTTGAATGGAAGTGTTCCGACTGCCGGTGACTTGATGTTCAGAGGTTGTGGGTGGGTTGACCACATATGTGTGTGTGTGTGTGTGTGTGTGTGTGTGTGAGAGAGTGTGTGTTAAATCGCAGTCTAAAAGAGTGTGAGAAATCACAACATGAGGGTTGCTAACTACAAGGGTAACTATGCTGTACTGTGTGTGTGTGTGTGTGTGTGTGTGTGTGTGTGTGTGTGTGTGTGTTCATGAAGTCACGATATGCGAGACATACCGTCTCAGTGAGTCAGCATGGCAGGGGACAGGGGTAGAATAGATAGAATGGCAGCAGGTCCTCGAGTTACTCACGCTTCAGAGAACCGTGTGTGTGTGTGTGTGTGTGTGTGTGTGTGTGTGTGTGTGTGTGTGTGTGTGTGTGTGTGTCTCATGTACACTATGTAAGTGCATGTATTGCATTTGTAAATGTTCTCCTGCATGCCAACACTAATGTTAGAGGCAACAACCTCTAACTGAATTGCTGTCCAAAATAAGATCGAGCAAAATATAAAAACAGAAAAAAAGGTCATAAAATCCCATTTAGAATCAGATGAAGATTAATTGTGTAACACAGTGTGATACGACCTATATTGAGTAAAAGTGGGCAGAACATCACAGTCACCAGTATTTTGGAGAGACATCTTGATACCCAGTTGTTCAGCTTGTGGTTTCCACTATGACTGTCACATGCCAGTCTGCTCTGGGAACTTCCCGTGTTCAATTACCCACCGTCCTCTCTGCCTAGAGCCAATCACATCAGAATCCGAGAAACACCATATCTAAATGCTAACTGCCACTACGCTTCAAAACCAAAACCCTAAGATGAAAACTGTAATACAGAGAGAGACGAATAGAGAAAGACCTAACAAGGGTAACGTGTCAATGTTTGAGTAACAGCCACAAATCTGAGGTCAGGAGTGTGGAGCCACCGCTGTGATCGAAGAGGCCAGTGTGTGTTGGTGCAAACAGTGGCACAACAGTCAAACACAAGGTCTGTCACACTAGTTGAATAGCCACACAAAACACGGTCAAAAATATGCTTCATACCACATCTTACAATAGTTGACTACACAGTAGACCTACACCGCAATCAGACATTCACTGATCTGAACCTCATCACTAATAACCCTAGCAACATTTATTCAGAACTCTCAGAACATCGGAATTTTAATTTATAGCGCCGACGAAAGACAATCGAAATAAACAGATCTGTGCAAACCCAACTAAACTTGGACATCTGCCTTTTCTAGACGTGTGTAATTTGTTTGTGTGTGTGTGTGTGTGTGTGAGAAAAGCCAAAAAAAGGTACACAGGATAAATGGCATACAGGAGCAATGTAAACACACATAGAAGACTGATGTGTGTGTGATGCAATTACCTCAGCTAACCTCTCTGGGCTTGATTTTCTGTAAGTGCAAGACCGTATCCACTATCAACTGTTTACACAGATAATCTGTCAAAGTGAATAGTTCGACAGCCAAGTTGATGAGTCTGCGAGAACTAAGTGTCCCTGACCTTACTGAAATATCAAACAGAATAATCAACACATGAACAGAAATTATAATATGCAAGAGGTCAGAAGAGCATGCCAAAACACACACACGACAGTGAATGAGCGGATCATTGTGTGCCAAACACTGGCTGCCATGAAGTCAGGGCCTCAAACAGGGTCTGTTTCAAAGCCCCTCCACCAGAAAAGGAAATGTTCAATGCTGTGTGTGTGTGTGTGTGTGTGTGTGTGTGTGTACATAACACACACACACACACAACCAATGAACTGAGTGACTCATTGGACAAGGAAGGTGTTGAGATGTCAGACTACTGTACGGGCTTGGCACAGAGAGAGAGAGAGAGACACAGAGACACAGACAGAGAGAGAGACACAGAGACACAGAGAGAGACCGAGAGAGAAACGGGACGGAAGGAAAGTAGGAAACAGAAAGATGGGGAAGAGATTGATGATGTTGATAGAGAGAAGGAGATCGAGGAGCTGGAGAGGGGTCAGAGAGAAAGAGACACGAGGGTGTCATTGCACGGCTCTGTGCGCTAATGGCTGTTTATGTTGGGTTGTGAATGACCCATTTCATACAGAAAACATAATTCCCCTCCCACACACAACACACACCGTTCATTGTGACCACTGACCAGTGTCATGACGGTCCCTGCTGTTCACACTTCCATTTCCAACATTATCAGTCCATATTTTACTTCTTCAATCAATAGCTGTGTTCCACTACTCATACCAACTCCACTAACCATACTATGTGAGGTGAATTGAGTATATAGTATACTTATTGGTCATAGTATGGATATAGTTAGGATGCCAAAAGTTCCCGGATGTCGCACTAAATTCGCCAAAATATGAAGTATACACGCAGAGGACACTTTTTCCATACTTTAGGGCCCATAATGCAATTCTTCAGGAAATGTACGTGGCTTCACATTGTTTCTAGATTTTAAGAAAATGGCTGAAAATATGCAGCCAAAGTACAAGGAGAGTGGATACAAATGCATTGCTTTATCTAATTACGACAAATGTTTAAAAAATGTTGAGCAATGTAATAAAGTAATGACTTTTCAAATAAGTTACACCTTACAGTGGCTGACAATTTGTTAGCTACACTGTCCTTACGAACCACATAGCATATCATTACAGCAGGATGTACCGGTATGTTGTTAGCTACCTAACGTTAGTTGGCTACGTCTACATCAAACTTGCCAGTATATGAACTGTAGGCTAACTAACTACCCAACGTTTATTGACTTGAAATGTTCCCGTCATAGCTTAACTAAATTGTATAGTCCTTGTGTGTTCTCGGGTGCTTCCGTAAATTTGCTCTGGCTATCTCCACCGATTTCAGAACACTCGTCTGAGTGTACCAGAGGCCAGAATAATTCATTTACGAGCGCTCAACACCTGTTGAATTGGCTGGTGTCAGTAAACGTCGGGGGGGGAAAAGCGTAATTAAAAATTGTTGCCAGCAGCACAGTAACAATCACCAACGCTCTGGATAACATGAAAACTGCTTAACCAGCTCTGCTAGGGCAGGTGAAATGGTCAGATTTGTGTCTGGAAGTAGCTAGCAAGCTAGCCAATGTCAGCTGTAAGGCCAGAATGCTCAAATCAACCCTACTCCTGGGCCGAGCTTGGACGATCTGAGAGCGAAATGCTCGGAATTTACAAACAGACAATCTGACAATGCTCTGAATTTACGAGCTCACTCTGGCACTCCAGATTGAATTCAAGAACACACCCGAAGTCATAAAATGTCTAACTAGTCATTTGTTACGCTAACTAGCTAGCAAGAGGTTGCATAGCAACAGCATCAACTTCCGGTAGACAGAGGAAGAGCTTGTACGCTCAACAGAAAGGATACTGTTCCTTTACAGTATGCTAAAATGAACTAATAGTATATACTCATTAAGTATGTAGTATATAGTTTGTTAGTATGGGTATTAGAACATGGCTATGGTCTTCCTTTCCATTCTTTTATCCCCCCCATCTACCCTTCAGTTGCTTGAGTCCGCAGCATCCTATAGGATAGGGAGTCCGCCAACTAGGTCACCCTGTGACATACAAGACCATACACACACACACCGTGCCTAGTTAAGTAAAGGTTAAATAATAACAAACATACACTAACTGAAACATGCCCCTCGCCCACACAGAAGCACATGGTGAGTGGGGACAGACTGTGCTCGCATGAACACTGTATGCACACACACACACACACACACACACACACACACACACCCCCCCATTACATTAAGCGCTGCAGCAAAAATCAATTACAATACATATGATCTATTAAAACCATGAGGTTTGGAGAGACTTCCCCATACTCCATTTTTCCCCCCATACTCCCTTGTCATCTTAAAATAGCCCACGGGAAACATTAGAATGACAGCAGCATGAGGAAGACAGACAGCAACAACAGGGCCATGACTCAACTGGCTTTGGCATGTCTTGTCAGAAGCAAAAACACAAAACCAAGTTGCTCTTTCCCTGTCCCTCTGTCTGTCCGCTCTTCCATTCCTTCGGTTCATTCTCTGCTCACCACACCCATCCTCTATCTTCTCCTAGTTTCGTCCTCTTCTTTTTCCCTTGTGCCATAGATGCGGATCAAGCTAGCCCCTGAAATACAAGTCTTCAAATACAGTAGGCTAATAGCAATAGAACAGACACACACGGGCAAACCTAAGCAATATGGTACTAAATGTACTACAGGGACACATTGGTCATGTTCCATTCCGTTGGTCCACGAACCGGAAGGTCGCTGGTTCAAATCCCAGAGCCGGCAAGGTGGAAAAATCTGCCGTTTTAACCTCCAACAACTGCTCTCTGGGTGTGGATGTGGATGAAGGAAGCCCCACGCACCTCTGATTCAGAGGGTTGGGTTAAATACACAAGACACATTTAGATTGAATGCATTCAGTTGAGCAACTGACTAAGTATCCCCTTTCCTACTTCTTAGAATACATGATATTGTAGTAGTGTCCAGTCCAGTCACCAGCTGTGGCTCTGACCCCTCATCACTGGGCGCCCCTGCAGTGCCGCAGTGGCCCGGTGACCACTCAACACCTTCATTGCTGCCATGAGCACACAAACACTTCCTGAAGAGGAAACTGTGCCAGCCAGGGTATTTCCCAGCTCCACACTGTTCTATTCAATACGCCAGCTTGCAAGTTTAGAAAAATGTAAAAAAGTGGGAGAACAGGATCTGAGGAAGGGGGGGGCAGAGAGTTTGATACTTCAAAATTGCAACAATGTATCTGAGTTTAGTGACATGGTAGTACAGTAGGACAGTGTATTGTAAAATGTTCAGCCTGCGGCATAGTAGAATGCAGGATGCTTTAGACACTGGAGGGAACTAGGGCCAATTTGCACAAAGCAAACAGCCTCAATTTCTCTCCAGGTTCATCCAGGACACGAGGCCCCTGTAATACCACATTCTACAGTTAGGGGGCAACATGGTTCCATTTCCAAAAATGTATACAGGCCTAGACCCACAGTGACAAACACAGAGCAGTTAGAAGAGCAAAAAAGGACTCTCAGTTCTCCCGCTTCTAGTAAACTGTAACCAATATGAGCCGCACAACAAACAGCAACAGGGTCAACTATAAAAAGGGATAAAGAGCTAACATGAAGCCAATCCATGGCTTTACTGAGTAAACATACAGGTCTACGAGTAAAACACTAACAGCAGACACACAGATAGACATAGTGATGGAGGCAGGAGCCGAACACACTCTCCCTCCAGCTTATACAGTCTTGTTTTCAGACTGGGAGAGGTTAAAATCCCTGGGTCAACCAGGCAGCAGTAATCACAGACAGAGTGGGAAGTCTGCATCATTAGAGCATTGTTAAAAATCACACACAGAGCTAATGAAGGCACAGATAGATACTGTAGCCTACAGTTCAGAAAATTGCCTGCCTTGTCAGCAACAAACCTTCCATGACAATAACATGGTCGTTTGCATCATTACTTCAGTGCTCTTGGAAATTATTATTTTTTTAATATCAAAAGAGTTTGCCGAACACTCTACGGGAATGAGAATAGTGCTTGCAACATCCATGGCACACAATCAAAGCAACAGGGAGGCATTTATACAAACCAACCCTGCAAGTGATGAGCAGAGTGGGATGAGGGAGCGTGTTTTGACAGAGGTACTAAAAGGCTCTCTCTCTCCCTCCAGTGAGACAGAGGAGGCCCTACGGTGCCATTAGAGAGATTACAGCAGGAGATATGGGCTGCCGATAGAGTGTAATTACAACTCACACAGGAGTCAGGATTGGCCTGAGAGTGGTACCCTAGGAATACTGACCTATGGTCAGTTGAGGTTTGAGGCCCTCACTGGTTAAGGTTAGGATTTGGGGAGGGTAATCTGACCCTAGATCTGCGATTGTGACTAACGGCAACTTCAACCTGGTTAGGTGGTGGAGGCTACAGAGAGTATGACAAAAGCGTCGATGCCGATTCCAGTTCATGTCAAAATTAATTTCACCTCGGAGAACGCTCTCCTACTCATTGATCGTGTAAAACGAGAGTATACTTGTACAAACTCAGGAAGTTCACAGAAATTCAGCCCCTGAATAAATCGATTTCTTGATCGATGTTGACAGAGCCACCATGCGAGTGAAAATGAGGAACGACAGAGAGGAAATGGAGGTCGAAGATAAAGGAGGAAAGGGCATGAGGAGAGCGAGAGAGAACATTGCTTTGAAGTGCGTGATGATAAACCAGTGGTGAGACTGGCGTGAGGAACACCCATTGAGTCACTAGGATACCGAATGAGATTAGCCATCTGACATTTACTGTACGAGGCACTACAGTCTGAGAGGCTACATTCCAGTCACACACATCAATACTCCTCGGGCAAGAACTGAGACAGAGAGACAGAGAGAGAGGAGGTGAGTGACAAACACATTTGTTGGCAAGGGCAGAAAGGTAGAGAAAGCGGTCTTGTTTACAGGAAACACCTTTCTAGTTCCACAGTGCTCTCCAGGCAGGCAGCTCTCCAGTGGTGCTTAGCTCAGCCAGGGGAACAAACTCATCAAATAATAGGCCTCACCTAGAGGTCAAACCAGCAGGAATACCTGGGTCATGTTCATTAAGGCACCAACGTTTAAAAAAACAAACATTGCAACTGAAAATGGATACTTCTCATTGGACAAGCCCAGGAAGTCCCTCTCCCGGTTTGTCTTTTCTGGTCTGTTTGGTGCCTGGTGAACAGGACAAAGTCCACTGCCCTGCTGCCCGTCAACCAGATGAAGACCTCAAGAGGTAGCCAAGTCATAACAGAGTGTGTGAAGTGTCATAACAGGGGCATATCTGACGAGCAGGACCGTGTCAAAATAGGAAAGATCTGACCAGTGCACCGACATGCCTGACACTGCCTGTCCATACAGGTCAAGGGTACCTGGGCTGGCGCCAGTGGAGAGACTCTGCCATTGTTTATACACTGTGGTGCAAAGACAAGCCAGGCCAGCTTTACCTGGGTCGCAGGGTTTTCTGTTAACAAAATAGTTGCTGGCAAAATTGACAGGAAGAAAAAAATGACGGCAACCGTAGGCAGGCCATCAGCCGTAGGCAGGCCATCAGCCGTAGGCAGGCCATCAGCCGTAGGCAGGCCATCAGCCGTAGGCAGGCCATCAGCCGTAGGCAGGCCATCAGCCGTAGGCAGGCCATCAGCCGTAGGCAGGCCATCAGCGCATCACCCACCACTTTACAACGTGAGCTGGAAGCAGTGCGCATTATGAAAACAGACTTAAATGGTTTGAAACCAGAATCTTTTACTTCATATTGTGAGACGTGTTACCTTGATTGAAAATCCGACCATAGAGAGGTGGGGGCGATTCATAGTCAGCGTGCGAGTTTAAGTTTGGGGAAGCATATAATTGATCCTGCCAGTTCCGATCTGCATGCCAGTTTAGATTCTCAAGTGTGCATTTTTTGTGTAACAGTTTCACTTCAATAACACTTTTGTTTCTCAAACTCATTCTCAGGTGGTTAATAATAAAGTTTAAATTTAGATAAAAATATATATATTGCCAGAGCACCAGTCTCTTGTCATATGAACACATTGATGCACTGATCATTGATGGCTAAACAGCCTAAACGGAAATGGAACTCAGATTGCCAATGCAGTCGCTGGCCTATAACTTCCCTTGTCAACTACAGTAAAAACACATAAAGCAGACAAATAAAATTTTAAAAAGGTTCAAAATAAAGCCTACTGATGAATGTGGTTGAAAGAACTGGAATTTCTCTCTCTACTCAGCCCGTCTGCCTCACTTTCCATCAGTCTTGACATTAGCTGCTGCTACTGAAGTGCAACATTGTATCAAATCAATCAACTTGACCCTGCCCCCCAAAGCCGTCTCCAGCGACGTCAGATCATTGTATCAGCTAGCCTATTCTGGGACGTCAGAGGTCCCAGCGCCAGTGAGCTCGGGACAGACAGCTGTTTTTGCACAAGGGGAAATGTATTTTATAACGTTTCCACTGGATATGTGGGATGGTCAGATTATATTTTGCTCTTTCACACAGAGACAACTTGCAAATGATGAAAGAAACCAAAACATCTCTCTCACAAGTATAGCAGGTTGTGACCTCCATCAATGAGAACGGTAAATGACTGTAGGCTTAATTAGTAATACAATGCATTAACATGAATGTAACCAAATGACGGGGATTAACTTTACATTGACTACTGGTGACATTCTGTACGTAATGGAGAATTGATCAAAATAAACACACAAAAGGGCAAACAATTCATATGAAACAATGAATACGCAGTTCGGTGAGGACATCTACTTTGTGCATGACAAGCAATTTTTCCAACAATTGTTTACAGACAGATTATTTCACTGTATCACAATTCCAATGGGTCAGAAGTTTACATACACTAAGTTGACTGTGCCTTTAAACAGCTTGGAAAATTCCAGAAAATTATGTCATGGCTTTAGAAGCTTCTGATAGGCTAATTGACATAATTTGAGTCAGTTGGAGGTGTAATTGTGGATATATTTCAAGGCCTACCTTCAAACTCAGTGCCTCTTTGCTTGACATCATGGTTAAATCAAAACTAAATCAGTCAAGAACTTAGAAAAAAAAATTGTAGACCTCAACAAGTCTGGTTCATCCTCGGGAGCAATTTCCAAAACGCCTGAAGGTACCACTTTCATCTGTACAAACAATAGTACACAAGTATAAACACCATGGAACCACGCAGCCGTCATACCGCTTAGGAAGGAGACACGTTCCGTCTCCTGGAGATGAACGTACTTTGGTGCGAAAAGCGCAAATCAATCCCAGAACAACAGCAAAGGACCTTGTGAAGATGCTGGAGGAAACAGGTACAAAACTATCTATATCCACAGTAAAAACGAGTCCTATATCGACATAACCTGAATGGCCACTCAGCAAGGAAGAAGCCACTGCTCTAAAACCGCCATAAAAAAAGCCACAGTACGGTTTGCAACTGCACACGAGGACAAAGATTGTCCTTTTTGGAGAAAAGTCCTCTGGTCTGATGAAACAAAAATAGAACTGTTTGGCCATAATGACCATCATTATGTTTGGAAGGAAAGGGGAGGCTTGCAAGCCAAAGAACACCATCCCAACCGTGAAGCACAGGGGTGGCAGCATCATGTTGTGGGGATGCTTTGCTGCAGGAGGGATGGTGCACTTCACAAAATAGATGGCATCATGAGGGAGGACAATGAATATTGAAGCAACATCAGTCAGGAAGTTAAAGCTTGGTTGCAAATGGGTCTTCCAAATGGACAATGACACCAAGCATACTTCCAAAGTTGTGGAAAAATGGCTTAAGGACAACAAAGTCAAGGTATTGGAGTGGCCATCAAAGCCATGACCTCAATCCTATAGAACATTTGTGGGCAGAACTGTAAAAGCTTGTGTGAGCGAGGAGGCCTACAAACCTGACTCAGTTACACCAGCTCTGTCAGGAGGAATGGGCCAAAATTCATCCAACTTATTGTGGGAAGCTTGTGGAAGGCTGCCCAAAACGTTTGAGCCAAGTTAAACAATTTAAAGGCAATGCTACCAAATACTACTTGAGTGTATGTAAACTTCTGACCCACTGGGAATGTGATGAAAGAAATAAAAGCTGAAATAAATCGTTCTCTACTATTATTCTGACATTTCACATTCTTAAAAGTGGCGATCCTAACTGACCTAAGACAGGGAATTTTTTTTTAAACTAGAATTAAAATGTCTGTCAGGAATTGTGAAAAACTGAGTTTAAATGTATTTGGCTAAGGTGTATGTATGTAAACTTCGACTTCAACTGTCAGTATTCAGACCCTTTACTCAGTACTTTGTTGAAGCTCCTTTGGTAGTGATTACAGCCTCGAGACTTCTTGGGTATGACGCTACAAGCTTGGCACACCTGTATTTGGGGAGTTAATCCCATTCTTCTCTGCAGATCCTCTCAAGCTGTCAGGTTGGATTGTTACTGTCTGGTTACTCGACCATTAAGCAGCTTTCTTCAGAAAACTAGCTCTCAACTTAACTGTTCCTTTCAGTTTGGGTTCCCACCGTTCCCTTTGTGTGGCGTACCACTTCGCGGCTGAGCCGTGCTCCTTGACATTACCACTTCACAATAACAGCACTTGCAGTTGACCAGGGCAGCTTGGACGAACTAACTTGTTGGAAAGGTGGCATCCATTGACGGTGCCACGTTGAATGTCACAGAGGTCTTCAGTATTTTTGTATTTAATTTTATCTTTATTTAACCAGGCAAATTCTTATTGACAGTGATGGCCTACACCGGACAAACCCGGATGACGCTGGGCCAATTTTGCCACACCCTAAGGGACCCCCAATCATGGCCGGTGTAGGCCGTCATTGTAAATAAGAATTTGTTCATAACCGACTTTCCTGGTTAAATAAAATACAAATTCTTAAGCGCTCACTTTTGGATATACACACACACACACAATGTGTCCTGTAAATATCTCAAATGGCCGGTAAGTTAATATATTCCCGGTGACGTTGTCTGGCGCCACATTTTCCTAGCGGAAACCCTGCTGGGTCGTGTTACCTGGGTCGTCCACTAGCACCGACTTCTCTGAAAACTTCTTCATTGAGGAAAAATGTACTCACTACGATTGTGATGTGGTTGTCTCACCCAGCTATGTTAAGATGAATGCACAGAGTCACTCTGGATAAGAGAGTCTGCTAAATGTGTTCATTAGGGCACAGCAACACAGTTTAAAACATTTTGCAATGTAAAAGGAAAACAAGTGTTGACTTGACAAGTTACAGATGGTACCGTTCACCCCGTTTTGTGATGACTGAACAACCCTGGGATATAACCAAGCTGCCCTCGGTTGACCTGACTAACACTCCTCCATTCATTCCTATGGTGCAGTGTCAAAATAGTGTGTGTGGCACTGACACCGGTGACTGCGTCAGAGGAGAAGCTGAGGCACCCAGGCGATGGTATAGCTCAGGCTCAGACTCTGACCCAGTACATTTTCTCAGCAGTTCTCACACAGCAGCAGAACCTCCAACTCACTGCTGCCTCCTGCAGTAGCACGGTCACTGACCACAGAAAGGAGGGAAAGGGGGGGGGGTTTATCATCATGAGATGGCACAGAGAAGGCCTCTATGGATGGTGGGAATGGGGGGAGGAGACCGAAAGAGAGAGAGATTTATAACCTCGTGAGAACAGAGGGAGCTGTCAGCCCCTTATCCAAACCCCTTTGGCTTTAGAACCCTTACTTAAAAATCACAGGTTAATGAGCACAGAGGGGAATAGAGAGAGAGAGAGCACGAGACAGACGACAGAGAGAGCAAGCTGACAGAGAGAGAGAGCGAGAGAGAGAGAGAGAGAGAGAGAAAGAGCGAGAGCGAGAAAGAATGCGAGAAAGAGCGAGAAAGAGTGCGCGAGAGAGAGAGAAAGAGCACGAGAGAGAGAACGAGAAAGAAAGAGCGAGAGAATGAGCGAGACAGCAACTAAGAGAGCGAGAGAGCATGGAGAGAGAGAGCGAGGCGAGAAAGAGCGAGAGCAGGCGACAGAGAGCGCGAGCAGGCGACAGAGACCACTACATAGGGTAGGAGGTGATTAAGAGGGTACAAGGGGTGTGTGAGAGTGAAAGAGGGAGAAACAAACAGAATTGAGGGTCGTGAGAAGAAAAAAGCAGGAGCGAGAAAACACTTAGGTCAGAGGATGAGGTTGGGAAAAGACCAGGCTGAGAAAAAAGGGAATAAAAGAAAAAAAAGAGGAATGTGAAGAGTACACAAAAATACAGGGTGATAGGGAACAGCTGGGTTAAAATGAGCCTATCACCATGGTAACTCTTCAATTACACCACTGCCCTTTCTAGTCAAGCACTTGACCCAACCTCATAAAAAGTTGTAATTATTATGGCCTAGCTGGGCCTCAGAGGCCTCTACTACAATGCCTGCTGAGAGATGGGTGTCCATGGCACAATGGCGCTCGTGGTAATGTTCACTCTATCGGTTGATTTAGGATCAGCTCTTACTGAGTTAGTCATCATTTTGCCCATTGAGTTTAGCGGCAAAAAACTGGTCCTAGTCCTGTTGTTAGGAGGTATAGAGTGGGCAAAATGGACAATTGCCAGGGTTCAGTGACTCCCACACTGGGACTGAGTTGTACTTTTGTTTCATAAGAGCAAAGGTCACCTGCATTGTTTACCACCAAAGTGTGTGTGTGTGTCTCTCTCAAAGTAAGACCATACCGGCCCAGATAATGGAATTCAGAGGATTTGCTAGTTAGTTCACATTATTAGGGAACTAGCTAGTGCTCATCCCAGACCTGTGTTATGGTGTGTGAGAGAGTCAGAGGGCATTGTATTGTGTGTGCTCAGTGTAGTCGCAGTCACGCCAAATGCAGAGCGACGGGAAAGGACCACCATGAGTGACCATCCAACTGGGGGACAGGGGAAGAACGTCCATGTGTCAAGTATAGTGTGGAAGTCTTACAATATTTGATGCATGTGAGCACACTAATGAACGCTTGTATTTGCACACGTGAGAGAGTACCTACCATCAATAACCATGTGCGTGCTGTGTTTCCATGTGTCAATTCACATGTGCAGTAGGCTATATGTGCACGCGTCCGTGAGTTCTCCCACAACCTCCAATGACCCTGTGTTGCCTTTCCGCCACAGTCCTTTTCACCGGCTTCACACACCAAAACACCAGCCAACCAGTTTCCCCTAAGTGACTGAACTTCCCATTGGCTAAGTGACGGAACGGAAGACAAACGGATGTGCAAGGGGTGGTCTTGGAAGAGAGAAGGAAAGAGAAAGAGGAGTGGAGAGGCAGATCAAGAATGAAGAACGGGTTTCTGTCCGGCACGGTAATGTGGAAAATGATCAATCGCCGTGTTAATTACCGCGCTCAGTCGGGTTCGTTAAGGAGAGGTAATCCCGTTTTAACGAGCTTTGTTGACGCACATTGAGGGGTTTAGTTCTGAACCGGCTAGAAAAAGGTACTGGACCCGGTAGGGCTGGGTTTCCTTTGAAGAACACCGCTGGTATGGAGAGAGCTAACAACGTAGGACAGGAGAGAGAGAGGAGAGGGCAAGGTGTGGAGCAGATTGAGAAAGATGGAGAGATGGTGGACAAAGATAACTAAACAGTTGAGGACAGGAGAGAGGAGCAGCAGGAGAGAGAGAGAGAGAGAGAGAGAAAAAAAAGACAAAACCAGAGAGAGAGGTGCTGACCTAAGAGTTAATGACTGATGTTCTGGAAAAACAGAGATGAGTACAGAAAGAGAGAAAGAGTGTTAATGGAGCCTGAGAGCTTTCGTGCCACTCTGTATTAGTGTCACTGTTTCCTATTGATCGCTGGCTCAGTACACAGCGTCCTCATTGGCCACAATGCCTTATGTCAGGTCAACAAAGCACCTTTGAGGCCCAGATCAAATACTGGGAGCGAGGGACAGAGAGTGTGACTGGAGGAGGAGGAGGGAGGGTGTGAGAAAGGAAAAAAAAGGGAGCGTAACAGAGAGTGAGAGAGAGAGAGGTTTGGGGCCAGGGGGAAGAGGAGAGAAATAAACAGGAGGCCCCTCCATCCTATGGCCTGATAATAAGTGAGCTTTGATTCTGCCGCCTCACTCAAAGCAAACATACAAGCCTGCACGCAGAAACACACGCACTAGATACAAACACACAACGACCAACAGATACACAGTACCACTCAACCCAGAGTTTTTCTTTATTTGTACTATTTTCTACATTGTAGAATAACTATGAAATAACACATGGAATCATGTAGTATTCCCCCCCCCCCTTTAATTCACATCGGGAATGTTGAGATCAACTCTCATCGACTTGGCGTGTTGGATAGAATGTGTGTGTGGATGTGGGTGTGTAATTGGGCCGGGACAATACCAGTATCACGATACTCGTTAGTATAGTGGCAAGGGATCAAAACACAAAGCAGTTTTCATATATTTAGGAAAACAATGTTGGACACAAACATTATGTTGTCACCCAGAGTCACATTTATTTTACAAGCTAGAGCACCCAATATTTCACATACTGCAGATTTTTTTAAAGGACCAAAAAGAGTTGACTGCTACGCGGTTTGAATTTTTGGCATGGGGAAAAAAAAAAATGACAGCCTTGTTGTGTGTATTTCTTAACTGTAGCTACGTCAGCATGGACAGAATGATGTGTTGTCCTTCAGGTCGATAAAACAAAGTGAATAGGATTTGGGATGGCATTGAACCAGACTGCATTCAACTGCACCAAATCACATTAAACGGAACTACATTCAGTAGACTAACTGGGCGTTTGATTCAGATAAACAGAAAAAAGGAGGAAACAAAACCGAACCAGAATAGAAAAGACATCAAGTTACATCGACCTACCCTGGACAACGCTAAAATCAAACAAGATCGTGTAAACTATAGATTTAAAACTCATTTGAAAATGAATCACATCGACAAGAAGTATACTGAACTACAGGAGAACAATGAACAAAACCAAAAATTAACTAAAAACAAATCATGTCCATACTGAACAGGCCATATTGAATTACAGTAGAGCGCATTGACAGGAACAACGATGAACGAACGTGAAACTACTGTAAGAAGAGGAAGACGGGCTCAGGAGGATGTTGACACTGGGGGGAAGGTTGAACGATAGAGTGAAAACAGGAAAAAGGAGAGCGACAGAGTGTGGGTAAGGAGGAGTGTGTGACGATGACAGTGAGTCGGAGCCAGCTGGGAGGGGTTACATGACATTGCACCATGTCGTGTCGCCGAGGCGAGGCCATGAGGAGAGACTGGGGGAACAGGATCAAGGTGTTAAGGCGAGACTCTCCTTTTTCACTTCCTCTTCCCGCTCTCCATTCATCCTTCAACCGCTTCTCCATAGACTCCTCCCTTTCCTCCAAAAGCTCTTCCTAATGTGACCCATTCCGTGCTCTCCCTCCACAAATCTTTTATTTCTTCCCTGTGTTTCTCTTCTACTAATCTTCTCCTCCCACTGCTCCTCCTTTTCCCTGTCTCTTTCTTCATGTCCCCCGCTCAACTCGCGTCTCTCTTCTCTCTCGCCCACACCCTTAAGGTCGTTGCCACACTGTCTGGTAGAGCGCACAAAAGATCTTACCACTGAACTCGCACACGGCCCATCATTAACACGCACTCCGGGTTCTGTGTGGTTACAGAGCAGAGGGAGGACCAGAGTTAGAAACCAAGAGCGAGAGAAAGAGAGAGAGAGAGAGAGGTGAAAAATCGTTGAGCACAGAAAGTACTGAATCGAATAAGTCGAGTTCTAGCCGTGTCATGCACCAAAGCAGCAGTGAGATCGTTTCATCGGAGTGGGAGTTAAACAGAGGAGAAAGATCTTCCAGTGTTACACATTGGGAATCTATCCGGCTAAGCTACCAATTGGCAGGTTAGTGTTTCTCATCATGAATCTTGTTCTGGAGTCACTAGCTGGAACAGCCACAGTCATAAAATCCCATTTAAAACCTAACCAGGCTGCTAATGCCTAACGCTAACCCTAAATTAAGACCAACTTGTTTCCCCCCTCATAAATTGACAATAAAGCCCATTTTCACTTTGCAGCTGGCCTATCTTAGGGGAAAATCGCTCAGTTTAGCCTCTAGGACAAGACTCACGACATAAAACGTCAACCTGTTACCAGTTGAGGACAAAGCGAACAGATTATCAACACCTTCACAGTGCACACTCTACGTGTAAAAATACAAATTAAAAAGAACAGAGCGACTCAAAACGTCAATACAATACAACCATAGGGGGCGTATCACTCCACACACACACACGTGAGTTTTTGCAGGGGGGGGGGTAGCTGCCGGGGTTACCCTCTCGTTGCCTTCTGGCTCTTCAAAGACGGACCTAAAAAAAAAAAATCTGCCTGTAGCAACATCATGTCACAACAGTGGGTCATTACTGCTGTACTGAGAGAACGCGGGAGGGCACACGCTCAGACCAACGCCCGTGGGCTCGCAGTGCACAGACAGGCACACGCAACCCCGACGGCACTTCCGCCTTCTGCGTCTGCGTAGAGGCGGAACTAACAGGAACCGCCTGTCAGGCCTGATGCCCTTACCACTACCATCTGTCGTTTCTGCCCGTCAATCTCTCTTCTAACTTGATTCAGTCCCAGTAAAGGACATCACTGGTACGAAAGGCTTGGTGTACGTGTAACAGCCAGTGTGTGTGTACGTACAGGTAGAGTCTTTTGAGAATGGTGTCAAAAGTGGGATCCGTGATTTGATGTGTCGTTGCGTAGCTTGACTGAAGGGAGTAGGGACGGTGAGAGATCAGAAGGGGTTGTCCTGATCTAGACATATATAGATCAGGTCAGGTCCTGACTGACATCAGAGCAGCTGCATTGGATACTGCTCACAGATGTAGGACACAAAGTAGCCACACAACTGGTCCAAGATCGGGGTTGGTTGTTCATTTGTTTAGCTCATAGTGGTTATTGTTCAGGCTGGGTTTAGGGGGAAGCTGATCCTGAATCAGTGACTGAGGACAGTAAACAGAATCGATGGCTGAGTGTCCTCACCTGACTTCAGGTTAAAGCATTGATATCGAAACTCAATTCCATGTTCACTTCACATACAAACACCTCCCAGAGATGTATGGAACATCAATATGTCGCTTTGCAGCTGAGGAAAACAACTTGGTCGCCCAACACAGGCTTGAAGCAATAGTGCTAAGAAGAGTGTAATCTGTACCAGGGATTGAGGTATTAACAGGTGATGGGGAAGTCATTATTGAGGTTAAGGAGTCAGTTTAATAAGGTTTAGCGAATGGGGTGGTTTTAGAGAGGTCTTTAGGTTTTATAGTTGTCGTCAGACTCAACAATGTGAGCTTGAAATGGCCATGGAACTCGCCCAGACTGTCAGCAGATTTCAGAGCTAATTCCAGAGGAGAATTGCTTGCGTCTTGTCAGAAATACGCAGTCTATTCGAGGATAACACGGACTGGCTTTGGGTGGAGTGAAGCGTTCGAGTAAGTGACGCTGTGAGGAACGTGCCTGTATTTGTGAATGTGTGTGTTCGGGCTTGTGTAAGTTGGCTTGTGTAATAGCGTCTGTCTATGCGGTGGATTGAGGGGGATTGATGGAGCTAAAATCAGGGTTAGTGGATTACAGGACAAGTCAAGACCAAGTGGCCACACTGACAAACACCCACAAGACTGTATGCAATCCACACGCACACAATCACCTCCCAGCTGTCCCACCCCATCTCACAGGTGGATCCACTGGGAACACCACCCAAACCACACAATTATCTTCACTCCACACACACATACAAAAATACAAAAACAACCTTGTGATTGGATTAGAGACCAAACAAGGCACTTTTGACCTTGCTGCTTATTTTAGTCCTGGTCCTTGTATAAGCCAACTGCTGGATCGAGACAATGCCCTCCTGTGTCCGATTCCAAACGGGGTACAGAAAAGCACCACTCGGTCTCCTCCATTTATCAAACACACCAGGGGGTGTCGTCGTATGCGGAGCACCCGGCGCAAATGGCTGCCCCATGATCCAGGACTGAATTACACTGGGTGAAATAGTGCCCGCACCATTTTAAATGAACATTTATAAAATAAAAGGACTTCCCCATCTCCAGCCAGAAAAAGCTGACAAGGGAACGATGAAGACACACAAAAGTGATTCAAAGCTGGGAGCTCTCAGCAGCTGTATGAGATGTGTCGTGTTGAACAGAGACAATCAGTACGTTTACATGCACACTAAGGGATTCAAAACACCTGATTTTCCTCAGCAATCTTTCAAATTATTAGGACATGTAAACGCCTCAACTCTGAGTTAAACTCGTTGTAAAGTTTGGATGAAAGCCATTTCTCAGACTTTCAGAATCAAATATGCTTCACAAAAAAATAACACTGTCGCCGTGGTAAAACGCTTTATTTTCAGTGCCGATTGTCTGCACTTTGTAAAACAGGATAATTCGGGAAAATCGTTCTTCTTGCAATACATGAAAACGTTCAGATCAAACTATTATATTAATCTGGCTATTCACAATAAATCCTATTGTGTACATGTAATTGCACTCAATGACAAGAGAACCCGACAACGGCATCCTATGTACTGTAAATGTTTGAAAATCAAAAGCTTGAAAACAGACAAAAGCGTACGGCATCTTATCTAGTGATTGAAGTCACAAACAGTGAACACCGATGAACACAACCCGTGGTACACTTTCAGAAACACTTAGGCCTATACACTGCATATGTGCCTACAAGCACACAGACAGCCCAGGTCTGCAAGGGCAGGTTGCTGTCATGTGGACAAAGCGAGCAGGACGCGAGAGAGAGCGAGAAGCAGATAAGCAAGTGCAGCTACTCCCCTTAAACAAATCATGACCAAACACTGGAGCAGAAGCCTGAATACATTCAACTCACATCTCTCACACAACTATTCACTCAGCCATTTGTTCCCTGTGACAGATGATACTCGACAAACCGTGGACTTGGGAGCCTCGTGTTGGGGATTAACGTTACAGTGAGCTTACAGGTTCATCTTTTTAAAGCAACAATGCAGGACAGCCATGTGGCATAAGCTAACTGCATACTTATGTTGAGTATTTCTGTACAGAATAAATTCAGATTTCTACACCTGTCCTAACATCAACCTTTAAGAGCTACAGATGTAGGACCTTCATTTGAGACAGTTTGCTACAGCAGGAAAATAATCCTACAGCAACAGGAAATGTGAATTATGTGGATTATAATGAAATGGACATTTTTGTAGGGGTTGATACATTTTTCTTTAGAGCATAACAAGTATGACATTTCAAAGTGTAAATTAAACTTTAGAAGCCTTTTTAAAACTCAAATACACCTCAAGTCTGCATTTCCTGCGGTGCATGAAAATTCTCAGCAACAAAAGAGAATTAAGATCCTACATCTAAACAGAACTGGTCTGGGTCCAGCAATTAAGAAATTGAAGTGAAAACAACGAGCAGGTGCACAGCGGCTGCAATGTAGGGAGAAATAAAATGGGGGAAGGGACTCCGCTTTCATTTGAATTAAGCCTCGAAACTGACAACTCAAAAGTCCACTTAAGACTAGCAAAGTGTGACGACAATAATACTTGTGAAGCTTGGAGTCGACGTTACCTTTTGGGCAGAACAGACACAGAGCCAGGATCAAGTTACCTAATCTAAATCCTAACCTTAATTTATGCATTTTCCATTCATGGTTATCTTAGATCAGTGTTTGTTTGATCACTTCAACCTACTCCCTTCAGGGACAGTTGCATGTCAGGGGCTAGGCTGTGCTAGCTACTATGACAGCTGCAGCTGAGACAAAGCATCTCTGTCTCTTGCAGTGTCACCAGACACACGGAAACAAGCAAGTGTCACTCAGTTTGTGGGCAACTTCGACTTAACACACTTAGGGGGACAGTTGGCATTGGGCTGGGTTGGGCTAGGGAAGGATATATATGCTAGCTACAATGACAGCTGGGGCAAAGCATTCCTGCTTCTTGCTGTGTCACCAGACACCGCTTCTACTGTAGCATCCACATGGAACAAGTGTTACTCAGAGAGGACAAAGGAGAGTCACAGAGTAGCCTAACCATGTGGGAAATGAGCATCTTATGCTAATTAATCCATTGACTGAACCAACCACTCAGCTGGCCCCCAGAAAACACTCTTTAGTACTGTGATGTCAACTTCAACCCAAAACTAGGTACACAAAGAGGTTGAGTACAGAAACCAAGGACTGCGTGTTACCCTTCATTCATGCGTTGCCCTCTCGGTAAAAATATCCGCTCATCATTTTCTTTATACCCCAGGTAACTTTGATCAATCAATCAAGACAAAGCGAGCGAGAAATGTACAGTTTCCTGTTCTACGATTGGTCGTAACAGATGAAATGATTCACAAGGGCACAGACCTTTCTTCTCATTGAGATCCTGGAGGAACTGCCTGTAAGCAGCTGTGGAGTTCATCACGCTCTCAGGGAAACAGAGAGAAAATGAAAGAGCGAAAAGGACAAAAGAGGAAGAGAAGAATAAGGGGAAAGAGGGAAGTGGGGAGGAAAGGGAAAAGGAGAGGTACAGACAGGGGGAAAAACACTAAGGTAAACAGAAGCAGTGGGACAGAAAGGGTGAGAAAGGAGAGTGCATAAAGAGAGAGAAAGAGCGAAGGAGAGAAAGAAAGTGGGAGGCTATAGTTGATCTGGAGGCTCAGAAGATTCCTGGCTGTGAGGGAAGACCCATCCTTAAAATGTGTAACGTAATCGCAGATCTCTTGCTCTCCTCTTCCCTGACTTTTTGAAAACGGTGTGTGTGCCAGCCGGCAGCCGCGGTAGCTCTGAGTGAAGCAGTATGTTTAAAGCCGGATAGAGGAACTGGACTTTGACCACAAGACAGGTGATGTCACTGCCAGAGCATGTTTCACTTATTGCATCGGATGGAATGTGTGTGTGGGGTGTGTGTATTTAAAAAGGGGGAGGGGAGAAAAAAGGAGTGTGCTTTTATTACTCAGCGTTCAGCTGTTCATATTCAAACATTTACATTACATGACCAAAAGTATGTAGACACCTGCTCGAACATCTCATTCAGAAATCATCCGCCTTAATATGGAGATGGTCCCCCCCTTTGCTGCTATAACAGTTGAGGTCAGGGCTCTGTGCAGGCAGGTGAAGGTCTTCCACGCTGATCTCGACAAACCATTTCTGTAGGGACCTCGCTTTATTCACAGGGGCATTGTCATGCTGAAACAGGAAACTGTTAGCACAAACTTGGAAGCACAGAATTGGGCCTAGCCCAAACCATGAAAAATGGGCCTCAGACCATTATTCATCCTCCAAACTTTACAGTTGGCACTATGCATTGGGGCAGGTAGCGTTCTCCTGGCATCCACCAAACCCAAATTTGTCCGTCGGACTTCCAGGTGGTGAAGCGTGATTCATCAAAGGTTGCTGGATCGAATCCCCAAGCTGACAAGGTAAAAATCTGTCGTTCTGCCCCTGAACATGGCAGTTAACCCACTGTTCCCCGGTAGGCCGCCATTGTAAATAAGAATTTGTTCTTAACCGACTTGCCTAGTTAAATAAAAGGTTAAAGATTAAACTCAAAGAACGCATTTCCACTGCTCCAGAGTCCAATGGCGGTGAGCTTTACACCACTCCAGCCAACGCTTGGCATTGCGCATGGTGATCTTAGGCTTGTGTGCGGCTGGCCATGGAAACCCATTTAAAGTTGGAAAGGTGGCATCCTATGATGGTGCCATGTTGAGTCACTGAGCTCTTCAGTAAGGCCATTCTACTGACAATGTTGGCCAAATTGTTTTTTTTTCACCTTTATTTAACCAGGTAGGCTAGTTGAGAACAAGTTCTCATTTACAACTGCGACCTGGCCAAGATAAACCAAAGTAGTCGGACACAAACACAGATTTACACATGGGATAAACAAACGTAGAGTCAATAACACAATAGAAAAGTCTATATACAGTGTGTGAAAATGTAGTAAGATTAGGGAGTTAAGGCAATAAATAGGCCATAGTGGCAAAATAATTACAAAATAATTGGCTGTGCGCTCGATTTTATACACCTGTCAGCAACGGGTATGGCTGAAATAGCCAAATCCACTAATTTGAAGGGGTGTCCACATACTTGTGTGAGCGAGTGAGAGAGAGATTAAGGGAAAGAAAGCACTCTTCAAACTAGTGTGCAAGCCTGTATGTATTTATTGACTAGCTGTTTGCCCCTGATGTTTGTGATTGAGTGGGAATACATTCCCACAGTGATTTGTGTGACTCCCGCCGCCAGCCCCTTGACTTTCAGCTGGCTGGGTCAACATACTGGAGCAGATTACTAAGGGGGAGGTGAAAACGCGTTCAAAACTAAAACCCTCTCTCTCTCTCATTCTTTCTGTTTATCTTTCCTTTCTCTTTTTCTGTCATTTCCTTCCATGGAAGCCAACGATTACCCCGTGATGTAGCCTAAAACAGTACAGCATGACGATAGGCAGAGGCCGCTTCTCCAATTTAAAAAAATCGGCAATCACGCTTGCAGGCGTTGTCATGGCGATGCTGGCGAGGTAAGCGCTTGCGCAGAAACACGTCATCGGGTCTAACAGTCACGCACCGAACTGCGCATGTGCAGGCCATCAAATCAAAGCCACTCCTTCACTATAAAGTAGCATTTGACGAAAATTAAAAAGTGTCAGTTTGTCACTTTCATGAGGTTGGAGTAACTACTTTAGGTATTGGCTCAAATCTAAATTGTGCCTTTAGATTGTGAAAATCAACAACTAAGGAAGAATTTCTAATTTCTCTCATGGACTTTCCAAACCCCGGCCTGGTCTGCTTGGCAAGCGTTCCCGGAAGTCTCGCCTCTGGCTTTAGAAACTCTGGTGTGACCCTGTAATCTCAGATACACTACTGATCTAAGGTAGAGACTAAACCACTGACTCTCACCTGGAAGGGTAAATGAGGTCCGTTGTCACGGCAACCCATGGGGTGTGTCCTATCGGTGTCAAACGGTTTCCTTTGCTTGTTCCCTTGACCTAAAGATAATTGATGCGTATATGAAAGGCGCAAACATCGCCATCTTATTTAAGATCAGTGGTCTCGAGGCAAAGACGACGAGGAAAGGAAGCCTTTCATGACAAATTAGTAAACTGCCATTGTACTGCTCTGAACACTCTCCTTACACAATAACTACTACAGCCTAGATTAGAACAAAGGTGTTAAAATGTCAGTCTTCTTAAATGTGGGGCTTTTCAGATTTCTACCTCCCCTTAAAACCTCACAGTTCCGGTACAACTCCCAGACGCAAAACCAAAACGCTTGTCCGGGAACACAACAGACGAGTGGTCATCCAAACAAAAGCCTAGCCGACAAAACAAAACCTCGTGTCACCCAAACAATTCATAACAGTTGGAGAAACACACTTTCTGAAGCTTTGTCACTAAAAACTCCCAGATGGAAATGCCTGTGAGAATGTAAGTCCCACGCATGGATCAGTACATGCCAGCAATTACCTCGGATTAGCTATTGTGGAGGATAGAGCAGGGCGGTGGAGTTCTCTACCCGTCTGGTGCATATTCCATCTCTCCCTCCCACACACTGAGCTCTGGCTGAGGTTTATCTAACCTTTACTTAACTAGGCAAGTCAGTTAAGAACAAATTCTTATTTACAATGACGGCCTAGGAACAGTGCGTTAACTGCCTTGTTCAGGGGCAGAACCACAGATTTTTACCTCGTCAGGGATTCGATCTGGAAACTTTTCGGTTACTGGCCCAACGCTCTAACCACTAGGCTACCTGCAGCCCCGTAAAGACAGCCAAACGCTGAGGATGGGTGAAATTGGCATATGAGGGTATAGAGGGTTGTACGTGTGTGCTTAGAAAAGTTGGGGTCAACTTTGAATTTAGTTGCAAATTGCTCTTTAATTTCAATTCAACTGTTTAATTGGCAACCTTCACATGAAGCAGAATTTGAATTGAATTTGGATGAAAGGAAGTATGGCTCATTTTACTTATTCTATATATTTATTTTGACAATGTTTGTTTACCAATGCCATGTTAAAAGGTGTGCCTTGTTAAAAGTTAAATTGTGGAATTTCTTTCCTTCTTGTGTTTGAGCCAATCAGTTGACATGGTAGGGGAGGTATACAAAATAAAGCCCTATTTGGTAAAAGACCAAGTCCATATTATGGCAAGAACAGCTCAAATAAGCAAAGAGAAACGACAGTCCATAACTTTTTCAGTCAATATAGAACATTTCAATAACTTTCAAAGTTTCTTCAAGTGCAGTCGCGAAAACAATCAAGTGCTCTCAGGAATGGAAACTGGCTCTCAGGAATGGAAGACAGAGTTACCTCTGCTGCGGAGGAGGAATAAGTTCATTAGAGAGTTAACTGCACCTCAGATTGCAGCCCAAATAAATACTTCAGAGTTCAAGTAACAGACATCTCAACATCAACTGTTCAGAGACAACATGAATCAGGCCTTCATGGTAAAATTGCTGCAAAGAAACCACTACTAAAGGATATCAATAAGAGGAGACTTGCTTGGGCCAAGAAACAAGAGAAATGGGCATTAGACTGTTGGAAAATCTGTCCTGTGGTCTGATGAGTCCAAATGTTATATTTTTGGTTCCAACCACCGTGTCTTAGTGAGACGCAGAGTAGGTGAACGGATGATCTCCGCATGTGTGGTTCCCACCGCGAAGCAGGTCTGATGGTGCTTTGCTGGTGACACTGTCTGAAATATTTAGAATTCAAGGCATACTTAACCAGCATGGCTACCACAGCATTCTGCAGCAATACGCCATCCCATCTGGTTTGCACTTAGTGGGACTATCCTTTTTTTTTCAACAGGACAATGACCCAACACACATCCAGGCTGTGTAAGGGCTATTTAACCAAGAAGGAGAGTAATGGAGTGCTGTATCAGATGACCTGCCCTCCACAAATCACCCAACCTCAACCCAACTGAGATGGTTTGGGATGAGTGAAGGAAAAGGAGCCAAAAAGTGCTCAGCCTATGTGGGAACTCCAAGATTGTGGAAAAGCCATCCAGGTGAGTAACTCATGAGGCTGGTTGAGAGAATGCCAAGTGTGCAAAGTCATCAAGTCATAGGGTGGCTACTTTGAAGAATCTCAAATATCAAAATATATTTAGATTTGTTTAACCATTTTTGGTTACTACATGATTCCATATATGTGTTATTTCATAGTTTTGATGTCTTCACTATTATTCAATGTAGAAAGTAGTACAAATCAAGAAAAACCCTTGATTGAGTAGGTGTCCAAACTTTTGACTGGTACTGTATATATTTTCTTCAACAAGCTAGTGTCATAATTTTGTCTGACATGCAGAAAATGCAGCCGTGTTGATTAAATGTGACACGTCGCAGCCAATGGAGTATGACACGTGACTAGAGTTTGCAGTGAATTGTGGGTCATATCAACCCCACAAGTGATCAAAGTTCTCAAGCTAAATCAAGGGACTAGGGGGCAACGCGAGTGAATTGGACCTCTGCTTAAGATGGCAATCAAACTGCCTCCGGTTTTGACTGGGATTCCCCCAAGGGAGAGTGGCCAGCGCGAGGGCTGTGGGGGTAAAAATAAAGTGTATGCAGCTTCGCCCTCTCCTCAAACCCACATATGAGGTTATCCCTTATTTTAACCTCTTCATCGTTTTCACCCTCACGGAAACAGGTCTTTCAGACCCCCTTCCCACCACCGAGAAACTTCTCAAAATTGACACACACAAACATACTAGTATTTTAGGAAAGTCCATGCTTTTCTCATCTTAATACCTAATAAATCTCAAAACCATTGTTCAAAAACCCTGAACAAACATTTTCACACAACGCAGTCCACAACCACCTCTACTTTCAAAGTCACCCCTCTTTCCATCAAACATACACAAAGCTACCCTGCATAAACACACAGTAACCCAACTGTTCCCCATCTCCCGAGTCTCCAGGGCCTGTCACACGGGGGCAGGTTTGGGGAGGTATCGCATAGCAACAGCACAGTAGGTGTGTCAAAGAGCCTGCCTCCCACAGCATGGTTCATGTGTACCACATTCACCCATTCCTCTGAAAAGACTGAAGCCTGGCGACACCATGTGATCTGACCTGTTTCTACGGTACACTAACACTGAACACTTTCTATGGCCTTTCAACATACCGTGTATACTACCAGTCAAAATAAGGAAGAACTAGGACCTCTTGTGCCATTGGGCTGAGCCTAAAAGCACAATAATATTGACCCTAAGGATTATCTAGGTCTGTACAACATACTTATTGGATATTTGAACTGAATTATTGTAGGGAGAACTAAAGCTACATTATGCCTCGGTAAGTTTTGCGAAAACAAAGTGCTGGCTAATTCAGAGGATTGACTGTCTTACCTTTGTTGGAAGGACCAAGCAGCAACAGGAGCAGCATCAACATGGAAAAGAAAGAAAATAGGCTTTGGTTAGCATGGAGAAAGAACATTAGTACCGAACACACACACACAGTATGTGAAGGTACAAGGGGACAGTGATGAATTGGTACACAGACTCAAGCTGAAAAACTTGAGACAAATGCAGTTGCTAAGAAGGACAACACCCAACACTGTTGACATCAGTTATTGTTTGTATCCCAAATTGTACTCTAGTAGGAATCTTTGTCTTGCTCATAATCTCTTTGCTACAGTACATATGGCATAGAGACATAGGACAATTACAAAATGTTCCGTTGTATCAGGTTTGCACGTGGTCAATTTTGAATGCATTCTCTGAACATGAAATCGATTCAGAAAATATTTCTTTAAAAACAATTATAGAAACCAGTGGCCAAGGAATAGTCATTCCAGAAAATGCTTACTGTACTTTTTTGTGAAATTAGAAAGTAAGCACTAAGAATTGAGACTAACATGCTTTGACCGATGCTTTCTAGTCCTCTGCTGTATGTACTTCCTCATCTGTTCTCCCTTCACCCCCACAATCTATAATGGTAAACAGACTTTCCCTTTAACATAAAGGCAGGACACCGAGGTTTACACTCATCAGATGTGGCAGAGCTTGCAAACTATCCCGGATTATAAAAGGGAATCCCAGCCACGAGATGCCCACTGACAGGAGCCTACCAGATGAGCTAAATCAAATGTATTTATAAAGATTTTTTACATCAGCAGATGTCAAAGGGCCGTACAGAAACTCAGCCTAAAACCCCAAACAGCAAGCAATGCAGATATAGAAGCACAGTGGCTTGGAATAACTCCCTAGAAAGCAAGGAACATAGGAAGAAGCCTAGAGAGGAACCAGGCTCTGAGGGGTGGTCAGTCCTCTTCTGGCTGTGCCGGGTGGCGGTTATAAAAGAGTACATGGCCAGATTGTTCTTCAAGATGTTTGAACGTTCATAGATGAATGCCTTCTATGCTCGCTTCGGGGCAAGCAACACTGAACCATGCGTGAGAGCACCAGCTGTTCTGGACAACTGTGTGATTGGCTCTCCGTAGCCGATGTAAGTAAGATCTTTAAACAGGTTAACATTCAGAAGGCGGCAGGGAATTTTAAACACCTCCCTGACCAAGTTGGTAATAACTACATGTTTCAAGCAGACCACCATAGTCCCAGTGCCCAACAACGCCAAGGTAACCTGTCTAAATGACTACCGCCCCGTAGCATTCCCATCTGTAGCCATGAAATGCTGGCCATGGCTCACATCAACATCCCAGACTCGATGGATCCGCTCAACAATGCCTCTTCCCTCTCAGGAGGCTGAAGTTATTTGGCATGGGCCCTCAGATCTAGGGTTCGGCAGTATTCAGATTTTCATATTGCCACCCCGTGCTTCTCTCATACTGGGATATGGTATTACAGGCTTAATACAGAAGGGGGCTGCAATTTCTTTTTATCTAAAATGCCCATTGGGCATCTACTAACAGAATTCTAACAAAGTTTGCAGAAGTAATAGCGGATTTCAATGGTGGCTTTTAGTTAAATGTGTTAACAAGCGCAAACAAAAATAAACTAACTGCAAATACAGGCAATCCAATCAAAGTTACACAAGTATTAGGTAGGAGCTACCAAATGTCATTTTTGCCAATGAACAAAGTTTTGATCCATGTTTGTCTGAAGAACAGTACTGGCTCTGGAGTAGCATGTTAAGGCTACGCTGTGTCTGTGTAGAGTCTGGAGTCGCTAGGGCAAGGGGCCTGCCTTCTCTGCTCAGAGAAGAGGGGGGAGGAGCAGACGGGCTGAGAACGGAGAGAAGGGAAAAAAACTAGAAAATCATAATAGCGGCAGATATACAAAAAACTCATCCAAAGGGCTTTGACTTCTCAAAACACGGTAGAACGCTAACACAATATGATGTGTCACTTTATTAATTCTGCGTTTTTCCACGCATGAAAAAGGATAAAACGCTTAAGAAATATTTTGATGTGTTTTGTAAGGGCAGATGTAAAATGTTTCTTATTGTAATTTCTGCTCGGCAGACAAGCTTTCTTCGGTGTGTAAGTGCAAATTCGTTGCAATTCTCCACTTGGATGAGAATTAACGAACAGGCATCAGCAGACTGCACTCGGACTGATGTGTAGCTACTTTTCGCGGTGTAGCTAGCCTACTTTACTCTGGTAAAATGTGAGATGTGTTAAGCAAAACATTAGGAAATGGAGCTGGCTACATTCTTTCAATGATAAAAAATATGACGGCCATGCGGAGTTTTTGCAAAAAAGACCTTGCTTTTTCATAAAGCTAATTTACTTGTGGCTGCCAGCCAAATAGCGTCGCAATTCTGTTGTCACCTGATGAAAAGGTAGCTATTTTCTGCCGAATGTGTTGCAACGCACTAATGTAAAACTGAACTTTCACATCCCTGATCAATCTATTGAAGCAGAAAAACATTCGACTTTCAATATAAAAACGTAACCCCTGTCAATACACAGCCGGACTCCTCTGCTCCCGCTTTCTCTCATTGTGCTATTTACAAACAAACATGTGACTGGCTCAACTGTTCTGGGGGAACTATGAGAAGCTCCATAATGTAAAATAATGTGACTGGTAAAATAAAGAAGGCCATCTGCTTCCTCACCTAACTTACTGTACAAGTTGACAGCAGGTATTGACTTAAAAAGGTAGCTACAAATATTAAAAGGTATTGAAAAACCATCTCGTGGTTATTTCCAAATACCCCGGTATAAGGTATACCGCCCAAACCTACTCAGATCCTCAAAAAGTTCTACAGCTGCACCATTGCGAGCATCTGGCCGTGTCACAGCTTGGCATGGCAACTGCTTGGCATCCAAACACAAGGCAGAAGGAAAGGCCAGACATTTTTCAAAAGACTCCAACCACCCAAGCCACAGATTGTTCTCTTTGCTAGCACACAGCAAGCGGAACCAACAGGACCCTGAACAGCTTCTACCCCCAAGCCATGACACTTCTAAACAATACTGCTAAATAGTGAATCGAATGGCTACCCGGACTACCTGCACTGAGCCTGGTTGCGCCAACTCTTAAACACACTCTACCCACATGCATACTGACGCCATACACACACACACACACACTGCTACGACTGTCTATTGTCTATCCTGTTGCTTAGTCACTTCACCCCTACTTATTTGTACAGTCATAGCTACCTAAATTAACTCATACCCCTGCACATCGACTTGGCTGTATACAGGGAGTACCAGTACCACGTTATTTTCTACTCCCTGTATACAGCCACGTTATTTTCTACTCCCTGTATACAGCCACGTTATTTTCTACTCCCTGTATACAGCCACGTTATTTTCTACTCCCTGTATACAGCCACGTTATTTTCTACTCCCTGTATACAGCCACGTTATTTTCTACTCCCTGTATACAGCCACGTTATTTTCTACTCCCTGTATACAGCCACGTTATTTTCTACTCCCTGTATACAGCCACGTTATTTTCTACTCCCTGTATACAGCCACGTTATTTTCTACTCCCTGTATACAGCCACGTTATTTTCTACTCCCTGTATACAGCCACGTTATTTTCTACTCCCTGTATACAGCCACGTTATTTTTATTCGTTATTCACTGTGTATTTATTCCTCGTGTCACAATTTCTACTTAATTGTTTCTCATCTTTACCTCATGTGAAAAACGTTAAGCACAATCCTGACACGGGGACCCCTCATTCTAAAAGGGACGGATGAGGGGACAACAAAAAAATACTGGCGCACACCTAACCCCCAATGTTGATCTATGTCATAGCAGTACAGAAGACTGAGCACGTAGCAGCACACAGAGACGAGGGAATGTCAGCTAGACCCAAACTACTGGTGCCTACAACGCTCTAGGTAGATGACACTAAAGAAAAGGAGAGAGATGAAGTAGAAACATCAGAAGACTGGATGGGAGGCAGAGGGATGTGTGTGTGTGTGTGTGTGTGTGTTCACATGTCTGTCAGATACTGCCAAGGGTGACCAAATCGCAAAACACTAATCAAACATGCAGTTCTCCAATCACAGGCTGACTGTAGACCATGTCTTAAATGGGCTGAGGTGTCATGGAGTGAGACCGCGGTTAGCAAACCCCACGTCATACCGGAGTGTTGAATCATTAAAACACCATCGGTCTCCCTCACGATACCACCTTACAAGGTCTGTCCCCAGCAAACTGGCAACCCACTCTGTCTAAGAAGAAGGGAAAGAACCTGCTTTGATGAATAGACAACACACAGACTGCTCAGAGTGTGAAAGGGCCACGAGGTGAAACACACCGTCTCACACACACAATGAAGCATTCATCTAGGAGAAGCGGGGAGTCGTTCTGGACACTGTCATGCGAGAGAGCGAGAGAGATGACAGACTGCACCAAGGGTGAGGAAAGGGAACAGTTTCTACAGAGCACAGCTAGTGGTCTCTCCCAGTTGTGGAAGACAAGAGGGGGATGGGAGAAAGGGAGATCTACAATGACTTCAATTCAAAAACTATTCACACCCCTGGACTTTTATCCTCATTTTGTTGTGTTTTAGCCCAAATGAAAAATAGATTTATGGATTTGTGGTCACTGGCCAACACACACACACACACACACACACGTCAAAATGGATTTGTGTTATTCATTTTTTACAAACGGTTGAAAATGTAAAAGCTGAAATGTCTGGAGTCAATAAGTATTCATCCCTTTGTTATGGGTAGCCTAAACAAAAAGAGGTGCTTAACGAGTCACATAATATGTTGCATGGACTCACTCTGTGCAATAATAGTGTTTAACATTTTTTGGGGAATGACTACCTCATCTCTGTATCCCACACGTAAAACTATCAGTATGGTCTCTCAGTCGAGCAGTGAATCTTAACCACAAAGACCAGGGAGGTTTTCCCCAATGTGTCACAAAGAGTAGTTATTGGTACAATGTTTAAAAAGCAGACATTGAATATAGACTTGGGTGGTATACAGTACACAGGGTTATTTGGAATTAATCATGAGGTGGTTTTTCAATACAGTTGAAACTATTTCTTTGAAGTATTTCCAACACAATTCTATATATATATATATATTTTTTATCTACTTAAGTAAATACCTGCAGTCAACTTGTGCAATACGTTAGGAGATAAAGCAGATCATGATGTTCATTTCACAAGATTATTTTACGTTATGAAGCTTATCATAGTTCCCCCAGAACAGTTCAGCCAGTCATGTGTTCCTTTGCAAATAGCACAATGGGAGAAAGCGGGAGCAGATCAGTCCGGCTGTGTATTGACCTGGGTTGTGTTTTAGATTGAAAGTCAGTGTTTTATTGCTTCAAAAGAGTGATCAGGGACATGTCACTGTAGTTTCACTTCACAGAAACTACATTAGTGCATCACATCCGGTAGAAAACAGCTTAATTTTCATCAAATGCCGACAGAATTTGGCTGGCAGCCTCAAGTAAATGAGCTTACAATGAAAAAAAAAAAAAAAAGGTATTTTGCGCTAAACAGATGCATGGCCATCATATTTCTAATGTTTATCGTAGAAAGAATGTCGCCAGCTACATTTCCTAACGTTTTGTTTAAATTTAATCTTACATTTTACCAGAGAAAAGTTGCTACACATCAGTCAGAGTGCTTGCTGTCTGCTGACGGAATGGCGGTTTGTGAATTCTCATCTGAGTGGAGAAAGGCAACTGAAGCATTTTAGTCATGGCTTTAAGAAATACAGCATGATATTAATGCGTTTTTAAAAATGTTATATCCTGCTTGAAAAATGAAGAATTCTGTGTTAACATGAGGTTTAACTTGCTAATTATCTAAGTAAGCGGCTGAATTAATAAGGTGACGGGGCATAATATTGTATTTGCTTTCTGCCGTGTTTGGGAAATCAAAGCCCTTTGAGTCCTTTACAGCTAGCTGCCATCTTTTGATTTCCTTGCGTTTTTCTCCTCCCCCCTCTCATCCGAGCAGAGCAGGCAGGCACATTGCTCTATCGACTCCAGACTCCACACAGACACCAGTACTGTTCTTCCTTCAGATATGCATGCATCAAAACTTTTTTACATTTTCACAATGTCTCTCATTCACATTCATTTGTAAATGTCCAAACTCCCCCAAAATGTAATTCGGTAGCTCCTCCCTATAGATGTATAACTTTATGAGCTGGATTGCCGGTCTTTGCAATTAGTTTATTTTCGTATGGTCGTTAGCATATTTAGCTAGCAGCCTCCATTTGCTATTACTTGTATAAATGTTGTTAATAGACGCCCAATGGGCATTTTAGCATTTTATAGAGGCATTATGTACTAAGCCGGAAATAACGTATGAGAGAAGGAAGGGATGACGATATGAAAATCTGGATACCGCTCAAGCCTAATGAATATCCCTTTGAGCATGGTTAAGGTATTAATTACACTTTGGATGGTGTAACAATACACCCAGTCACTACAAAGATACAGGAATCCTTCCTAACTCAGTTGCCGGAGAGAAAGGAAACCACTCAGGGATTTCACCATGAAACCAATGGTGACTTTAAAACATAGTTTTCGCCTATCACAGCCATTAAACCGAGGATGGATCAACAACATTGTAGTTACTCCACAATACTAACCTAAATGACAGAGTGAAAAGAATGAAGCCTGTACAGAATCAAACCATTCCAAAACATGGATCATGTTTGCAACAAGGCACTAAAGTAATACTGCAAAAAATGTGTCAAAGAAATTAACTTTATATCCTGAATACAAAGTGAGTTATGTTTGGAGAAAATCCAATAAACACACATTACTGGCAAAATCCTAGAAGAAAACCTGGTTGAGTCTGCTTTCCACCAGAACCTGGGAGAATAATTCACCTTTCAACAGGACAATAACCTAAAACACAAGGCCAAATCTACACTGGAGTTGTTTATGAAGACGGTGAATGTTCCGGAGTGGCCGAGTTACAGTTTTGACTTAAATCTGCTTGAAAATCTATGGCATGACCTGAACATGGTTGTCTAGCAATGACCTCCTACCAATTTGAATAAGCTTGAAGAATTTTCAAAAAATGGGCAAATGTTGCACGATCCAGGTGTTGAAAGCTCTTAAGACTTATCCAGAAAGACTCACAGCTGTAATCACTGCCAAAGGTGCTTCTACAAAGTATTGACTCAGGGGTGTGAATACTTATGTGAATTAGACATGTCTGTATTTAATTTCAATACATTTGCAAACATTTCTAAAACCATGTCATTATGGTGTGTTGTGTGTAGATGGGTGAGAAATTAAATATATTTTGAATTCAGGCAGTCCCACGACAAAACGCGGAATAATTCAAGAGGTATGAATACTTTGTGCAGGTACTGTCGATATCTGCAGAGGTACCTACAGTGCTTTCAGAAAGCATTCATACCCCTCGACTTATTCCACATTTTGTTGTGTGACGGCCTGAATTCAAAATGGATTAAGGATAAATCCAATGACTTGAGTCCTCACAAACATGTCCACTGATTTGAATAAAGGACCAGACATAAGCAAAAACCCACATATTAACAGAGTTTACGGTCAGCATTCAATTAGTGGACATTTACACATGCGCTCTGGTATTAGACAAATGCCTGTAGGCAATCAATCATATAAGACACTATACACACACACGGGTTGCATGTGGCATGTGTATACATTGAATTATATACACATATGCCATAGATCTCCAGTGTATCATTGTTATTGCCTCCTGGGTTTACACATGTTTATTTATCGTTCCTCCTCTGTATATGAAAACTACACATATGACAATCTATTTATTGTGTGTGCACATGCCCGCCTAATAAAAAGGTCAGGGGACTACCATTTTTTGAAAGTGTGTATATGTGTGTGTGTGTGTGTCACATGCCTGGGATTCCAGGGGTGTCTTGGGAGGCACCAAACCCATTCTCACATGGGTGGAGCAGTGTATAGCCTCCACCAGAAGAACTTCCTCAACAGGCCTGGAAATGCCCTCACAAACCAATATACATTTCTCCACAAACCACCATGCTGGGAGAGCTGCCTTATACAGGAGGTCAGTGCCCTTCTTGAGAGTAGAAGTGAGTAGGAAATTCAATCCACTCTTTGGTGGGGAGGAATTGAAAGAGTGATTAAAAAAATATATAATTTGAAGTAGACAAGAAGAGTTGTAAGGGTGGGGAAGACTGACACAGTCAGGTGGTAAAGAGGGAGACAAAGAGGTTGAGAGGGCAACAGAGAACAGAGGAGGTAGAGACAGAAAGACCCCGAGCAGTAGGTGAGAGATACAGTATACTGCTCAGCAACAGCCTCCATGTAGAGTTATGGGGGGGGGGTGACACATTCTAGGTGTGGCTCTGGGGTATTCACATACTCTTGTCTTTGGGAATGTGTGCATACACACCTACGCCCCACTCATAATCTGGACATAGTTTGGCTGCCCAGTTTTCTGAGACGGACAGGCTTCTCCTGTCTACCATTAGACACACCTAGTTCTGAGTCATTAGCAGGATAGCATTTCGCTAACGCGCGGTTGCTACTGCAGTGTCAGGTTGAGCCAGTTCAATAAGAACCAATTTAGCATTGCACTCAAATCAAATTGTATTTGTCACATGTTTGGTAAACAACAGGTGTAGACTAACAGCGAAATGCTTACTTTCGGGTCCTTTTCCAACAATGCAGAGTTAAAGATAGAAATTGTGACACAAGGAATAAATAAATACATATATTATGTATCTTTATTTAACTTCCCAAGTCAGTTAAGAACAAATTGTTATTTACAACAACGGCCTACACCGGGCCAATTGTGCACCGCCCTAAGGGACTCCCAATCATGGCCGGTTGTGATACAGCCCGGATAACAATAACAAATAACATGTCTATTCTACAGGGAGTACCAGAACAGAGTGGGATTTGCATGGGTACAAGGTAATTGAGGTAGTTATGTATATATACAGTGGGGAGAACAAGTATTTGATACACTGCCGATTTTGCAGGATTTCCTACATACAAAGCATGTAGAGGTCTGTAATTTTTTTTAATCATAGGTACACTTAAACTGTGAGAGACGGAATCTAAAACTAAAATCCAGAAGATCACATTGTATGATTTTTAAGTAATTCATTTGCATTTTAAATATTTGACATAAGTATTTGAACACCTACCAACCAAATACTTGTTCTCCCCACTGTAGGTAGGGCTAAAGTGACTCAGCTAGATAATAGACCGCAGCAGCAGCTTATGTGGTTCGTGTGAAAGTGTGTTGGGGTGTCAAAGTATGTGTGAGTGTGTTGGTAGAGTCCAGTGTGTATGCATAGAGTCAGTATAAGAGAGTTCAATGCAGGTAGTCGAGGTAGCCATTTAGCAGTCTTGTCAGCAGCCTCATGGCTTTGGGTTAGAAGCTGTTCAGGGTCCTATTAGTTCAAGGTACCATTTGCCGTGCAGTAGCAGAAAGAACAGTCTATGGCTTGGGTCGCTGGAGTCAGACAATTTTTTAGAGCCTTCCTCTGACACCACCTGGTTTAGAGGTTCTGGATGGCAGGGAGCTTGTCCCCAGTGATGTACTGGGCCGTACTCACCACCCTCTGTAGTGCCTTGCGGTTGGGTGCCTTGCGGTTGACATACCAAGTGGTGATGCAGCCATGATGCTCTCAATGGTTGAGCTGGAGAACTTTTTGAAAAGATTTCACCTCAGATCTTCAGTCTCCTGAGCGGGAAGGGACGGCGTCATGCCCTCTTCACAACTGTGTGGGCGCGCGTGGACCATGTTAATTCGTTAGTGACGTGGACACACCGAGGAACTTGAAGCTCTATACACGCTCCACAACATATAAAACATTAGCCTCATGACATAACACCTAGGCTATTTTAATGAAGACCAATTTTGCCTTTCGCTAACGCTGCCTAGCATCATAATGCTAATGTAAGCCATTTTGGTGGGAACCAATATTAGCATGGTCTAATATTGTGCTAAACGGCTACGCTACTCACTATGTGCCTACATTGTTAAAAAAAATGGGCCACATCCAACAAACATGGGAAACAAAATTATTTTATGTCTATGACTTCCCAGGCTTTGAAAGCGCACTACAAAAATAATATACGCGCTCATTCATATTGATGAAGAGATGAGCGTAGATGGGGCATATAAAAACAAGCGTGAACCGCTGTCAAAATGAAAGGTTATTTAGCTCAATTACATCAGGCTTTCACGTTGTGGTTTTCAAGGCCGTCATCACGTAAATAAATAGTCAGGTTGGGTTGAGATAACGGAGGCGGCATGACTCTGGAACATGAAAGGTCGTGGAGATTTGGAATGTTTGTACTAGTCAAGGCTCTGCTTAGATCAAGGAACATGGTGCTATTGAAACAGTAGACTTTGCAGATAAGGTCTGGGGAGAGATTTGTATTCAGAGAGAAAAATAACACTCTAAAATACAGTGATTTCTACTTATCATATTTCAAGGAGAAGGCAAGTTTATTGAGATTCCCCACAGTGTAGTTCAGTTTGGCCTTCAATGCTTTGCATCCACAGTGAACTGTTGGGGTGACTATCTAGAGTAAAAGACACTATTTAAAAACACACAGTATTTAAATGCTGTATTTCCAAAATTGTAATTCCCACACATTGAATATTCTAAAATCACTCCAAAGTGCTAGACCAGACAAAACATTTTGTTGAAATGTAGTCAGCTTTTAACACTCCAGGCAAATTAGAAGCAGCATGACTATTTGAAAAACCTCTTCAGACATGAACTAAAACTCAACGAGCTATATCACCACACACTCCAGGCTGCCACCCACTCTACAGCAGAAAGACCTTACTTCATTAGTGCTTATTAACGCCACGGTGTTACCAAACTGGACGGAGGGAGGGAGGGAAAGTGGGAGGGAGACATTGGGTACTTCATGACAAAACCCAGGTGGGTGCGTTCACTGTGGAGATGGAGGAATGGATGGAAAGATGGGTGACTGAATGGAGGGGAAAATCTCAACTAGCTCTCACAGTCTCACATGAGAATTAGATGTTCATCCAGGTTTCTCAAACGTTTAATTTCGAAGTGTTTAAAGATACGTTTAGGCATTAACTCTGAATGGTTGGTTAAGGTTAAGGTAAGGGATAGGCTTAAAGTTGTTTTTGAGATATCAGTGGATTGGAACCCGAAACCTTCCTATAGTTAACAGCGCTCACTGTTGCCCCTAGTGGCTGATTTCCCCCAATCTCCTGATGTCCTCAGACATGGATGGACGTCAAATATCGACTTGTATCATGTGTGACCTGGCTGGGATATCTATCTAACCACCTATTTAAAACACACAACCTATTTAAAACACACAACCGATTCATTATTCCATGAATCAATAATTGTGGTAGGGCTGAGCGATACATCCTTACAAAAAAACACTTGAACTGCTGGAATCATGGAAAGAGAACGATTATTCTAATTCTATAGTTAGAATATAATAGTGGGCACTTTGACGACAGTGTTTGACATGACAATGAATGAAAATGCCAGGGAGGAGTTATTGTGACAGGTATCATCAGGCTGTATAGCTAATTACATTTGCCCTGACTCTGTACATTTATTAACTAGCTATCGAGCCAGCGGACCAGACATTAAGGTCAGACTTGCTAAGAAAAGACAAAACAAAACTAGCAGTTTGCAGATGTCAGAAACAAACTAATAATGTAATTATAGAACGCGGGTGGATTTATATTAGGAAGCAAAGTGAAAACGGCATCGTCGTCATCAACATTCTTGCATGAACGCAAGTGTCTCATGGTCGAGGGACAAAATGGGCTCGAGTGACAGGGGGCGGGGCTACGTCTGTGTGGAAAGCGGCATGGAGAGCGAGATCGAGAGAGATGACTCAAGTAGCTAAGTAAACGATGAAGATGGACGTTACACACGGCACAGTCACATTCAACAAACCAAACACTCAAATACAGTTGTAGAAGGCAAAGTAAAAACCCAAACCGGTCCGTGCATCAACACCGGTATATCTTAAAATACGGTATACCGCCCAGCACTACTACGGAGTCAGCTTTACTTTTTACAGTAAGCGAAGGCCAGAGATGTCCACACCTCTTACTGGATCCCTCTCTCCATCCACCACAACAGTACATATTACAGTGAGAGCAAGAGGAGACAGAAGGCTACCACTCCCCTACAGCAGCAGGTTTGAGCGTCTAGTTACAGCATGGAACCCGTCTCTCAGACCACGGTGCTTCTCTGTCTGTTAATATGTCAGCTGTCATGTTTACAGTGACAAGGACAGGAAATAGAAGACTTCCACAGTCCACACCCTACAGTGGAAGGTTTTAGCGTAGTCCGAATTTGCACGCTCTCTTTCTCTCGCTTTCTCTCTCTCTCTCTCAACGCCTCTCTCTCTCTGTCAATATGTCAGCTGTCATTATTAAAGTGAGGAAGTAGTCTTCCACACCCTTTGGGAACAGGTTTCAGTGTACAGTATGTGCCCCCCCAAACTTTGTCACAACTCACTCACTTTCTCTGTCTTCCCCATGTGCGCTGTCATTTTTACAGTGAAGAGGCAGAATGCTTCCATACCCTTTGCACTCCAACACCATCTTTCTCTCCACTACATCAGTCGTCATTCCTACACTCTTTAGTAGCAGGTTTCAGTGTACAGTCAGAATGTACAGGTCCCCCCCAGTATCACTCGCAGGCTCACTCCCCCCCCCAGTTAAGTTCTGTGGGTGAAAACATTTCTGGCCTGACTGCATTCCTCTCGGGGACATTCTCCTTCTGTCAGCACATCTAAGCACGGTAACATTTATACCTCAGGGCTAGCATTTTCAGAAAAATACAAGATACTGAGGGGAATGTACAAGGTTTCGTTAAAAGTTTTTTTCACAGAATTTCAATTTGGGCTTTCCCTGCTCTTCTCTCCAGGGGCAGTACATGAGGAAGCGAGAATAACAAACATAACGTCCATCAGATGGCCAAAGAGCAAGGAGAGAGGGCAAGAGAGAGAGGGCAAGAGCGAGCAGCGAGCAAGAGAGAGCGACGAGCAAGAGAGAGCGACGAGCAAGAGAGAGCGAGCAGCGAGCAAGAGAGAGCGAGCGAGAGAGAGAGCGGGGAGAGGGCAAGAGAGAGAGAGAGAGGAGCGGGCAAGAGAGAGAGCGGGCAAGAGAGAGAGGAGCGGGCAAGAGAGAGAGCGGGCAAGAGAGAGAGCGAGCAAGAGAGGAGCGGGCAAGAGAGAGAGCGGGCAAGAGAGAGAGCGGGCAAGAGAGAGCGGGCAAGAGAGAGAGAGAGCGGGCAAGAGAGAGAGCAAGAGAGAGCGGGCAAGAGAGAGAGCGGGCAAGAGAGAGAGAGCGGGCAAGAGAGAGAGGAGCGGGCAAGAGAGAGAGAGAGCGGGAGAGAGAGAGAGAGAGAGCGGGCAAGAGCAAGAGAGAGAGCGGGCAAGAGAGAGAGGAGCGGGCAAGAGAGAGAGAGAGAGCGGGCGGGCAAGAGAGAGAGCGGGCGGGAGAGAGAGAGAGCGAGAGAGAGAGAGAGAGAGCGGGCAAGAGAGAGAGCGGGCAAGAGAGCGAGGCAAGAGAGAGAGAGCGGGCAAGAGAGAGCGAGCAGCGAGCAGAGAGAGAGAGAGAGAGAGCGGGCAAGCAAGAGAGAGAGAGCGGGCAAGAGAGAGAGAGAGCGGGCAAGAGAGAGAGAGAGAAGAGAGCGGGCGAGAGAGAGAGAGCGGGAGAGAGAGAGAGCGGGCAAGAGAGCGGGCAAGAGAGAGAGCGGGCAAGAGAGAGAGCGGGCAAGAGAGAGAGAGAGCGGGCAAGAGAGAGAGAGGAGCGGGCAGAGAGAGAGGCAAGAGAGAGAGCGGGCAAGAGAGAGAGGGCAAGAGAGAGAGCGGGCGAAGAGAGAGAGAGAGCGGGCAAGAGAGAGCGGGCAAGAGAGAGAGCGGGCGGAGAGAGAGAGAGCGGGCAAGAGAGAGCGGGCGAGAGAGAGAGCGGGCGAGAGAGAGAGCGGGGAGAGAGAGAGCGGGCGAGAGAGAGAGCGGGCGAGAGAGAGAGCGGGCGAGAGAGAGAGAGAGAGAGCGGGCAAGAGAGAGAGAGAGAGAGCGGGCAAGAGAGAGAGCGGGAGAGAGAGAGAGAGAGCGGGCAAGAGAGAGAGCGGGCAAGAGAGAGAGAGAGAGAGAGCGGGCAAGAAGAGAGAGCGGGCAAGAGAGAGCGGGCAAGAGAGAGAGCGGGCAAGAGAGAGAGCGGGCAAGAGAGAGAGCGGGCAAGAGAGAGAGCGGGCAAGAGAGAGAGCGGGCAAGAGAGAGAGCGGGCAAGAGAGGAGAGCGGGCAAGAGAGAGAGCGGGCAAGAGAGAGAGCGGGCAAGAGAGAGAGCGGGCAAGAGCGGGCAAGAGAGAGAGCGGGCAAGAGAGAGAGCAAGAGAGAGAGCGGGCAAGAGAGAGCGGGCAAGAGAGAGCGGGCAAGAGAGAGAGCGGGCAAGAGAGAGAGCGGGCAAGAGAGAGCGGGCAAGAGAGAGAGCGGGCAAGAGAGAGCGGCAAGAGAGAGAGCGGGCAAGAGAGAGAGCGGGCAAGAGAGAGAGCGGGCAAGAGAGAGAGCGGGCAAGAGAGAGAGCGGGCAGAGAGAGAGAGCGGGCAAGAGAGAGAGCGGGCAAGAGAGAGAGCGGGCAAGAGAGAGAGAGCGGGCAAGAGAGAGAGCGAGCGGAGCAAGAGAGAGAGCGGCAAGAGAGAGAGCGGCAAGAGAGAGAGCGGGCAAGAGAGAGAGCGGGCAAGAGAGAGAGCGGGCAAGAGAGAGAGCGGGCAAGAGAGAGAGCGGGCAAGAGAGAGAGCGGGCAAGAGAGAGAGCGGGCAAGAGAGAGAGCGGGCAAGAGAGAGAGCGGGCAAGAGAGAGAGCGGGCAAGAGAGAGAGCGGGCAAGAGAGAGAGCGGGCAAGAGAGAGCGGGCAAGAGAGAGCGGGCGAGAGAGAGAGCGGCAAGAGGAAAGAGCAGGGAGAAAGATTTTCAGGGAGAAAGATTTTATTCATTCGCCTCTGACAAACACCACCACTCTGTGCATTCTCCACCCTCCCTCTGTCCTTTCTCTTGGCCTTTGTTGCTCCCCCTCCTTCTCTTCCTCCCCCCACAGCTCCCCGCTATTGATGTGTCCCCAGTGAATGGGCCAATAGCAGTCTGCATCGCTGTGATCTGCTGGCGCTCACACCCACCCACTCCACGGCCTAAAGAGGAGCTTGTTGGAGCGAGACCACCGCAGCGCTCAAGCAGCAGAACTAGGTCTCTGGAGCCATGACGTGCCAGACGGCTCTCCATCACATTGACCAGTTTCCTGATTCACAACAGGGAAAACATGTTGCTGTAGCACCAAGCCGCCCTGGAGGTGGCGAGGAGCTTACTGGAGCGAGACCACAGCTCTGCGTCAGCCTGAACAAGACATCTAGCCACCCCTATTAACTGATTTAGGACCTGCTATACAGTTTTTTCCTACTGTATGTTTGTTTGTTCCATGTGTAACTCTGTGTTGTTGTATGTGTCGAACTGCTTTGCTTTATCTTGGCCAGGTCGCAGTTGCAAATGAGAACTTGTTCTCACCTAGCCTACCTGGTTAAATAAAAATAAACACCATAGACCCGAGTTAAACCATTGACTTACACAGTAAACTGACCCTGGACCAGATGTCATGGGAAATGACTAACAAGCTAACCACAAGCATTTCAATAGGTCAAGCTGTGTTCACTACATGTGTTGTGACTAAACGTGTGGCTGTTAGAAATTGTGTAAAGGTGCTATAGCAAAATGTGGCTCCCATCTCTTCTACTGTGGAATGTTCCAGAATGCAGATCTTGTTAAGTCATGAACAGGGGAAGGGTGGAGCTCATTAAACAGACCTTCTCTTCCTCCCCAGATGAAAATAGACCTTGTGTGTCTTTCTCCAAAAATAACCTATGCCCACAGGGGAGTGTTGCATGTTGAGTATTGGAAACCTTTACCACAATAGACTGTGTAAATAGCAAGACCTATTCAATTGAAGCGTTTTTATTTAGTTGCGCAACATGCGGACCAAACCGGACGTGCCCGTGCACATTGATTTTGTCCACCCACACGAGAAGCGATCAGGACACGCAGGTTGAAATATCAAAAACTCTGATCCAATTATATTAAATTGGTGGACAGGTCAAAAACCATTAAACATTGACAGCAATTTAGCTAGCTATCTTGCTGCTGCTGGCTAATTTGTCCTTGGATATAAACATTGGGTTGTTATTTTATCTGAAATTTACAAGGTGCTCTACCCCAACAATTAATCCACAGATAATACGGTAAACCGAATTTGTTTCTCGTCATCTCTCCTCCTTCCTTAAGGCTTCTTTTACTTCTTTGGACTCGATATGGCGGTTGACAACCAACTTTACAACAACCTACCGGAGTGTGGACCTAAATTCATCTTTCAAATCACCCAGTTGGGAAAACACTCTTAAAAAACCAATGAGATGATGGGCGAGGTCAGATTTGCAACGTGTTGAGTGTCACAAATAGAACCCATTTCTATTTTAGCGTCTGGCCACGCAGATGCTCACTGAACGCGCGCGAGCAGTGTGGGTGCAGTGGTTGAATAATATGTACATTTATTTTGCGACGCCAGCGGTGTGGTCAGCATGTTAGTCTTATTATTAGTTTGTTTTTTGGTGTGTAATCCCGCCCCCCTTTTTCGTGATTACGATCTTGTCTCTTTGCTGTAACTCCAACGGGCAGAGAACAGTCCCTTGGTGCACACCGAATATACACTTCTTTGTATTGTATATAACAGAGACATTGATGGGGAAGATGGCCAAGTGCTAGATAACAATCAATCCCATGATGTAGGGCACAAGGTATTAGCAGTATGACACTAGGACAGAACGCAGAGCAGTCAGATTAAGGGAGAGATATTGAGGGGATAGATTGACATATAGACATTGAAGGTCAAACTGAAAAAGTAATGAGTATGCAGAGAGAGTAGGACTAAAGAGGGTGGGTAATGACCATAGAGAAAGAGAATCTGAAAGGCCATAGTTCTGTCTTCTTGTGCATGCTTAGAAAGAGAGACCCAGACACAGAGACCGAGAGAGAGAGAGACACACACACACACACACACACACACACACACACACAAGGGTGGGGGGAATAGAAGAAACATTAAAGACCCCAGTATTGATGAACATATCAAATCGGAGTTGAAATGCAATTTGGTAAAGAGTTGCCTTCAAATCCTACTTGAATATTTTGAGTAATGTAATAGTAGATTTAATCCATGGTGACAAAGGCATATATTTATTTGTATTTATTATTTTTTTAAATCAGATTATCCTACAATCTCAGTTTCATCTTGTCCTCTGCACTGGTATTAATGTCAGACAGTGTTCTATATCCTGGTTAGTTACTGTGTGTATATATATATATATATATATATATATATATATATGCTAAATTGCAGTCAAGTGGTGTGGAGAACACTTTGCATGTGGAGATCATGCGAGATCTAAAAAGCGTGGCAGGCAATCCCAGGCACGGCTAGAACTATGGTTCACAGCTACATGTCCGTCCTCTCTCTCTGTCTGTCTGGCTCTTCTAACACGCCTGTATACACTCCAGAAGCATGGTGTGTGGAAGCATATTTACATTGACCTTCAGGAAAGAACAACTAGGGTGTACCAGAGTGTATGGAGTTTCTGCCTCAACTGTTAGACCACCCCTAACACAGAGACACACGCCACAACATGTTCTGTACGATCCCGGTCTGTCAGCCTGCCACAGGTACAAGCAGATGGTGCCTATCATGGCCAACACGCGCACACACACACACACACACACAAATCCTCAACAACATGGGTTAAACATATACAGGTAAGTTCCAAAATAATGTCTAAACCATCAGTGTTTTAATAGGGCGTTGGTCAGAACAGCTTCAACGTGCCTTGGCATAGATTCTACCAGTGTCTGGAACTCAAGAAGAACGCCGTCCCAGGTTCTGCTCCAGAATCTCCCATAAGTGTTCAATTTGGTTGAGGACCCCCCCCCCATGTTTCTTTGAGACCCCTCTTTCAAAGACACTGAGATCTCTTCTTCTAGCCATGGTAGCCTAAATAATGGGCAACTGGGCATTTTTTTTCATGAGGGGAAACACACCTGTGTGGAGGCACCTAATTTCAATACACTTTGTATCTCACATTTGTTTGAATGTTTCCTTTATTTTGGCAGTTAGATGTAGGACTACACAAAAGGTAGGCTATCCCAAAGCCAAAACAAAAATGCACACCAACCCAGTCAGAAGCAATGCTCTAAATTGGGCAATCACTGACAGTGAAATGTACCCCCATAAACTGGCCTAGTTTTTAAAAGACACCCACATACAGACAGCCACTGAAATAAGGACAGTCTGTTACAGCCAAACTAATTCAATATTCATAACTATTTAAAAATAGCTCCACTTCCAGAGGAGCCTGAAGGCCCAGCGGTCCGCGTTAGCCAGAGGTTAGCCTAGCCTCGCAGCTAGCTGTTCGACGCCCAGCCAAGCCGGTTTCTCTGATGACATTTCCCAGAGGAATGTCTCTCAACTTTCAGGAAGTAAATAAGATTCCAAATTCGATAGGACACTAGATGGGGATGTTTATGAAACAACCGATGTGGGTGTTGCAACAACAACAAAAAGGTGTGAAAAATATCCATGCCACCACAAGCCCGATTGCATAGATGAGTGCTTCACGATGCAAAAAAAAATAAAAAATGCACATATTTGAGCACACAGACACACGGTCCGTTTGAATGTTTTTCTCTTTGAAGCCTGTGGGCCACATCTGTTACGCTAGCCGTCTGGAAATGTAAAGATTAAGTTGAAGGGCTTTCTTCCTCAGGGGGCATCGATATCGATTATCTCGCTCTCGACATTATCAGACAACATACGGCAGCTCTAACCTTACTGTTTCTCAACTTCATCCCTCCGGCTTCCGCTTTCTCCTCCTCTTCATCGCCACATCACTTTAAAATCAGACCGACTATATCACACCGTCTTACTGCAAACTTTCTCATTACTTTCGGAAAGTAGTCAATTCTTCCCCAATTTACAATAGAGAGAGTACCGTACAAGCATTCATTTAGTAATTCACATGCAATGGAGCGGAGGAGAAAACTGGGCCATAAACAGAAGCGAAAACAGCCGTTGGTGCAGGTCCGTGATAGTTCCCTCCATGCAGGAAAGTCTGGCAGACAGAGGTTACAGTCATCAGCGCTGTAGACATGGGGGTTGGAAGGACCTACAGTACATGAGGGCAATGTGACTGAGCTGTGAAGCTGTGTTTCATCATGTTACGTGATGTGTGAGTGTGTGTGTGTGTGTGTGTGTCTCTCTCTCTCTCGTGAGTCTGCCTGCCTGTTAGACTGTTTTTCAGTTCCACTCCTGTGTCTTTAAGAGCGGTAGAACATGGCTTCCACTTCCTCTCCTCGTTATTTCAGGAATGTTTTCCCAGCCCTGCATCTCTCACTCTGTTCTGCTGTGTCACACTACACTGCTGGCACACTAGTCGCTATACTCATGCAGGCCTGATACAAACACACTTTATAGAGGCACTCTAAGACACTACTGGAAATCCCCCATACCGGTCACATATAGAAGGGCCGAGGACAAGGTTCTAAAAGTTACTCAATCGCACTTATGCAAAGATACTGACTAACAGATTGTCAAAAAGACATCCTCTATACAGTACTCTGTCCCTGTAATGACAAAATAAGTTACTGCAGAGCTCATTGATCCTCCTCATGCCTCCTGAGGGGAGCATCAACAACAGAGGGCTTTACTACACCTCCCCCCTCCCTCTCTCTCTTCATCCCTCCTCCTCACTCTTTTCTCCGCCCCATGCCACATCCTTTACCCTCTCTCGCTCCTTTCATCATTCCATCCCTACAGCCCACCTCTGCACTCCTCTCCCTCACTCCTCATTTTAGCCTTCCTCCCATCTTCCCCTCATCCCCCTGACAGCCCCACACACCTATAAGTGCCGGGTTTCTCCATCCATCCCGCTATCCCTCCTCTTGGCATGGCATTGTGTTAAGAGTGCTGATTAAAACACTTGGATTAAGGAGGGAGAGGCAGAGTGAGGGAACGACAGATTAGGGAGGGAGGAATGGGGAGTGATGGGGATTACAAAAAGAGGGGTGGCAGACGGGGAGACCAGCTAAATTGGAAGAGAAGGAGTGAAGTGCCCATCCCCCCTTTCCACTTCTCATCCCCTGGTTGCAGAAGGGCAGTTCCATGTAAAAGGATCCATGAGCACCAACATGTGAAGTGCATAGGAGCATATCAAATTGGGTGTCAAATGAAAGTCTATTTTGGTGAAATGAAGGCATAGCTACATTTTACAACCATTTTCCGTTTAACTAAATTTGGCATAAGGCTTTGATTTCTGGATAAACAGATGGTCTCTGAAAACATCTACCAGAAAGAAAAAGTATCAGAAATACATCAAAAACGAATAATAAATACATATTTAGTTTGGGAGAAATGGTTAACCTTCTGCAAGTTTAAGAAATATTGCCTTGTAATTCCTTTACCAAAAACCCACATCTTTCAGACATTTTCAAATTTCTCTCTCTCCTGGAGGACAATTAAAGTTCACAGAAGTAACAAGTAAAGGTAGACCTATCAATTAGTTAGTGATTTTACTGATACATTTTATTTAGGAATAATTAAAACTCTTAAATTTCATTAACAAATTAGCCCCCCCAAAAATCTGTAACGAATTACTGCAACTGAATTGGCTACAATGGGAAATCATAACAGTTACAACCCACAGTTGGATCACCTGCTACTGTCCTCCGTTCGACTGTCATACTGTTATGTTCAGTTCATAACAGTTTTATTTCTCTGTCATCCGGTGGGCAAACAATGAGTGTTAAACACTCAGTCTGGACAACCCTCCATCGCTCATTCTCCAGTTAATGTGACCTCTCCCAGCTCTTACTGACACCTACCTATGAGCCCCCTCTCCATTTACTTTAACCAGCATCCTCACCCACTGAGCGCCGACCAACACCGGGAGTCCATGGGCGTTGAAAAGTAGTTCAAATTTGGTCAGTCCACCCTTGCCTTGATGTTAACATCCACAGATGGACAGGACCAAATCTGACGCCAGGCCGAGGCGTGTCAGGTCTCTCTGTCACCAATAACAATTTTGCATGGGCACGCAGTTTTAGGGCCAGGACAATGTAACATTTATTTAACTAGACAAGTCGATACCAATTGTCGCAATATTTTTTTCTATGGCAAAAATGAAAACACGAAGCAGACCAAATACTGGTGGTTCTTTAAAAACCTGCTTTGTTAAAAATATTGGGTGCTTTAGCTTGGAAAATAAATGTAAATCAGGATGACAACATAATGATGTTCGTTTCCAACATTAGGGTTGTTTTCCTAAAGATGTCAAATCTTCATGTTTTCTTTCCTTGCCACAATAATGAGTATCGCGATACTGGTTTCGTCCCAGCCCTAGCACTCCCAGTCAGCAACATTCACACAAGCAAAACACCCCCCACCCCGGAGGACGCACGGCTCTCGACCTTCGCCTCTCCAGAGTAATGTAATATATTATATATATAGTTCTCCCACTTAAAAAGATGAGGCCTGTAATTTTCATCATAGGTACACTTCAACTATGACAGACAAAATGAAGGGGGGAAATCCAGAAAATCACGTTAGGATTTTTTAAATTGCTTTTATTTCACCTTTATTTAACCAGGTAGGCTAGTTGAGAACAAGTTCTCATTTGCAACTGCGACCTGGCCAAGATAAAGCATAGCAGTGTGAACAATTAACAAGTCAATAACACAGTAGAAAATAAAGTCTATATACATTGTGTGCAAAAGGCACGAGGAGGTAGGCAAATAATTTCAATTTTGCAGATTAACACTGGAGTGATAAATGATCAGATGGTCATGTACAGGTAGAGATATTGGTGTGTAAAAGAGCAGAAAAGTAAATAAATATAAACAGTATGGGGATGAGGTAGGTAAAATTGGGAGGGCTATTTACCGATAGACTATGGACAGCTGCAGCGATCGGTTAGCTGCTCAGATAGCAGATGTTTGAAGTTGGTGAGGGAGATAAAAGTCTAATGAATTTATTTGCAAAAAATGGTGGAAAATAAGTATTTGGTCAATAACAAAAGTTTCTCAATACTTTGTTATATACCCTTTGTTGGCAATGACAGAGGTCAAATGTTTTCTTTAAGTCTTCACAAGGTTCACACACTGTTGCTGGTATTTTGGCCCATTCCTCCATGCAGATCTCCTCTAGAGCAGTGATGTTTTGGGGCTGTTGCTGGGCAACACGGACTTTCAACTCCCTCCAAAGATTTTCTATGGGGTTGAGATCTGGAGACTGGTTAGGCCACTCCAGGACCTTGAAATGCTTCTTACGAAGCCACTCCTTCGTTGCCCGGGCGGTGTGTTTGGGATCATCGTCATGCTGAAAGACCCAGCCACGTTTCATCTTCAATGTCCTTGCTGATGGAAGGAGGTTTTCACTCAAAATCTCACGATACATGGCCCCATTCATTCTTTCCTTTACACGGATCAGTCGCCCTGGTCCCTTTGCAGAAAAACAGCCCCAAAGCATGATGTTTCCACCCCCATATGCTTCACAGTAGGTATGGTGTTCTTTGGATGCAACTCAGCATTCTTTGTCCTCCAAACACGATGAGTTGAGTTGTTACCAAAAAGTTATATTTTGGTTTCATCTGACCATATGACATTCTCCCAATCTTCTTCTGGATCATCCAAATACTCTCTAGCAAACTTCAGACGGGCCTGAACATGTACTGGCTTAAGCAGGGGGACACGTCTGGCACTGCAAATAAATTCATTTAAAATCCTACAATGTGATTTTCTGGATTTGTTTTTCTCATTTTGTCTGTCATAGTTGAAGTGTACCTATGATGAAAATTACAGGCCCCTCATCTTTTTAAAGTCGGGAGAATTTTCACAATTGGTGGCTGACTAAATACTTTTTTGCCCCACTGTATGTATACACACACACACACACACATATATACTAGCATTAAAAAAATATATACAAAAAAAAAAAAAAAGAGGCATTTCACCCAGTCAGTCTGATGAGCTAGCTAGCATTAGCATTGGCAGGGAAAGGTGGCCTAACATAAAAGGAGGGCTTTCTGTGCTGATTTTTAGATTAATCCCTTTCAAAAACAGAATGATCACATTTTAAGTTATTTAGTGGCAAAGTGTCCTGCAAATGTGCTCATAATACTAACCTGTGGATTGGAGGTAAGGATTTGGTCAAATCCAAACTATCGGGGTTGGGCTATTCATGAGACAAATTGCAACTAAATCCATTCATTTTCAAATTGCCTATTCGCTTTAAGCTTTTCCAATTCCTTCCCTGTAACGAGCCAAATTACAATTTCCCAAATCTGCAAACTACTCTACTAACTACTAAGTTACTCCCATTCACTCCTTCTCCCCTCTTCCTTCTCGCACATCCATTTCCTTTAACTAGGGAGTCTCACTAAATCTTCCCCTCCTCCTCTGTAATCTGGAAATGAGCTTCCAATTCAGCTCCTTTCCCTCCTCCTCAGTCAACACTTGTCTCGTTGAACACCGAGGGGATTGTCTGGAGTTCACCCTCTTGGACTTCCCAGTGGAATGATGACAGTAGTATTGCCAAAGGAAAAGAGTTCAATTTGTATCATCTTCTACAGAACTGGAGGAATTATTAGGAGTCTAAACTGAGCATATTGTAGTAACTATGCCTTAATGTTTCATACTTTGCTGCATTTCATTTTCGGGTATATAATCGTAACGATAACATTCCATCGTGGTCATAATGATGATTTAACTGTTTATTTGCAAGCCTTGAGCACACTTGGGTTTTGGGCCTAGACTATCCGAGATTCAAGTTCTATCAACAAACGAGGCGAGCAGACAACCTTGTTTAGAATGCATGGTGCACGTGGACCGCAACAGAATGACAGAGAAGATCAGTGGGAGATCTTTAAGGCAAACAAACTACGTCCCCTTGAGGACCTCGCATCACTACGTCCCCTTGAGGACCTCGCATCACTACGTCCCCTTGAGGACCTCGCATCACTACGTCCCCTTGAGGACCTCGCATCACTACGTCCCCTTGAGGACCTCGCATCACTACGTCCCCTTGAGGACCTCGCATCACTACGTCCCCTTGAGGACCTCGCATCACTACGTCCCCTTGAGGACCTTGCATCACTACGTCTCCCATTTCTATGTCGTCATCTGACACTAATTTAGAGACCAAATGGAAAATACTATTTTATAAAGACCTAGACGAACAAAGAAAGGTCATGATTTAGAGATAAACTTGTGGTCCATAAATCTAATATCCCGACAACATAAAAATAGACATTCCATAAATTAATTAGCCATTTATAAGGTCGTTCCAGTCTATCAATTTACCATTGATTCATAACAAATGATAGGCCCTCGTAGAGAAAAGATTTTGTTCCAATGGAAAATGAGTCACCGGTATTGTACTGGCAGTGACAATTAAAAATCGACAGGATATGGCATTTACGAGGGGAGACATGCACATGGTGGAAGGTAGCCTCGCATTTAGTGTGTGTTGGGCCAGTAACCGAAAGGTTGCTTAGTTTCAATCCTTGAGCCGACAAGGTTAAACATTTGTCGATGTGCCCTTGAGCAAGGCACTTAACCCTTACTACTATGGTTGACCCTGTAAAACACCATTTCACTGCATCTACATGTTTTCATTTAACTAGGCAAGTCAGTTAAAAACAAATTCTTATTTTCAATGACGGCCGACGAACAGTGGGTTAACTGCCTTGTTCAGGGGCAGAACGACAGATTTTTACCTTGTCAGCTCGGGGATTCGATCTTGCAACCTTTCGGTTACCAGTCCAACGCACTAGGCTACCTGCCAACCCAGGTTAATTGCTCCAGGGTCGCCGCTGATAATGGCAGACCCTGGCTGTGACCCCACTCTCCCAGGGTGTCCCATGGAGAGTTGGGATATGTAAATAAATAAATGAAATTACCCTGTTCACATGCGTATTCACTTGTACATGTGTGAAATATAGGCAACAACCAAATGAAGACACAAACGCACAGAGACACACACTCTGGCGTTGAAATCACTGCCTGCAGGTTGATCATTTGAGTCTCTCAATTAGGAGCAAAGCTTGTTAACAAAGCTGGATCCGACATCAGATTACCACTACCGGTGACTATTGACCTAGTAAAGATATTGAGAGAGACAGAACGCGAGAGAAAGAGGGGGGAGACAGAAAGAGAAGGGAGAGAAAGAGCGAGAGCGCGAGGAGACAGAATGCCAAAGGAGAGACATGGCAAGGAGGGGGAGGGGAGGGTGAAAAAGAGGGGATGACGACAGAGGAAAGAGAGGGCCACTAAATGGTAATCAGGCACGACAAGGATGAAGAAGAGGGGACACTGTCTGTGGCCCTAGCTCACCCATGGAGGGAGGGAGGGAGGGAGGTTCTCTCATAGGAATGCTGTGATGAACGCTTTATCAAGGAGTGAGTGGTGACTACAGTATTCTTCAAACTTGCTCACCGATAGCCTACTACTGTATGTGCTATGGGTTTTGTGGCGATACTGCACTGTACATGTTTTTCTCTATGACCATGTAAAGCAAATGAAGCTGAAGTCATTCAGTTTCTAATGGGTAACGAAAAGGTTCTCTCGTCAATCATCACTAGCTATGTTTCCATTAACTTGTGCAGTGATTCTGTGACGTTTAGACAGTTCGCATAGAAAATAGATGTGACAATTTCCTGCTACGGCGCTTTTCCATTTAACTATCTTGTGTCGAGTAAAACAGCAGGACGTAATGTCACACACAAACAAGCCATTCGTGAAAACCTACCGTGTCTAATAAATATTTGGTGGTTGAAGTGTTTCCATTACCCATTTAGGCAAATTACGCATTAATAAATTGGCGATAACCTGTATGTTCTCCCACCTATCGGTTTCATGTCACATGTAGCCCGCGAAAGCCAGCATGGACAGAATGCAATAATTGTCAAATATTTGACATATTCTAATAATTGTCATGTGCCAATGCATCGCTATGTCCGTGACATGGTTAAACTTCTGTAGATCTGAAATCATTGGATGGTGAAACTTTCCAGCCAACCAGGAAAGCAAGGCAGGCATTCTTGAAAGTCAGACAATCCTTACCCTGCAAAAGAAATATGCATTTTTATCGTAGAAAAAATCTATATTTTGCAAGCATTAGGCATTTAGAATAAAAAGTCGAGGAGCTTTATAGTTACGTGGTGACACCATGTGCCCCGATTACCTTCAAAATTATTTAAAAAATAAAATTAAAATAAAAACTTGTCGCGATAAAGAACGTTTGACAAAATCCACCCGTCGAACCGATAAAAATGGTCAATCTTAAGAACATCTCTCCTATATCTGTCGTTTCCATTACATGTCGCCATGCTTTTGTCGAATAAAGATGGGCCGATGGAAGCCTGTCTATTGAAGACTGATAACATAGCAAGGGAACTTTTCATTTACACAGCTTTTGAAACAGGGGGAGGGACATTTACACCTTGCACAAAAAGCTGGAAGCTCATACACGACAATCTGATTCTCACATTTGAGTCAATGGCAGGTGCACAAAAGCACTGTAATATAGTGTAGGATGGGCTATTGTCCAAGGTTTACAAGAGGCAAAATGTTCATAATGTCCATGGTATAGGCTGCAACACAAGGTACTGAAAAGGTTCCTCAAGTACCTCAAACAATACCTAAGTGATACATCCTTCTCCCGAGCTGACAAGGTAAGAATCTGTCATTCTGTCCCTGACCAAGGCAGTTAACCCACTGTTCCCCGGGCGCCGATGACGTGGATGTCAATTAAGGCAGCCCCCCACACCTCTCTGATCCAGAGGTGTTGGGTTAGATGCGGAAGACATTTCAGTTGTACAACTGACTAGGTATCCCCCTTTCCATGTTGAGGGCATTATGTCACAATCACATAACCACCAAAAGCATCCCCCTCGGATTAGGCCAGTGGAGTAAATGGAAGGTGCCACTTCAAGCCGAGGAATGCTGAGAAGGAATGGGCCGTTCCACTGCAGACTTCTCATAGGGACATACTACTGTGTAGTAAAGTGGATGAGTGAGATTAGGGCTGTCTCTGTTGGAATCACCACAATATTAAAACATTGGGACTGATTTGAATGGCAAATCTGCCCCACACCTAAAGCCTTCAGACACACAGAGTAGAAACAGATCCACACACACACACAAAGACTGCAAACACACTGCAAAAAGAGTAACAGGCAAGAGCGATCAGTGAAGAACACACACACTTAGGACAGGGGTTAGCCTAATAATGACATACGATCTCCAGTTTGTTCAGGGGTCAAATTGAATGTGTTCTTTCTGACTGTGTGTGTATGACCTAACAACAGTGTGACCTGTGACGGCATGGTAGCCGTGATATCTGTGATCTACTGTCCTATAATGACTGGATCAGCTGAGAGTCACGAGCTGGAGGATTAAGAGTGAGATTCTTCCCGGGACCGAGACCTCCAGCCACAAGCCATGGGCCAGCAGGTTCTCACAACTCAACACACAGTCACATAGAATGGTAAACAGCAATACTGGACTGCGATTCACAGACTGACCCATTGGCATCATACTGACTCTCATGCAATCCTCACCTAATCCATAGCCTGGTGCCAGATCTCAGTTTGTGCCATCATTTCAAATCAATGGGATCAAGACCTACTCAACATGCACAGTCTGGATGCACTTAGTCTTGTGTGATGGAATATACCCCTTTCTCCTCAGAGAACAATATAGGCTAGTTAGCAGTCAATGCCAGGATGGAGACGGATGGATAGCATGTCAGGAGGACCTTGTGATGAGGGGGGCTCTCAGGATCAGAAATAGAAGGAGGAGTAGAGGAAGATGGATAATGAAAGAAATGTAAGAAACGTAGAGACGGAGGGGATTGGTGAGAGGGCTGTAACATCGTCATAGCTGCTCTGCAGCACCTCATCTGGCTCCTATCCAAGCCCGATGGAGAAAGGTAATGAAAAGGAGGAATATAGGGAGAAACTGGGAGCCCGTAGTGAGATCAGCTTTCTCTTAGCTGCTTTGCAGTACCTGCACCTCTGCAGTGAAAGGTAAACAGGAGAGCGAACATGAAGGAATCTCAGTATTAAGACCTGCAAAGTGTATTATCATTATTCACCTACAGTTTATACTGCACACTGTTACAGTAATGTAATATATACGAGAGAGAGATCTAGGGTTGGGGAGGTGAACACCAGTTCTGTTTCTGTGTGTGTTGCTAGGGACAGACAGGCAGAGGCTCTTTTCTGAATCCATCTGAAATCAATGCTCTCCAGGCCACATTCACCACATAGTGCTTTTACCACAGGACTCCACAATTCATTCATTAACAGTTTCTCGCCTCCCCTCTACCTCGTTCCATCCTTCCCCCTCTCGCTCTCCACCTCTCTTTGCTGTGATGGGGTGGGGGTTAAGCACATCTCCCTTCATCTTGACCCCCTTCATTTGATAACATACACATCCCCCTACACAGACACACACAGCTGGCATATAGAGGAGTGCTGCTGCAGTGTGTGTGTGTGTGTGGGGGGCAGGCAGAGCAATACAGATGTCACAGTAGAGCCCCTCTTTCTGCTTCTCTGGCCTGCTACAGCCTCGTTATCGATTTTACTTAAGGCACCGCTCCAAGGGCTCTGCAGAGAGCAGAAACACCCTATATAAAGTACACACGTGCAGAAGCATGAGCCTAGTAAGTGCCTAGATGTAGACTGTTGAATACCCTCTTCCCTAAACACACACACAGAGCATTGATTATGTTTCCAAAAATCAGCTGCAGAGGAGTTATGCAATGAGCCCCGGGGAGGAAAAGCCTAGAGGGACTTCTGAGAACAGGGAGTTTGTTCCACCCACACTCAGGGGAGAGGACAAAGGAGAGAGGTGGAGAGAGAGGGGGGGTATAACTGATATGCGAGGACGACTAAGAAAATGCACTTAAAGAGCCAGAGAGATAAAACGATTGAGGGAGGAATGAGGGGTTGTGTTCACGCATGCCGCATTCTACCGTGTGAGCCGAAGCAACAAAAAAATAAAAAACGGCAACCAGGGATTCGGGGAGGGAAACGAGGCCAGGTGGAAAAATCCAGCTCTAACGATCCAACCTCTCCGTCCAAATCGTTCATTCGTCTGCCTCAGTTCCCCCTCTCGTTCTCTCTCCAGCACACATTCAGTCAGTCCCAAACCAGAGGTTATAGTTTCAATAACCAAAACCCATTTAGGAACAATTCAGAACTTTCCACACTTACAGTACATAAACAAAAGTATGTGGACACCCCTTCAAATTAGTGGATTCGGCTATTTCAGCCACACCCATTGCTGACAGGTGTATTAAAAAATATATATTTTTTTTTAAATGAATAAATAAAAATCAAGCACACAGCCCTGCAATCTCCAAAGACAAACATTGGCAGTAGAATGGCCTTACTGAAGAGCTCAGTGATATTCAACGTGACACCGGCATAGGATGACACCTTTGCAACAAGTCAGCCTTGCTACAGCCGCCACGGTCAACTGTAAGTGCTGTTATTGTGAAGTGGCAACGTCTAGGAGCAACAATGGCTTAGCTGCAAAGTGGTAGAATGGGACCGCCGAGTGCTGAAGCGCGTAAAAATAGTCTGTCCTCGGTTGCAACACTCACTACAGAGAGTTCCAAACTGCCTCTGGAAGAAACGTCAGCACAAGAACTGTTCGTCAGGAGCTTCATGAAATGGGTTTCCATGGCCATGCAGCCGCACACAAACCTAAGATCATCATGCGAAATGCCAGGCATCGGCTGGAGTGTGTAAAGCTCACCGCCATTCTACTCAGGAGCAGTGGAAACACATTTGCTGGAGTGATGAATCACGCTTCACCACCTGGCAGTCCGACGGACGAATCTGGGTTTGGTGGATGTCAGGAGAACGCTACCTGCCCCTATGCATAGTGCCGACTGTAAAGTTAGGTAGAGGAGGAATAATGGTATGGGGCTGTTTTTCATGTTTGGGCTATTCCCCTTAGTTCTAGTGAAGGGAAATCTTAATGCTACAGCATACGTTCTAGACGATTCTGTGCTTCCAACTTTGTGGCAACAGTTTGGGGAAGGCTCTTTCCTATTTCAGCATGACAATGCCCCTGTGCACAAAGCGAGGTCCATACAGAAATGGTTTGACGAGATCGGTGTGGAAGAACTTGACTGGCCTGCATAGAACCCTGACCTCAACCCCATCGAACATCTTTGGGATGAATTGTAACACCGACTGTGAGCCAGGCCTAATCGCCCAACATCAGTGTCCAACCTTACTAATGCTCTTGTAGCTGAATCAAAGCAAGTCCCTGCAGCAATGTCCCAACATCTAGTGGAAAGCCTTCCCAGAAGAGTAGAGGCTGTTATAGCAGCAAAGGGGGGCTCCATATTAATGCCCATGATTTTGGAATGAGATGTTTGATGAGCAGATGTCCACATATTTTTGGTCATGCAGTGTAACTCCAGTCAGTTGCAGATCAGATGTTACGTTATGTTACAACCTCTTTTCCCAGACTATTTCCCCAATTCAACCCTTATTCAAGTCCAGCCAGCTGAACTGACTCTCTTCGTGGCACCAGTTTTCACAGGCCGCGACAATACTCAAAGCACCGTGTAGATAGAGTTTAATGAAGCAGTGGAAAGACAGGGTACTGTACAAGTCTGCATGTGGCAAATTGGAGAGACAGGAAGAACAGGCCTCGAACGACCTGGCTCTTCCTGTCTGCCATAAGAAAATCAGGGACACCAGCGTCAGCACAACTCCGGAGGGGAAATACGAACGTTTCCTGATATTCTTCTGTAAGTTTCCGCTCTCCATTAGAATAATATGCACAGCGAGTGTGGGGCCTGGAAATGTGCAAGTAAAAACCTGTGTGCTTCGCCTCGGAGTCTAAGGGTCGCATTCTGCGAAGTGCGAGTGTCTAAAACTGTGAATGTACTGTATGTGTGTGAGACGACAGCGTGTGTCGGTGTCTGACAGTGCCAGTGTGTGTGTGTGTGTCAGTGTATGTGCGTGACCGCAGAGCATAATAATACGAGGACTGAGGAGTGAAAAGGCCACAGGGAGGGAGCTCTTACCATCCATCGCGCTCTTCCTGCCCTGCTTCGGGGGTAAACAAGCATACAGAGCCTAGCTAGTAGCTGTGGAAACAACAGACAAAGTCGCAGGACAGAGCTGGCGCGAGTTGGCGGTCACATTACATGGGCAAAAACAAGCGCGGATGGATGGAAAGCCCTCAGGTCAGGGAGGTCGTGGATCTGTCTTGTTGAACTGCACATAAAACAGGCAGTCTGGAATGTTATATTTAGGCTATGCAATGTGGGGGAGAAGTGGTGGAGCAAGAGGCCAACAGTCAGGTCTTGAACTTCAACTAAAAACAACTTTCTCTGGTTTCCTTGTTTTTCGATCTGTCAGTCTTACACCCCTGAACCTGGTGTCCGTCCTGGGACTGTGTGATGTGTTGTGTGTCCATTTTATGAGTCACGTCCCTGTGTTTTAGCTTTTCATTGGGCTCAAGCCAGTCACTCTTACTGGATATCCTGTCAATTGTTATTGAGAACCCATCAACTCCCTGAACAACAGACAGTGGAACACACACACAGAGACAGATGCCTTCCTTTGAGACAACACACAGCCTCTCTCCTGAATCATTTAACCAGTATCATATAGCCTCCAATAACAGTCAAGCAATGCTGTCAGCACCTGACAGTTCGCATTTCTCCCTATTTTCTTCATGGAACTGCCACAAGTGACACACACACACACACACACACACACGGTAGGAAAGGGGCCGTCGGGTCAAATTTATTGCATAAAGGACTACTTCAGTCAGACCACCAGAGGGGAATCTTAGCCACAAACCAATATGACCTCTGTGTGATCTGTATGCGTGATTCTATTGTGGGAACTACCTTCGGACGGTGACATTGTATCTTAGTGTTGACAGAACACAGAGTCAAGTGTCGATGGTTCTGGGTAGACTGAGGGACTTGCCCACCACGACAATGACTATTTCTAGGGGAAACACCGATAGTAGTTGCCCGTGTTGGGGAGTACTTAACTACAGTTGAAGTTGGAAGTTTACATACACCTTAGCCAAATACATTTAAACTTAGTTTCACAATTCCTGACATTTAATCCTAGTAAAACATTCCCTGTCTTAGGTCAGTTAGGATCACCACTTTATTTTAAGAATGTGAAACGTCAGAATAATAGTGGAGAGAATGATTTCAGCATTTATTTATTTCAACACATTCCCAGTGGGTCAGAAGTTTACATACCAAATACTAATTGAGTAACATTGCCTTTAAATTGTTTCACTTGGCTCATAAGTTTTGGGCAGCCTTCCACAAGCTTCCCACAATAAGTTGCATGAATTTTGGCCCATTCCTCCTGACAGAGCTGGTGTAACCGAGTCAGGTTTGTAGGCCTCCTTGCTCGCACAAACTTATTCAGTTCTGCCCACAAATTTTCTATGGGATTGAGGTCAGGGCTTTGTGATGGCCACTCCAATACCTTGACTTTGTTGTCCTTAAGCCATTTTGCCACAACTTTGGAAGTATGCTTGGGGTCATTGTCCATTGGGAAGACCCATTTGCGACCAAACTCTAACTTCCTTACTGATGTCTTGAGATGTTGCTTCAATATAGCCTCAATTTTTCCCCCTCATGATGCCATCTATTTTGTGAAGTGCACCAGTCCCTCCTGCAGCAAAGCAGCTCCACAGCATGATGCTGCCACCACCGTGCTTCACGGTTGGGATGGTGTTCTTTAGCTGGCAAGCCTCCCCTTTTTCCTCCAAACATAACAATGGACATTATGGCCAAACAGTTCTACTTCTGTTTCATCAGACCAGAGGACATTTCTCAAAAAAGTACAAGCTTTGTCCCCATGTGCAGTTGCAAACGGTAGTCTGGCATTTTTAATGGAGGTTTAAGAGCAGTGGCTTCTTCCTTGCTGAGCGGCCTTTCAAGTTGTCGATTTAGGACTCGTTTTACTGTGGATATAGATACTTTTGTACCGGTTTCCTCCGGCATCTTCACAAGGTCCTTTGCTATTGTTCTGGGATTGATTTGCACTTCTCACACCAAAGTACGTTAATCTCTTGGAGACAGAATGCGTCCCCTTCCTGAGCGCTATGACGGTTGTGTGGTCCCATGGTGTTTATACTTGCGTACTATTGTTTGTACAGATGAACGTGGTACCTTCAGGCGTTTGGAAATTGCTCCCAAGGATGAACCAGACTTGTGGAGGTCTAGGCTGATTTATTTTTTGATTTTCCCATGATGTCAAGAAAAGAGGCACCGAGTTTGCAGGTAGGACTTGAAATACATCCACAGGTACACCTCCAATTGACTCAAATGATGTCAATTAGCCTATCAGAAGATTCTAAAGAAATAATTGTATTAAATTTTCCAAGCTGTTTAAAAGGTACAGTCAACTTAGTGTTATGTAAACTTCTGACCCACTGGGTGATACACTAAGTGAAATAATCTGTCTGTAAACAATTGTTGGAAAAAAGGACTTGTGTCATGCACAAAGTAGATGTCCAAACCAACTTGCCAAAACTATAGTTTGTTTACAAGAAATTTGAGGAGTGGTTGAAAAACAAGGTTTAATGACTCCAACCTAAGTGTATGTAAACTTACAACTTAAACTGTACATGTAGTTCAACTAGTAATTTAACTATACTGAACAAAAAAATATAACATACAACATTTTCAAAGATTTTGCTGAGTTAGTTCATATGAAGGAAATCAGTTAATGGAAATAAATGAAAGACTGGGAATACAGATATGAATCTGTTGGTCACAGATACCTTAAAAAAACACAGTGGATTAGAAAACCAGTCAGTATCTGGTGTGACCCCCATTTGCCTCATGCAGCGCGACATCTCCTTAGCATAGAGTTGATCAGGCTGTTGATTGTGGCCTGTGGAATGCTGTCCCACTTTTCTTCAATGGCTGTGCGAAATTGCTGGATACTGACAGGAACTGGAGCACACTGTTGTACACGTCGATCCAGAGCATACCAAACATGCTCAACTGAAAAGTATGCAGGCCTGGGACATTTTCAGTTTCCAGGAATTGTGTACAGATCCTTGCGACGGATGAATGGGACGACATTGGGCCTCAGGATCTCATCACGGTGTCTTTGTGCATTCTAATTGCCATCGATAAAATGCAGTTGTGTTCGTTGTCTATAGCTTATGCCGGCCCATACCATAACCCCACCATGGAGCACTCTGTTCATAACATTGACGTCAGCAAACTTTTCGCCCACACAATGCCATCAATGTGGTCTGCGGTTGTGAGGCCGGTCAGACTTACTGCTAGAGAAAGTAACATTCAATTCTCTGGCAACAGCTCTGGTGGACATCCCTGCAGTCAGCATGCCAATTGCACGCTCCCTCAAAATTTGAGACATCTGTGGCATTGTGTTGTGTAACAAAACAACACATTTTAGAGTGGCCTTCTATAGTCCCCAGTACAAGGTGCACCTGTGTAATGATCACACTGTTTAATCAGCTTCTTGATATGCCACACCTGGCAGTGGGATGGATTATCTTGGCAAAGGAGAAATGCTCACTAACAGGGATGTGAACACATTTGAGCACAACATTTGAGAGAAATAAGCTTTATGTGCATATGGAACATTTCTGGGATCTTTTATTTCAGCTCCTGAAACATGGGACCAACACTTTACATGTATGTATGTATGTATATTTTTTTGTTCAGTTTTCATGTTGCAGTAGCTTGGTTGGTGGTAGTGGAACTAAATTCAAATCAAGGTAGTGGTGTTTTCAGTAGTTCCTTACTTTGCCATGTAGCTAACAACTGGAATTACACAATACTTTTTCTTTGAAAAAATTAAACATGGGTTAAGTAAGTAATCATTTAGATCTGCCTAATTTTCACTTGAAACAATTTGTTTAATTGGCTAAATTACACATTCTGATAACATATGACCCTTAAGTGATCAGTCTTGCAATTTGTAGTCGATGACATTTCAGATTGACATATGATACTTTTTCAGGAAGTAGTTAAATAAAGTTACTTAGAAAAGTTAAGTAAACTATATTGTTCTCAAGGGTAGCTTTAGAATAGCGCAACTTCTTCCAGTGTGAAGTAATTGGTAGCTTGGTGAACTATTTTTTTCAGAGTAGCTTCCCCAACACTGGTAGTTTCATTTATTGGAAGTAACAAGGAAGGTTAACTACGCATCAGTGTGACAACCATTCTAAGTTTGGTTACAATGTAGGCTAAAACAAGTTTAACATAGTAGCCACAGTTCAGCTCATTGGCTGTGACATGTTGACTGGGTCAAAAAACGAACATGTCAGTTAAGAGTTGAAACGGTATCTAATCTCTAATTCACCGTTACAATTATCAACACGAACATGATGTTGCCCAGCCCCACTGATTATAACAACGTTGCCAAGTACTTATTTACGGAGGCAATGAACAAACCCAACTTGCTGATATACACTGACGTATTAGATGTATTCTTGACATAAAACCAGCTGTTACTAAGTACTGCCACCATACAAGCTTGCCATCAGTGGCAATGAATGTGCAACATGTTGAAAGGCCACTCAAAATGGTTGTGTGTGGAAAAGCATGCCGTTGACTGCACATGTTCAGCTATGTGGTTTTGTGGTTCATTGTCATTACCCATGTCTATACACCTTTCACTCTGTTACAAGAATCATTTAGGTCCTACCCTCCCCACAATACCTCTACATTTAAAATAAATCTCTTTCCCGCTGTTTATGCCTCTGCTGTTATTTCCCAAGTGTTTGACTACCTGAAGTGTCTTAGGAGGATGAAAGCACTCCCTACCACACCACACACACACACACTACCCCAAAGAGTAGCATTTCATTACAATAACCAATCATTTAAAAGGACTCGCTTTTCATCAAGACCCAAGCATCACAGATGGGCTCCCGAGTGGCACAGCAGTCACTACAGGCCCTGGTTCGATTCCAGTCTGTATCACAACAGGACATGATTAGGAGTCCCATAGGGCGGCACGCAATTTAGTTTTTTTAGGCAAACAAATTGTTATTTACAATGACAGCCTACCCTGGCCAAACCATGGCCGATTGTGATACAGCCAAGGACTGGCCCAGCCTCGTCCGGTTTAGGGTTTCGCCTGGGTAGGCAGTCATTGTAAATACGAATTTGTTCAACTTGCCTTGTTAAATATTTGTTTTAAATTAAAGTTGTGACCCACGTCAATTGTCATCCCCCACCTCTCTCTCACCCTTCCCTCCCCGCTTCCAACACGGTCAATTTCAGTAGAGGCATTCATTTTTAAAGCGGCCCTGTCATCGGGATTATAAAACAACACGTCTCAATGCTGGTGGTAACATGGTGGAATAGGTCCAACAACTGGGCTGGTTTCAGGCTGTGTAGCGTTTCAGTTATTAAAACTAAGAACCATGTTTTAAAACGTGCAACCAAAAGGGAGAAATTGTGTTACTATTATGCAATATGTTCGTGTCTTGGGAACAAACTCCACGCACAACAGTGCATGTCATTTGGGTAAATTCCTTGACGTTAGGTGGCATGGGACTTAATAAAACTGCTTCCTTTGGCGTCTGGATGCCACAATTTACTTGAAACGCACGCAGTTGGTTTCACTCAATGAAACACAGATGGGAGAAAAAGTAGCATAGCGAGTGTAGCCTATTTATCCAACATGTAAACAATGAAACAATCGAGATTAGGACATTGTCCCGCTGTCTCGCCAAAGATCAACTCAGGCCAGGGCCCACTCCTTCTCGTTCCTTACCTTTGTATCTCTCCAGAACATCTTCGTACGCCTGGGCGAATTCCTTCTCCTGGGAATGGCTGGTCGGCTGTAAACCTGGGATGAAGCCGGCCATGGTGCCTCTGTTACCGGTGGCCAGCAGCCGAATGGCCCGCTACCGCAGTAATCCAGGACGGTGGATCCGGGTCCTCTGCTCGCAAACACAGCTGTCAAATCCGTTTTGCGTTGAAAGCCACAGTGGATGTGCTTCTCTCCCTTGTTTGCTTGTGAAAGTGGCGATTCGAAGGGCTAATTGGTTGAAGGAAAAAGTGAAGCCGCTCACATGACAAGTCGAGTCATTCGTAGTTTGAATAAAATATGTGGACCGAATAAGCAACCGAAAGCTCCAACCTTCTATCCAATAAAAAAATAATTGTCTATCAACGTTATAGCCTACCGATATTTAATTGAATATATCGACCCATTACTGTCTGTGTTCGTCAAGCCATAATTCCAGGCGCATCGCTCGCCGTGTTCTATAAAAATCACCCCCTCCAGACCTTCCTACCCGGCGAATGTGTTATGTGAGCGCCACTGAAGCGTGTCTGCGTAAAGGCAAGGTGGGTCGTAGTGGGATAGCTCCTTCCGAAATCAGTAACAAGGCTCCACTGAAATAGTATCCGGACACCGGTTCTTATATATCCCCTTTAATCGGTGTCTTCTTGGTTCGATTAAACCGCTTTAGCTCCTCTACATGCTTCTTACCAGCTCAATGGCCGCTTCTATTAAAGACACGGCTTGTGGGCTGCGACTCTCCGACTGCCTCTCTCTCCCTCTCTCTCTTTCTCTCTCTCATCTCGCGCTCAGGTTTCTCTATTCTTCCTGCAGTGGCTGTCATCCATCCCTCTCTACCAGCCACGCCAGAAACCTCCAGCAGAAGAAATGTGTCGCTGTAGGTCAATATATGGCTGCTGTGGCACAAGTGCGTAAAGTAGGGTTGGAGCGCCCCTCTGTGGTATCCCGACTTGGTGTTAAGGCACCACCTCCTTTTACTCAAAAAGATGGCGTGTCCAGTAATCTGCTTTGAAGAAACCTGCTTTTGTTTCTGTTTTGGACTGAACCAATGCTGAGCCTGCCATCTAAACGACAATTGAATGTAATGCCAGTTGAGAACAGAAAAGTACCACTGTTCCAACAACAATCCACACGGCATAACAGTTTAAAAGAATGTGCTGTATTTCATGGAGCCTAAAATCAAGATGGTAATTTTGCACACTCCTATCCAGAAAAATATGTGCCTACAATAAGGGGTCTGAACAGCTACCACAGCACATTATGTGTCAGAGTGCCACACAGGTGAAGCCAATCAATAAATACATTTTTACAGACACAAAAACATCAATAGTGTGGGTTCACAGCTCCAAACCAGATGTGTTGGTCATTACTGAGACGTGGTTAAAGGAAGAGTGTTTTGAATACTGATGATAACCTTTCTGGTTATAACCTCTTTCGGCAAGACAGATTTTCCAAAGGTGGGGGAGTGGCAATTTTTTACCAAGGATCACCTTCAGTGGTCGGTTGTCTCCACCAAGTCTGTCCCAAAACAACTTGATTTGCTGGTTTTAAGCATTAAACTTTCAAATAGCTCTTTGTTGACTGTTGCTGGGTGCTATCGTCCACCATCAGCACCCTGGCCTGTTCCCTACCTGCCCTAAGCTCTCTCCTGGTCCCTTACATTAAGTCTGAATTTGTCCTGCTAGGTGACCTAAACTGGGACATGCTTAAACCACCTAACCAAGTCCTAAAGCAATGGGACTCCCTACATCTTTCTCAGATGATTACCAATCCCACAAGGTATGACTCCAAAGGCTACTCTCCTCAATGTTATCTTCACAAATAATCCTGATAGGTATCAATCAGTCTGTTGTTTTCTGTAATGACCTTAGTGATCCCTGTTTTACAGCCTGTGTTTGTAATGGCTGCTCAGTGAAACAACCTGTCCTGATTTGTCATAGGCGCTTGCTAAAAAACTTTAATGATCAAGCCATCCTTCATGAACTGGCCTCTGTAAAATGGTATAGAATCAGCTTGATCCCCTCTGTCGAAGACACTTGGACCTTCTTTTTTTATATTTTCAGGGGTATTGTTAACAAACACGCCCCCATAAAGAAAATTAGAATTAAAAACAGGTTCAGCCCCTGGTTACTGCATTTGGCAAAAGGCTCCGCACACACATACTTAGGCTGACTGGCAAATGAGAAATAAGTGCACTCAGACTATCCAGAAGGCTTTAAGTTACTTTAAGGAGCAGTTCTCTCTCTGTGGGTCTAACCCCAAGGAGTTCTGGAAAACGGTTAAAGACCTGGAGAATAAACCCTCCTCACAGCTGCCCATGTCCCTTAATGATGTGGTTGTTACTAACAAGAAGCTCATGGCTGAGCTCTTTAATCACCACTTCATTAACTCTTTTTTTTACCCCTTTTTCTCCCCAATTTCGTGGTATCCAATTGTTTTTAGTAGCTACTATCTTGTCTCATCGCTACAACTCCCGTACGGGCTCGGGAGAGATGAAGGTTGAAAGTCATGCGTCCTCCGATACACAACCCAACCACGCCGCACTGCTTCTTAACACAACGCCATCCAACCCGGAAGCCAGCCGCACCAATGTGTCGGAGGAGACACCGTGCACCTGGCAACCTTGGTTAGCGCAGCCAAGGTTGCCAGGTGCACGGTGTCTCCGGCCCGCCACAGGAGTCGCTGGTGCGCGATGAGACAAAGATTTCCCTACCGGCTAACCCGGACGACGCTAGGCCAATTGTGCGTCGCCCCATGGACCTCCCGGCCGCACTGCTTCTTAACACAGCGCCATCCAACCCAGAAGCCAGCCGCACCAATGTGTCGGAGGAGACACCGTGCACCTGGCAACCTTGGTTAGCGCGCACTGCGCCCGGCCCGCCACAAGAGTCGGTGGTGCGCGATGAGACAAAGATTTCCCTACCGGCTAACCCGGACGACGCTAGGCCAACTGTGCGTCGCCCCACGGAGCTCCCGGACGTGGCCGGTTACCACAGAGCCTGGGCGCGAACCCAGAGTCTCTGGTGGCACAGCTGGCGCTGCTGTACAGCCCCCTTAACCACTGCGCCACCCGGGAGGCCAACTCAGGATTCCTATTTGACTCAGCCATGCCTCCTTGCCCATCCAACATTTCCTAATCTCCCACCCCTTCTAATGTGACTATCCCCGATGCTTCTCCCTTTTTCCCCTGCCCCGCTACAAAGTTTCTCCCTGTAGGCAGTCACGGAGAATGCGGTGCTAAAGGAGCTCCTGAAACTTGACCCCAAAAACCATCTGGGTAAGATTGTTTAGACCTTCTTCTTTAAGGTTGCTGCCCCTATCATCGCCAAGCCTATCTCTGACCTTTTTAACATGTCTCTCCTTTCTGGGGAGGTTCCCATTGCTTGGGAAGGCAACCACGGTTCATGCTTTATTTAAAAGGGAGATCAAGTTGATCCTAACTGTTACAGGCCTATTTCTATTTTGCCCTGTTTATCAAAAGTCTTGATGTCTATAGTATTCTCTCTGATATGCAATCTGGTTTCCGCTCAGGTTATGGATGTGTCACTGCAACCTTAAAGGTCCTCAAAGATATCACCATTGCCCTTGATTCTAAGCAATGTTGTCCTGCTATTTTTATTGACTTGGCCAAAGCTTTTGATACGGTAGAACATTCCATTCTTGTGGGCCGGCTAAGGAGTATTAGTATCTCTCAGGGGTCTTTGGCCTGGTTTGCTAACTACCTCTCTCAAAAAGTGCAGTGTATAAACTCAGAAAATCTGCTGTCTCAGCCACTGCCAGTCACCAAGGGATTACGCTCTTCTTAATGTACATTAACAACATAGCTCAGGCAGTAGGCAGCTCTCTCATCCATTTATATGCAGATGATAGTTTTATACTCAGTTGGCCCCTTCCCAAATTTTGTGTTAAATGCTCTACAACAAAGCTTTCTTAGTGTCCAACAAGCTTTCTCTACCCTTAACCTTATTCTGAACACCTCCAAAACAAAGGTCATGTAGTTTGGTAAGAAGAATGCCCCTCTCCCCACAAGTGTGATTACTACCGCTGAGGGATTTAAAGCTTGAGGTAGTCAGTCACCTCATACAAGTACTTGGGAGTATGGCTAGACAGTACACTGTCCTTCTCTCAGCACATATCAAAGCTGCAGGTTAAAGTTAAATCTAGACATGGTTTCTGGAACGAGCTGCAACAAACACTCAAATTGGACAGTTTTATCTCACTCTCTTCATTCAAAGACTCAATCATGGACACTCTTACTGACAGTTGTGGCTGCGTCAACCTGATGTATTGTTGTCTCTACCTTCTTGTCCTTTGTGCTGTTGTCTGTGCCCAATAATGTTTGTACCATGTTTTGTAGTCCTACCATGTTGTGGTCCTACCATGTTGTTGTCATGTTGTGTTGCTGCCTTGCTATGTTGTCGTCTTAGGTCTCTTATGTAGTGTTGTGTTGTCTCTCTTGTCGTGATGTGTGTGTTGGCCTATATTTATATATATTAGTATTTGTAATCCCAGCCCCCGTCCCCGCAGGAGGCCTTTTGGTAGGCCGTCACTGTAAATAAGAATTTGTACTTAACTTACTTGCCTAGTTAAATAAAGGTTCAATTAAAATAACAAAAGAGATATTAGGGCTGACCCCCGATTAGTCTATTGTTTTTGGTCAATAGGCTGTTGGCACACTGATGTTTTTCTAGTCGAGCAGTAACAAATATACAGCACAAGTCAGAAGTTTTGGACACACCTACTCATTGCAGGGTTTTTCTTTACTTTTACCATTTTCTACATTGTAGAATAATAGTGAAGACATCCAAACTATGTAGTAATCAAAAAAGTGTTAAACAAATCAAAACGTTTTTTATAATTGAGAATCTTCAAAGCGCCCACCTTCTGCCTTGATGACAGCTTTGCACACTCTTGGCAATCTCTCAATCAGCTTCTTGAGGTAGTCACCTGGATTGCATTTCAAATAACAGGTGTGCCTTGTTAAAAGTTAAATAGTGAAATTAATGTGTTTGAGCCAATCAGTTGTGTTGTGACAAGATAGGGGTAGTATAGTTAAATAAAGGTTCAATTAAAAAATATAACAAAAACTGAGCACTTGTTGGCTGCTTTTCCTTCACTCTGCGGTCCGACTCATCCCAATCCATCTCAATTTGGTTGAGGTCCAGTGATTGTGGAGGCCAGGTCATCTGATGCAGCACTCCATCACTCTCCTTCTTGGTCAAATAGCCCTTACACAGCCTGGAGGTGTGTTGGGTCATTGTCCTGTTGAAAAACAAATGATAGTCCCACTAAGCCCAAACCAGATGGGATGGTGTATCGCTGCAGAATGCTGTGGTAGTCATGCTGGTTAAGTGTGCCTTGACTTCCAAATAAATCACAGACGGTGTCACCAGCAAAGCACCCCCACACTATAATACCTCCTCCTCCATGCTTTACGGTGGGAAATACACATGCGGAGATCATCCGTTCACCCACACCGCGTCTCTCACAAAGACACGGCGGTTGGAACCAAAAATCTCAAATTTGGACTCCAGACCATAGGACATATTTCCACCGGTCTAATGTCCATTGCTTGTGTTTCTTGGCCCAAGCAAGTCTCTTCTTATTATTGTTGTCCTTTAGTAGTGGTTTCTTTGCAGCAATTCGATCATGAAGGCCTGATTCACACATTCTCCTCTGAACAGTTGATGTTGAGATTAGGGATGCACAATATATCGGTGAGCATATCGGAATCGGCTGATATTAGCTAAATCAGCCACCATCAGCATCGGCCCGATGTCTAGTTTAACGCCGATGTGCAGAACCGATGTCAAAGCTGACGTGCATACCTATATAACGTAGGTAGATTACGTACATACCTATATAACGTAGGTAGATTACGTACATACCTATATAACGTAGGTACATGATGTACATACCTATATAACGTAGGTACATGATGTACATACCTATATAACGTAGGTACATACCTATATAACGTAGGTACATACCTATATAACGTAGGTACATACCTATATAACGTAGGTACATACCTATATAACGTAGGTACATACCTATATAACGTAGGTACATACCTATATAACGTAGGTACATACCTATATAACGTAGGTACATACCTATATAACGTAGGTACATACCTATATAACGTAGGCACATACCTATATAACGTAGGTACATTACGTACATACCTATATAACATAGGTAGATGATGTACTGACACCACAAAAAATACAGCGCTACACAGAACAAAAGCAGAAAGATACTAAGTGCACACTTCCAACAACTAAACAAGTTCAAGTCGAGCAGTCATTTCAAAGAGTAACAACATTTCAGTGAGACAACTCAAAGGCGAAATCCATTAACACCAAGATAATGGAATTCATTGCCCTTGACAATCAACTGTTCTCTGTTGTGGATGATGTTGGCTTTCGCCGACTGGTCGAGCACCTCGAGCCAGTCGTGATCCTAACTGACCTAAGACAGGGAATTTCTACTAGGATTAAATGTCAGGAATTGTGAAAAACTGAGTTTAAATGTATTTGGCTAAGGTGTATGTAAACTTCCGACTTCAACTGTAGGTACAAGGACCGCTACTTCAATGCAGACAAGGAACAGGGTTACAGACACATCTGGACAAGATAGAAATGGACACAGTGACAGTGTGCACAGAGGAAGAGAGGTCATGGACAGATAGAGCTGAAACTGCTTAACATGTATGATGAAATCCTGGTTGAGAATGAACGACGAAACAGCACAGCAAGTAAGTGAAAGAAATAGGTTTTGATTATGTTTTACTGGAAATGGGGACATACGTAAATTCCAACAAAATAACTTTTTGGTCAGTGTGTGTGTGTTTCAACTATTTAACTGTACTGGAATGCTTAAAAGGCCGCAAAAACTAAATTGGGGCAAGGGAAATATCGGATATCCGTATCGGCCCAAAATGTCATATTGGTGCATCCCTAGTTGAGATGTATCTGTTACTTGAACTCGGTGAAGCATTTATTTGGGCTGCCATTTCTGAGGCTGGTAACTCTAATGAACATCCTCTGCAGCAGAGGTAACTTTGGGTCTTCCTTTCCTGTGGCGGTCCTCATGAGAGCCAGTTTCATCATAGCGCTTGATGGGATTTGCGACTGCACTTGAAGAAACTTTCAAAGTTCTTGACATTTTCTGTATTGACTGACCTTCATGTCTTAAAGTAATGATAGACTGTTGTTTCTCTTTGCTTATTCGAGCTGTTCTTGCCATAATATGGACTTGGTCTTTTACCAAATCTTCTGTATACCCCCTACCTTGTCACAACACAACTGATTGACTCAAACGCACTAAGAAGGAAAGATATTTACACAAATTAAGAAGGCACACCTGTTAATTGAAATGCATTCCAGGTGACTACCTCATGAAGCTGGTTGAGAGAATGCCAAGAGTGTGCAAAGCTGTCATCAAGGCAAAGGGTGGCTACTTTGAAGAATCTCAAAAATAAAATATATTTTAATTTGTTTAACACTTTTTTGGTTACTACATGATTCCATATCTGTTATTTCATAGGTTTGATGTCTTCACTATTATTCTACAACGTAGAAAATAGTTTAAAAAAAAGAAAACCCTGGAATGAGTAGGTGTTGCGGAGTCTCCAGAGGCATGCAGAGTCCAAATTGAGCTCCGTACCGCATCACCGCGCGCCTCCCAAATGTCTCTGTCTAGCTCCGTATTGACATGATTGGTTGACGGTAGGTGGGGGCAGTATATCCTGTATGAACATCAACTCACTTCCTTGACGGCTTCTATCACAACAGCTTTGCACTGCTCCGCGAAGCCGTAGAAGTATCAATGCCCTGACTTCTGCAGAGGCCATATCACCTGAAATGCTGCATGTCCAATGGAGATGTCATATTGACCATGCAGCACCCAGATGCACAATGCACTTCTCTCTCCAGAATGCACTCTCTCCTGCCAATTTGTGGACATTCATTGTTTCATAAAATAATAATTCAATAATAATTATTGTGTGAATTACTTCTGTTAGTTTGTTGTTGTATATCAATTCCCCATTACATATATCACCAGTAGTACATTTACCATTTATTCCTATAATTTCGAATCTACAATTTTTGTTTGGTTACGGTAATTTATGTTCATGCAATCAATATATTATTATTCCAGTCTTTTACGGTTCTCATTGTTGGAGTAGACACATTGTTCGCAGAGCGCACAACCTGTGCAACCTATGGTTTATTTCATTCCATTTACGAGTTTTGTCAATTCAATTTAGTCATTGTCTTTTGTTTGGAGCGCTCCTGTCAATGTTGAGTAAGGACTTGCACCTGATTACACTTAGAAGTAGGCCTTTAGGCCACCTGGCCTGCGAGCAAATGTAGGCATATTAAATGTGCCCAATTAGGGGACCTGATAGTATTTCTGATTGGCTTGACGCACCACCACTAATGAGCGGTGGAGCTTCTCAAAGTAATGTTTTCTTCACTTCAAACGAAGTCGTGTTTTTACATCCATTGAGAATGAAAGTAGTTTGTTCATCAACGTATCTCAAAAATCTTTCCAGCTCTCTCCCTTTCGATAACCAGTCAGTGTGAAAGGGAGATAACGTCATACTCTGATCCAGTGGAAACGTCATAAAATAGGCCTACCAGATGACTTCTTATCAGTGCTTGACTTGGACTGAAATAGGTTCCGGTACTCATTTTGGGTGCTGGTACTGGTGTTATATTTAGGTGTAGGAGCTCCACAATACTTTTGAGCTAATATTCTATAAGAGGAACCGGAGCTCAAGCAGTAGAACATGAGGTACCGGTACTCAGCGCCAGTGAGCTCCTGCCCAAGTCAAGCACGGCTACTTATTCCTTGAGCAAACAGCCTACAGCTGCACTCTAAAAATTAGGGGTTCAACAAGGGTTCTTCTCAGATCCTCAAAGTTCTTCACAAAACCTTGAGGTTGTTGGCACTGAAAATTGCCCCCAAAAGGTTGTTCCAAGAACCCCATAGGAGGTGGGGTTCATCAAGGAACCTCCTTATTTGGTGGGGGTTCTTGCAGGAACCTAACTGCCCAACTGAAACATTTGAATTTGTATTTGAAAGGACAGCAGGTGCAGGCACTTAACTGAAAAATGTAAAGATCTCCTCAATTTTAGGTAAGGTTTGTCCCATATATGATCTACATTCATATTGTTTTATAATGATACCATCTATCTTTTCATATTTGTGCAAAACTTTCTAAAACAGAAAATTGACACAATTTAATGGATATCAATCAACAAAGAGGTAAGAATATGTGGGCTATAAGAATATGTTGACTGCTAGCTGTATTGGGTGCAGATGACTGAACTGCTCACTTTTGTGTCTGTAGGTATACAGACGAGGAGGCACACAAAGGTATGTCAATTGGTATTGGTATGTTATGCAGATCACATGCACCAGCTTCCTCCCTTACCTCTTCAATGAATATCCCACAGGCCTCTACATTATGGACAAGATGTGCGTATGAAAACCATTATCAAAACAGTTTTTTCATTCACATTTACCACAAAAACCAAGGTATGAATACTGTCGTATGCATGTTTTGTTAATCATCTGTATAATTACTCTTTTTGGGGGATTCACAGACTTCACCCTCCCTACACCTCTGATGAATTTAACAGGAAACATGTTCGATCACCATGCACTGCAAAATCATTCTGGATATGGATACGGAGAACATTAACACAAAAAAATTGATACGGCGAACATTTGCCACTAAAATCACAATAAACACTGACAACTAAAATATTGTGTTATTGTTATGCGTATTATTACTACTAATTATAATATGAGAAGGGGGGTGGTTCAAAAATTAACCCCAAAAGGTTCTTCAAAAGATTATTTGGGCCTCCCGAGTGGTGTAGCGGTCTAAGGCGACATCACTACAAACCCGGGTTCGAACCCAGGCAGTGTCACAGCCGGCCGTGACCGGGAGACCCATGAGGCGGCGCACAATTGGCCCAGCGTCGTCCCGGTTAGGGGAGGGATTCCCTTGTCCCATCGCGCTCTAGCGATTCCTTGTGGCGAGCCAGGTGCCTGCAAGCTGACTTCTGTCGCCAGCTGGACTGTGTTTCCTCCGACACATTGGTGCGGGTGGCTTCCGGGTTACACGAGCAGTGTGTCAAGAAGCAGTGCTGCTTGGCAGGGATGCATGGCTCTCGACCTTTGCCTCTCCCGAGTCCGTAGGGGAGTTGCAGCAATGGGACAAGACTGAAACTACTAATTGGATATCACAAAATTTGGGAGAAAAAGGGGAAAAAGTGTGTATATACATATACTGTATAAGGTTCTTCAATGATCCATTAAAAGGGGTTCTTTTAAGAACCCTTTAAAAGGGTTCTTCAAAGAACTTATAGGGGTTCCCCCACAGTTTATAATTGAAGAACCCGTAAAGGATACTCCAGGAACCTTTTTATTTTTTATTTAGAGTGGACCTGCAGGCTGCAATGTTTTTATTTGTTGGTTTAATGTAGGCTTTTTTTACATCGTTGGCAATGGCAATAAAAGTACGTTTTTAGGTGTGTACCATTTTCATTTAGATTTGGATATACATTTGATTAACCACATGTCAATGATTTTGAGATATGAAGACTTTATAATAAATGAAATTAAACTGTTCCACAATGTGCATATGAAAACCATAACTGGCACGCAGATTGGTAATAATGGTCAAATAAATGGGCATTCCACATGAGAAATGTTGCCAACTCCTCCTCTAGCCTATTACCAGAGAGTAACGTCAGAATCTGATAAAACTAGCAGGAGCGGGAGGAGAATGTTGGGTCAGGTAAAAAAATATATATTCTGGTTACCTAGATCTCTGGTTCCCTCTTGTGTCTTGTGTGTCGTATTACATCAAACAGTAAGCTTAAAGCATCAGACAAGCTCAATGCATATAGTTGAAAAAATACATGTCTAAAAATGTCGACCAATTAATTAGTCAAAAGAACAGACGACTTTCAAGTCAACAAAGACAGCCCTAGTAGATATCAACAGGCTGGATCCATAGTCTCATATCATCTCAGGGTGATAAAGATCCATAACATCCATAGCATAGTATAATCAATCAATGGCAACCTAGACAGGTGAGACTGACGTGTGTTGTGTCTGACGTCCATAAGATGGGAGGCTGTGTGTAGTAGGCCTATGGGCGGGGCAGGAGACGTCTGGGGTGTAAGGGGATCTCAGAAGTCCAGACAAACACATGTCAGTAGAGGGATACCTGCCATAGAGGATTCTCCAAGCCCAGCCTTACCTTGACCAATACTGTACTGTCACAGTGCTTCCTGGCCTGACGTAAACCAGACCTCATCCAAATTCATAGGCTGTTATGCATCATCAGCATTTCCTCAGTATTGTGATTAATACAGACATGACTAGTAGAAGAAGACGAACTGTATAATCCATCCGCAACTGATTGGTTCAGTCCGAATATTATGGAATACAAGAACAATACGAAATAGATGGGGATAAGAAAAGATGACAGTCTTATTTTGTCCCCAAAATGTAGGAAGTGAGGCAAAGAGGGAGTGAGAAATGGAGAGAAAAGGTAAATTATTCAGTGTATCTCCATGGAGATATTTCATTTCTTCTAAGTCATGTCTGTCCATTTCTTTCGGTCCACCCCCCCCAACTTCTTCTCTCTTTACCAACACACACACACATCCAATGATCTACAGTCATGAACGCTTTGTATGGATATGAACATACACACCCACAAAGTGTAGCCTTTCAGCCCTAAAACCTGGCAAGCACACACACACACACACACACACACAGAGTCCAGTCCACTCTGACTGGATATTAAAAGCAAAGTAGGACAGCAGACATTGTTGTTGGCTGTCCATTAGCTCCCGCAGCAGCACACACACACATACAGGACCACCAACACAAAACGTATGATACAGTAGACATAGAGAAGAGAGGAAGAGGTAATAGTGATGGGAATGAACTGAACAAGGGTGATGTGACATCCGTTTTACTGTATATCGGAAGATTCACTGACGGCTTGACCACTGTTATCAGTTATATAATCTTCCTCTGGCATTGGTTGATCAAGCACACAGGCAGACAGAGACATGTAGCATAAACCCTTAAAGGTATTCTAGAAGCTTTATCATTACATGTGAACTTGGATTCACCCCAAATGGTGTAATAAGATTCCCTCCATAAACATTGCTCTCTTCACCATCATCAGATAACAAGAGCAAACCGTTAAGACGGTCAAGAGGAGCTGGGCGATATAGAAAAATATATAGAATTGCTTGAATTTTGATGCCACAAAGATGAATCGAGCGATAAGTTTAAAACATGAATGTAAACTACAGTTTTTTGTATTATCCTTTAATTAAACTACTACTACTGGTTTGATGGTTGTAATTACTCATTAACAAGCAAACTTGTTTCATTTCAAACGTCACATTTCTCTTGTATAGGCTACTTATCGTAATGAACGATAACAGCAAAATGCCTGCGATAAGTGATCGTATCCCATCATTTTCGGTTTATCATCCCAGCTCTATAGTCAAGACACAGGATATCCCACAAATCAAATCGACCTCAAGGCAAGTCTGCCAGGATCTTTACAGGGTGACACAATAATTATATCCCCATCTAGTGGTCATAAGTGCAAACTACAACTTTTTATGTGATCCTATGTGATAAAAGTAGCACTGATGAAATGTGCTTGAGTCATCTTTGTTGGATCATGCTGAGTCTAGGTGCAGACAGTGAATGTGGCCTTCACACACACACACATACCACACACACACACACACACACACACACACACACACACACACATCAACACCATCATCCCAGACCCACTCCAATTCGCATACTGCCCCAACAGATCCACAGATGACGCAATCTCTATTGCACTCCACACTGCCCTCTTCCAACTGTACAAGACGAACACCTATGTGAGAATGCTGTTCATTGGCTACAGGTCAGCGTTCAACACCATAGTGCCCTCCAAGCTCATCTAAGCTAAGGACCCTGGGCACGACAAGGCCTCTTCCCCCTCAGGAGACTGAAATGATTTGGAATGGGCCCTCAGATCCTCAAAAAGTTCTACAGCTGCACCATTGAGAGCATCTTGACTGGCTGCATCACCGGTGGGTAGGGCAACTGCTTGGCATCCGACCACAAGGCATTACAGCGAATAGTGTGCACGGGTCCAAGCTCTCTGCCATCCAGGACCTCTATACCAGGAAGTAATCAAATGGCTATCCGGACTATTTGCATTGTGTGCCCCCCCCCCCAACCCCTCTTTTACGCTGCTGCTACTCTCTGTTTATCATATATGCATAGTCACTTTAACTAATCATTCATGTACATACTACCTCAATTGGCCCGACCAACCAGTGTCCCCGCACATTGGCTAACTGGGCTATCTGCATTGTGTCCTGCCACCCACCACCCACCAACCCCACTTTTATGCTACTGCTACTCTCTGTTTATCATATATGCATAGTCACTTTAACCATATCTACATGTATATACTACCTCAATCAGCCCGACTAACCGGTGTCTGTATGTAGCCTTGCTACTGTTAAAGCATCACTACTGTTATAGCCTCGCTACTGTTATTTCTCACTGTCTTTTTACTGTTGTTTTTATATCTATACTTACCTATTGTTCACCTAATACCTTTTTTGCACTGTTGGTTAGAGCCTGTAAGTAAGCATTTCACATTTCACAAATAAACTTTGATTTGATTTGTGTCCGAGAAAGGTCCTAAAAATGGTCAAATATCCCAGACACCCAAGTCATAGCTGTTCTCACAGCTATCACAAGGCAAGCGGTACCGACGCACCAAGTCTGGAACCAACAGGACCCTGAACAGCTTCTACCACCAAGCCATAAGAATTTGTTCTTAGCTGACTTTCCTAAATAAAGGTTAAATAAAAAATATAAAAATGAAATAAAAAGAAGACAGCTAAATAATGAAATAACCAAATAGCTACAGGGACTATCTGCACTGACCCTTTATGCACTAACTTATTTGGACTCATCAGATACGCTGCTGCTACTGTTTATTATCTATCCTGTTGCCTAGTCACTTTACTCCTAGTTATATGGCTTGGGCTCTCAGCGTGTTCTGAGGTCGTGTGTATGGGGCCTCTGTTGACGTGTGTTTTAAGTAACAGACATAATTGACTTGTAGCGTGGCCTTCCAACTCCCCTTTTCCCGGTCCAAATTGCTCACTTCCCCATTCCCTCTTTCTCTGTGTCCCCTGCACACGTACTCTCTCGCCCACGTCTCTTTTTATATGTCATCATTACTCTTCTTCCCATCCTCCCCCTCTTTGAAGCTTGCCCATTTTCTCTGTATGCTCTCCTTCCTCCTCTATGTCCAATCTCTCTTTTAATTGTGGATTCCTCATTGGGTTCATTCTATCCCTCCCTCTACTTTTCGCTGTGTCCTCCACAAAAAAATGGTCTTTCTTCTCACAAACTTAAATTCAAACGATCTCTCTCTCTGTTTCACTTTTGCCCTCACTTTTCCAGTGTCTTTCCTGCTCCCTTCATAGCCATGGAAACCGGGAGACTGTGTGCGTGCAGGTCCCCATGGCAACAGGGGAATAGGGCCGAGCCAGGCTAAGGGATGTCCTTTGAGCTGCCTGGTGACATTTTTGTTGAGCAAGAGCTCAGGCAGGCAGTTGCCTAGACGCCTCAATTCCATGCAGGCACCTTATATCTGGGGCCTCAGTACATACTGTGTGTAAATACATTTCCCCCCACTGCATCCACACAGCCGGATACACTCTGCCTCCAGCCGACATTTACACATAGGCTATACCAGTCAGCAAATATTCAAATCCCTCAAGGCAAGACAGCTGCCTGGAAATAATTCCGAACTCGACAAATTATCCACAATAGCAGGAGATCTTGTTCTTGAACCGTTTTTAAAATAACGTTCCTTTCATGTGATAAATGTAGCCTATGTTCCATGTGACCTGCAGATGCTCAACCTCAGCTGCTTCTGATGCTTCCAACAGATGTTGGTCAAATGATTGTGGTCAAATTCATTCAATTTAACCCAAATAATACAGAATATTAGAATTATGAAACAGTCACCATAGCATGTAGTTTTGCTTATATTTATTCTCACCTCATCCTCATCCTCAGTTGCATCAACAATGAAAACCAATAGGAAATATAAGAGTGCCTGGTCTCCTTGAATAAAGATGATAGATCTGTATTCTGCACCCCACCACACAACAACTTTGCCTTAACGTTTGAGCCAAGACGTCAGTCAAAGGTCCTGCTGCCAGCAGCGAGCCAAGAACTCTCTCTCATCATCAAACCACAACAATCTGACACACACACAGCCTTGCCTCTACCCACCCACTCACACACAATCTTGAAAGACTTTTGCACACACACACACACACACACACACACACACACACACACACACACACACACACACACACACACACACACACACACACACACACACACACACACACGCAGGCTGGCACCACAACACATCAGGACACCTGTGAATTCCAGCTCTTAGAACCAGGAGACGGCCACAACTGTCAACTGACCAGTACGTCCGAAACCTCAAAAACATGGGTTCAAATGAGAAGCAAGGGTTCAAAAAAAGGAGACATGGTGTCTCACCGGAAACGCATGTCACAACTGATTCAAGCCAACAGGCTATAAAATAAAGACCTGTTTGTAGCTTTAGCATGACAGTTGACATCGCGTCACATGTAAACCGTGACGAATGGACTGACATTTTTTTTCTCACACTCCTCCTCCTTCCTCCCTCCTTTTTCTTGACCTCTGACCAGGAATTTGTTGACTGCCTCCTCTCTCCTTCACACTGGTTAGTATATACAGCTGAATCCTGATAAATGTACTTACAGTGCATTCGCAAAGTATTCAGACCCCTTGACTTTTTACAGATTTTGTTAAATTACAGCCTTGTTTTTTTCCTCATCAATCTACACACAATACCCCATAATGATGAAGCGAAAACAGGTTTTTAGAAATGTTTTCAAATTTACTAAAAATAAATAATTACATAATTATTCAGACCCTTTACTCAGTACTTTGTTGTTGCACCTTTGGCAGCGATTACAGCATCGAGTCTTCTCGGGGATGACGCTAGAAGCTTCACACACCTGTTTTTGCGGAGTTTCTCTGCAAATCTTCTCAAGCTCTGTCATGTTGGATGGGGAGCATCACCGCACAGCTTTTTTCAGGTCTCTCCAGAGATGTTCGATCGGGTTCAAGTCCAGTTTCTAGCTAGGCCACTTAAGGACATTCAGAGACTTATCCCAAAGCCACTCCTGTGTTGTCTTGGTTGTGTGCTTAGGGTTGTTGTCCTGTTGGAAGGTGAACCTTCGCCCCTGTCTGAGGTCCTGAGCGCTCTGGAGCAGGTTTTCATCAAGGATCTCTCTGTACTTTGCTCCGTTCATCTTTCCCTCGATCCTGACAAGTCTCCCAGTTCCTGCCTCTGAAAAACATCCTCACATTGTGATGCTGCCACCACCATGCTTCAACGGAGGGATGGTGCCAGGTTTTCTCCAGACGTGGCGCTTGGCATTCAGGCCAAAGAGTTCAATCTTGGTTTGATCAGAACAGAGAATTTTGTTTCTCATGGTCTGAGAGTTTTTAGGTGCCTTTTAGCAAACTCCAAGTGGGCTGTCGTGCCTTTTACTAAGGAGTGGCTTCCATCTGGCTACTCTCCCATAAAGGCCCGAATGGTGGAGTGCTGCAGAGATGTTGTCCTTCTGGAAGGTTTTCCCATCTCCACAGAGGAACTTGGGAGCTCTGGCAGGGTGACCATCGGGGTCTTGGTCACCTCCCTGACCAAGGCCCTTCTCCCCCAATTTCTCAGTTTGGCCGGGCGGCCAGCTCTAGGAAGAGTCTTGATGGTTCCAAACATCTTCTGTTTGATGGAGGCTATCATGCTCTTGGGGACCTTCACTGCTGCAGAAATGTTTTGGTACCCTTCGCAGATCTGTTCCTCGACACAATCCTGTCCAGGAGCTTCCTTCGACCTCATGGCTTGATTTCTGCTCTGAAATGCACTGTCAACTGTGGGACCTCATACAGACAGGCCTTTCCAAATCATGCCTAATCAATTGAATTTACCACAGGTGGACTCCCAATAAAGTTGTATACTTACGTAAATAAGGTATCTCTGTTTTTTTACTTTTTGCAAAAATTTGCAAAAGAAATGTACAAATCTGTTTTTGCTTTGTCAATATGGGGTATTGTGTGTAAATTGATGAGGAAAAACAATTAACAAAACGTGGAAAACATCAAGGGGTCAGAATACTTTCAGAATGCACGGTAAGTGCAACCGGTTTAAGTGTTCAAATGGTTTGTTTAAGTGGATTGCAGTTCACCAGTCCTAAGTTCAATTTAAATTAAATGTTGATTCCTCAGTCTGGATATCTGCATGTTCGCTGCTTAAGTGCATGATTCACAACAGTTATCAGGAGTCGACTAGATTCTGTTACACACCAGATCAATCCATCTCTTTTGTATGCATCTATTTTAGTGGACGACAACCCCACTGGGCACACACTTGGTGAAAACGTTGTGAAATTACGTTGAACCAATGTGGAATAGACGTTGAATTGACGTCTGTGCCCAGTGGGACACTGATTGTGTTTGTAAAGAGCAATGAAGTTAGCAGAAATAGCAGGCGAAGAGCAGCTTGCATGCCTGAGGAAACGACCGCAGCATACATAACCATTCTTTGTTCTCTGTGTCTCAGTCGCTCATCACAAACACTCTACTCTCTCATAAAACCCAAGCTGGAACAATGACAGGTTCACTGATGAAAAGTGTTTTTTTAAATCCTCAAGCCATAAACCTGGCAGATATCTTTGGAGCGGTATCACACACCTTTAGTGAAAGTATACGGCATTAACAAAATATATATGCCTAGTTGCTGCTAATTGGAGAACTGCTATGATATATGTTTTTTCCACCCAAGGCTAGTACAATGCACTCCCAGCCCACATCCATGAGGGTAAAGTGGGATGGAGAGATATACATCCTAGCCACATCCTCCAAACTCCCTCCAGTACAGCACAACAATTACAAAGATAGCTAGTTCTTGAATTAGATCAAGATTAAACCTGACAACATTCCCATGTGTAATAAAATGTTGAGGTTATAATGAAAACCATTGCCACGCGTTTGTCTCCAGTCTTCCCCCACTGAAGGAGGACCATTATCAGTTCCCATCTCTGCATGTATACCCTGCCATTTCCAGTTGAGTGTTGCAAGAGTATACATTGACCAGAACGTCTTACCAGCAACACGCACCACCGCCCTCTCCGCCGGGTCCAGCACCGAGTCGTGGGTCTTCCTCTTCCTCCTCTCTCCTCTCTCGTGTCTGGACGGTCGGTTCCAAGGTAGGGTGTCCCCAGGGGGGCCCTGGGGCCCGGACAGGCAGGGGGACAGGGAGCCCCCCGAGCGCTCGCTACGCAAAGACCGCTCGCTCCTCTCGCTAATGCAGGAGCGCTCACTCAGTGTCTCCTCGTCCGAGGACTCCATCACGCCGGAGGGCTGGAAAAAGAGAGGGGCTGGAGTAAGAGGAGGAGAAGAAATGGGGAAGAGTGTAGGGGAGGGGGTATAAATAAGGTCAAGACAAAAGGGGGGAAGAAAGAAGAGAGGAAAGAGGAGGGAAAGAAAGGAAGTATGAGAGATAGGCCATGCTGTATAATTCATCATCCACGGTGTAATCTGCCACAGCTCACGAATAATGCAAGGCTCCGTGGAATTCGTGTAAGTCACCGTGGTTATAACATCGATGGTGATGACGATAGGGAGGAGGACGGAGGAAGAATTAGGTTAACAGAACTGACAGGTCTCAATGACGCTCAACGAGTTTGACGAGTTCTAATTCATATGACAGAAGACCATTACTCAACTTTCAAGATGGAGATGATTGACATGAAGGCGAAGAGGATGGCTAGACATCACAATGTCACTGGAGCTCTGTCGTGAAAACACCTCCAACTTCAATCAATGGTCAATGAAGGACAAGGACAGGAAACTTTAGAGCAGCGTGACTTCCGTTACTCTACATTCATAACAGATGATTGACAGGTGGGTCTTGGGGTCATGATGATGATGGTTCAACAGACATTGCTACTGAGTCACTGAGGTAATGATGTGGAAAGACCAAGGGACAGGTTGATCGAATACACTCACTCCGGGATCTATTAATACAGTCTGGGTCCTGGTCGATACTGGACTCTCTACCCAATTCATGCAGAGAGAGGAGCACTGAGTTCTTCTGTGATCAGCTGGATGTGTATGGGACCCACGGGAACATGGACTACGGCTCTGTCCATCGTATTGGGGATCAATAAAACTGACCTCAGCGCAGTGGTGTCTGGGGACTTTGAATGGGTTTTACTGTCTAAAGACTGACCCTGGAACAGCCCAGCCCATTCTATGCTAAATGACTGACACAATTTGATTCTGGTTTTGTTCAGCTATTTTTCAGACTATTCCTTTGCAGTTTTACGTCTCATGGGGGTCCTAGATGACCACAAAACCACCACGGTTTTCCATCTATCTAAATAAGTTAAGGTATTTTAAAAAGGAGTTTTGGGATTCCATCCATAAGCAGCCATTTGCAATTAACTGAAATTAGTTCACACTGCTATTGTCACGCCCTGGTCTAAGTATTTTGTGTTTTTCTTCATGTATTGGGTCAGGCCAGGGTGTGGCATGGGGTTTTTGTATTGTGGTGTGTATGTATTGGGATTGTAGCTAGTGGGGTTATCTAGCAAAGTCTATGGCTGTCTGGAGTGGTTCTCAATCAGAGGCAGGTGTTTATCGTTGTCTCTGATTGGGAACCATATTTAGGCGGCCATATTCTTTGAGTTTGGCGTGGGTGATTGTCCTATGTGTCGTTGTCCTTAGTGTCCTTGTTCCTGTCTATGTGTTAGGTTACACAAGTATAGGCTGTTTCGGTTTTTGTTACGTTTATTGTTTTTGTAGTGTTTGTATTTAGATTCGTGTTACGTTTGTTTATTAATTTATGGATCGCAATCTACACGCTGCATTTTGGTCCGACTCTCCTTCACACCTAGAAAACCATTACAGAATCACCCACCACCAACGGACCAAGCAGTGTGTCAACAGGCAGGAGCAGCCCAAAGAGGAGATGCGCTATAAGGATTTCTGGACATGGGAGGAAATCCTAAACGGAGAAGGACCCTGGGCTCAGCCTGGAGGATATCGCCGCCCCAAAGAAGAACTGGAGGCGGCGAAAGCGGAGAGGCGCCGGTATGAGGAGGCAGCACGGCGACTCGGAAGGAAGCCCGAGAGTCAGCCCCAAAAATTTATTGGGGGGCTCAGGGAGAGTGTGGCAGAGTCAGGAGTCAGACCTGAGCCAACTCTCCCTGTTTATCGTGAGGAGCCAAGGAGGAGACCAGAACCAGAGCCGGTGTTGGAGGTGAGCGAAACAGAGACTGTGAAGGAGTTAATGGGGAAATTGGAGGAGAGAGAAATGAGGGAGTTGCTGTGTTGGTGCTTTTTGCATGGAATTCACCCGACGGAACGTGTCGGGGATTTGATGGCACCTGGGTTAGCGCTCCATACTCGTCCTGAGGTGCGTGTAAGTCGGCTGTTGAAGTTGGTGCCAGCCTCACGCACCAGGCCTCCTGTGCACATCCCTAGCCTTGCACGTCCTGTGCCAGCACTGCTCTCGAGATCTCCAGTACGCCTTCACGGTCTAGCCCATCCTGTGCCACCTCCACACTCCAGCCCTCCGGTAGCAGCTCCCCGCACCAGGCTTCCTGTGCGTGTTCTCGGTTCAGTACCACCAGTACCAGCACCACGCATCAGGCCTACAGTGCGCCTCGCCTCTCCAGCGCTGCCAGAGCCTTTCTCCTCTACAGCGCTGCTGGAGTCTCCCGCCTGTTCAGCACAGCCAGAGCCTCTCTCCTCTCCTGCGCTGCCGGAGTCTCAGAGAGAGCTGCCAGCCTGCATAGAGCAGCCAGAGCTGCCAGCCTGCATGGAGAAGCCAGAGCTGCCAGCCGGCATGGAGCAGCCAGAGCTGTCAGTCTGCATGGAGCAGCCAGAGCTGTCAGCCTGCATGGAGCAGCCAGAGCTGTCAGCCTGCATGGAGCAGCCAGAGCTGTCAGCCTACATGGAGCAGCCAGAGCTGTCAGCCTGCATGGAGCAGCCAGAGCTGTCAGTCTGCAAGGAGCTGTCAGTCTGCACGGAGCTGTCAGTCTGCACGGAGCTGTCAGTCTGCACGGAGCCGCCAGTCTGCAAGGAGCCGCCAGTCTGCACGGAGCCGCCAGTCTGCACGGAGCCGCCAGTCTGCACGGAGCCGCCAGTCTGCACGGAGCCGCCAGTCTGCACGGAGCCGCCAGTCTGCACGGAGCCGCCAGTCTGCAAGGAGCCGCCAGTCTGCAAGGAGCTGCCAGTCTGCAAGGAGCCGCCAGAGCTGCCAGTCTGTAAGAAGCCGCCAGAGCTGTCAGCCTACATGGAGCAGCCAGAGCCGCCAGTCAGCGTGGAGCAGCCAGATCTTTCAGTCTGCCAGGATCCGCCAGTCGGCCAGACTCTTCCAGATCCGCCAGACTCTTCCAGATCCGCCAGACTCTTCCAGATCCGCCAGACTCTTCCAGATCCGCCAGTCAGCCAGACTCTTCCAGATCCGCCAGTCAGCCAGACTCTTCCAGATCTTCCAGATCCGCCAGTCAGCCAGGAGACTCTTCCAGATCCGCCAGACTCTTCCAGATCCGCCAGACTCTTCCAGATCCGCCAGACTCTTCCAGATCCGCCAGTCAGCCAGACTCTTCCAGATCCGCCAGTCAGCCAGACTCTTCCAGATCCAGACTCTTCCAGATCCAGACTCTTCCAGATCAGCCAGACTCTTCCAGATCCGCCAGTCAGCCAGACTCTTCCAGATCCGCCAGTCAGCCAAGATCCGCCAGTCAGCCAGGATCCGCCAGTCAGCCAGGATCCGCCAGGATCCGCCAGTCGGCTAGGATCTGCTGAAACCGCCAGCCAGCCAGGATCTGGTAGATCCATCTACCTGCCTGAGCTTTCTCTCACTCCCGAGCTTTCTCTCACTCCCAAGCTTTCTCTCACTCCCGAGCTTTCTCTCACTCCCGAGCTTCCTCTCACTCCCAAGCTTCCCCTCAGTCCCGATCTGCTCCTCAGTCCAGTGGGTTTCTGGGTGAGGACTACTAGGCCATGGTCGGCGGCGAGGGTGGACTATCCAGGGACGCGAGGAGAGGGGACTAAGACATTGACTGAGTGGGTTCCACGTCCCGCGCCGGAGCCGCCACCATGGACAGACGCCCACCCGGACCCTCCCTATTGTTTTGAGGTGCGTTCGGGAGTCCGCACCTTAGGGGGGGTTCTGTCACGCCCTGGTCTAAGTATTTTGTGTTTTTCTTCATGTATTGGGTCAGGCCAGGGTGTGGCATGGGGTTTTTGTATTGTGGTGTGTTTTGTCTTGGGGTTTTGGTGTGTATGTATTGGGATTGTAGCTAGTGGGGTTATCTAGCAAAGTCTGTCTGTCTGGAGTGGTTCTCAATCAGAGGCAGGTGTTTATCGTTGTCTCTGATTGGGAACCATATTTAGGCAGCCATATTCTTTGAGTTTGGCGTGGGTGATTGTCCTATGTGTCGTTGTCCTTTAGTGTCCTTGTTTCTGTCTATGTGTTAGGTTACACAAGTATAGGCTGTTTCGGTTTTCGTTACGTTTATTGTTTTTGTAGTGTTTGTATTTAGATTCGTGTTACGTTTGTTTATTAAATTATGGATCGCAATCTACACGCTGCATTTTGGTCCGACTCTCCTTCACACCTAGAAAACCGTTACAGCTATGCTTTATCTTGGCCAGGTCACAGTTGCAAATGAGAACTTGTTCTCAACTAGCCTACCTGGTTAAATAAAGGTGAAATGAAATAAAAAATTAAAATAAAATAAACTCCTTACTACTACAGCTGTGGTTAGGTAGTGGAAATATTTCATTGAGATGTGAGTAGTAAGTCAAACAAGCTAGATACTATTTCCATCTGTGATAACTGTGGTGAATGTCCCTGTACCTGTCTAGCCCTGGGCAGAACGCCTGCCCTACTTCCTCCAGCATGTCTCTTGAGGTACCAGGAAGGGGTTAACCCTTCCCAGCGTCCTCAGCGTGCAGTTGGATTACTCAGTTCCCTGCTGCTGCCTGACAGAGTGTTGATTCTGAGGCGACCGGAGCCAGTGGTTTATAAATAGAGACAGAATGGGGGTTCAAAGCCACGCTGTGTCATTATGGCTTTGTGTGGCATCGCGTGAAAGGAAAAGACAGCTTTTGAAAGAAAAAACAGAAAAAATCCCTAAATAAAGTCATTTTACAATCATTTCCTTTCCAATACAGCCCCCTCTGTTCTCTCTCGCAGTCCTCTTCCTTCTCTCTCTCTTTCAGTCTTCTTCTCTTTCACCGTCTCAGTTCTCTTCTCTCTTCCCTCTCCCTCTGTCTCTGTCCTCTTCCCTCTCTCTCCCCCTGACAACAGTTGTTGGAGTTGGACCGTGTATGGACGCAGAACAGTTGACTGGCTTAATTTATAACTTGGCCTCCGGATTTGCATGGCCATGGACACAAGGTGTTCCCATCCAGAGCCGGGACTGAGTGATTCCAAAACAGCATTCCTTCATCGCCTTTGGACCGACTAAACGATGAACAGCTGTTGAATCCTCATTGATAGTTGAACAGGCAGCGGAGTTACCTTTTGGCATAAAGGCATATAATCCACACGGTGTTGTGTACATGCATGAATATTCTTGGAGACTGTTGAGCGATCCTCATAGATATAGGCCCCCAGCTATGAGTAATCCTGACACAATGACTAGACTCTCAACTCCCCCCCTCACTGGCGATCCAGACACGCTCCGATACTGAGAGCCACTGTCAAAAGTCACAGCTAATGAGGTGCTGCTGGAGTTGACTGTCTGAGGGAATGAACATGGCAGGGAGATCAAATCAAATTTTATTTGTCACATACACATGGTTAGCAGATGTTAATGCGAGTGTAGCGAAATGGTTGTGCTTCTAGTTCCGACAATGCAGTAATAACCAACAAGTAATCTAACTAACAATTCCAAAACTACTGTCTTATACACAGTGTAAGGGGATAAAGAATATGTACATAAGGATATATGAATGAGTGATGGTACAGAGGAGCATAGGCAAGATACAGTAGATGGTATCGAGTACAGAGATAGGAGAGAGAGAGCGTGTGTGTGTACTGCATATGCAGGTTAGCGTTTTTCTTGTTCTGGAGGCAGCTCTCCAGAGTGGTCACTAACTAGCACAGCCAGAAAAGTAATATAATCATACTTTAACCCTAAACACACTGCTAACCCTAATGCAAAGCCCTAAAATTAAATTAAGACCAAAAAGCTCATTTTTGTTTTCATAAATGTTTACAATACAGCCACTTTTGACTTTGCAGCTGGCCTATCTCGGGGAAATCGCTCAGTTCTGCCTCCAGGACAAGACTCACGTCAATTTAACGTCAACCTGCACTGTGCATATGTGCATGCTTTTTTATGTGTGTGTGTGTGTGTGTGTGAGAAAAATCTATGATAATGAAATCATACGTCATGTTCCGATCATCTCACTCCAAGCTGTGATCAATATTTCCAGAAGTGCAAACTGTCATATCCCTTGTATCAAGAGGATGCTCTCCTGAGAGAGTGCTGGGGTCAGCGATGGAAGCATGCGTTGCTCTCAGGGATGTACTCAATGTATCCTCGGAGGAATCTGTTTTATCGGTTGTTCAAAGAAGCTTAAAGAAAAGCACTATATTGGTTGTTTTATCGTACCGCACACACCGCCTGTTATGATGTGTAGCTACCGGGATAATGTTGTTGCGGGACTACAATGATGATGTCTCTCTGGTGTCCCTGCCCGTCATGACAAGACACAGAGTGCATATCAAGTGGGATAAAATGAGGAAATTCAGAGATAAATGGCCAGATCTGATCTTGTAGACAGACAGACAACCAGGCAGGAAGACGGACGGACAGGCAGGCAAGTAGATACAGACAGATGGGCAGCCAGGCAGACAGACAGAGATAGTGATAGATTGTTAATTGAGACAGATGTCTAGTTGACACAGTACTGTCTGACATTGCTTTTTGTTTTACTGAAAAGCCAACACAGAGTAGTTGATGGTGCAGCCTCAGCACATTTTATTCCATATGGTTTCACATTGGTGGTTTCCGATTCCTGAATATTTCATGTGAAAAGGGGGTGTGTCCATGTGCACCGCAGCTGAAAAGGGCGTGAGAGTAGTAGCCATACTCTTTGGCAATGAGTATGAAGTATCACACTGGAATAGGAGAAAATGTGCCAATGGTTTAAAATGGGATATAAATGACTACTTGACTGTTTACCTCGACTAGTGTGGGGCTAGATTGACAAACTGACCGAATATTAGCTAATGAGTTATGATCATCACAAGGATGCTCACAACAGGGAAATACATATGGCCATCTGGTGTGTGAATCGACGGGTGACTCCTGTATCTTGCTTTCACCACTAGCACAGATTTTTGTTATATTTTCCAGACAGCCTTCAGCGTGAGGAAGGCTGAAAATAAAACGACTTTGTTTTTACACGACTGTAGAACATTCATTGATGCCGCTCTATAGGGACGTATTTGATGAGTGCGCGGTCCCCATGGTATTATTACCGATAATTAATGGCCGATCAATAAAATTATCCTATTCAGGGACACCTTCTATTCAGAAATCGAACATAAATTACACAACAGCTTGAATAAACAGCTCTCGCACAAGGCTATGGATTTATAGAAATCACAATAGACCATAGCCATAAGAATGTGTGTACTGTTGAAGAGTTGATATGCGTTATGAGGAAAAGCTAGGCAAGGGCTTTAATATGTAGCGGAAACGGTGTGCATGAGTGATCATAGATCGATCCTATTTCGAAATGTCGTGGGGAGCGAAGGCAAGGAGCATACTGGGGCCCTTTGTCCACACTGCCTGCATAACGGGCTAATAACATTTATCCATTTGTGATGCCGGTGTTAACAAAATGCGTTTTGTGTCACTCTCATTAGTAGAATAACAGCGTTAGGCTATTCGACCTACAAACCCCTTCTCATTTCTCCTTTTCAAGCACAAAGCATCTAAACCAGGACCAAGCATGGATAAAAACATCGATTTTGATAGTTAATATTATTTTCGTCTCTCTGTACATTAGTATTTATATCCTAATTAATTACACCAATCATTTTATGAATTGCATAAATATCAACTTTTTACTATGCAATTAAGAACAGATATTGAATAAGGGAATAGTTTTACCACATCGGTAATACAAATGCAACTGAAAATCAACCACAATACATGCATTATATCATATGTATTTCACAATCTCAGACGTCTGGCAATATGATTCAGACTACACATGGTGTGTTCCACGACACCGAAACCTTACCGGGGAATAGCGGTCCTCGAGTCAGAATATTTTACGGGGTTACAGAGACAGGGATGCTGTGGCTCTTCGAGTCGCCCTCCTCACGGTAAGCGTCTTTCCTCTTTCGGAAGCACGTTTAGGTACAGACGGTCTGATCAGGGCTGCTACTCAGCCGTTTGTACTGACCCGGGACAAGGAAGCGATGAATACCACGACTGTGATTCGGCAATGGCTGTCTATTCCCCTTCTTCCCTCTCCCTCCTTTTCTCCCGTTCTTTCCTGTCTCTACAACCCCCACCTCGCTCTCTACCCCTCACTCTCGCTCTACTGACCTCATCAACGGGTAGGCTATATCAAGGGTTTAACATTTAACCCATAGCTATTGGAGAGGAGATGGTAAGTGTCGCGAAAATGGAATTTCGGTGTGTTCTAACTTCAACCACACTATTCGTTCACGGCCAACTGGCACGACGTACGCTATTTTTTTGGGTGGTGGTGGGGGGGGCGTTTACTTTCGGCATATTTGTGGATGCATAGCAACCACGAAATAGCTGTGTTTAGCTACTGCTTTTGCAACAGGTCTTTCTTTGTCTTTGCATGTGATCATATTAATCCTTAATCCTTAGATCAATCACAACTGTTTCTCCTGACCCCTCCTCCAATATGTATTTATGCAACTAAATAACTATACATTGTCAGAGTTTTTTTACGACCCTCCCAGTCCAGCTTGTCCGGCGGGGAGAATAGCTTGCAAGAATGGTCCTCCCTGTATAACCATTGGCCACGATATACACGGACCCTCCCTCCCTCCCTCCGCGGAGCAGTCAGAGACGGAATGCTGTCCAACAGTTCAGGATGAACTAGGCTCGCTGCTGATGCTTTAATCAAACAATGGCTAAAGCCAAATCTGTGGGACAGGCCAAATGAAAAGCAGTGCAATTTTGCAACTTAGACCGGAGACTTGCTTCAGAAGATAAAAGGTCGCATAACGTTTGGCTGTAATATGTAACAGGCTGCTTAACTTAGCTGACATAATAAAACAATCTCCTTTAAAATCCCATTTGTTAATCAAAATAATGGAAGACCGCATTTCTGTCATTGAAAATGAATCAGGTCAACTGCAAGGCAATAAAGCAGTACAATAGGCCTATAGTTTTGTAAAAGAAAATGCAGTGCCCAGACAGGCCAAAATCCCCTTAACCAAACACTTGATTAAAACCTTGTGATGACTAGCCCACATACTGTTTGTTGCCTTTTCACCTTGTCCCACGGCCTAGATACAATGTCACCACCAGACTCTGTAATGAATCAGAAAAGTAACGTGCAACCCTTTAGCGGGAGTCAGGCCATGAGGCAATCTTTTGGAACTTCTGAAAAATCCAGCTTCCCTCCCTCCATACACTTCATCAAAACGGTTTATCGGCTATATTGTGACAGTATTGGTATCTCTTCATTTTTGTAAATAACCCTTGTGATTAAAGGCAGAGGCTAAACTCACTCCATAATACTTAATTCTCCACTCTATATTAGCAAGTAATAAACCCTTTATTTGTGTTGCCACTAAACGCGATGGACATCAAACTTTTGTCAAACATTGTAACCGAAGCCTATTTACTTCAAACATGATTTGACACGATTAGGTAGATGGGAGATTGTGTAGTACTTACTTGGCTCTTGACGCCACCTTGTGGTGACATGGAGGATCTCGTAATCTTATTAGGGCTGGTGAAACGCTTGCTAATTTAATTGGGATTTCAGAGTACATTCATTCATATTTGAATTTCATCAGGAGAAGCTGATCAACTAATCCGTCAACTCTGATATTTAACAGAATTAGGAGATAGGGTTTAGAGTTGAGTGGGGTTCAGATATCATCAACCCCGCACTTCCAAGCTAGGCTGGTTTATAAGGATATTTCTGATTGTCATTTCTGCAATTCTCAGATGTTTTTTCAAGGATATTAATCATGCTGGTTATATCGTCTGTAGTACTTCAACTGTAGCTATTTTTGTCCTAAAACAAGTAAGCTAATGTGAAATCATTTCATTTTTCTAACAAATACATTCATGCTCAAAACAAATTGTCTTGTATTGTGTAGTTAGTATGGTATTACAAATGGAATAAAATCTGTAGTATTCACACATTCAAAACCAAGATCACAAATATCAAATATAGTGAACAAACTTAAACCTGAGTGCACATATCATAAATCACCTTCACATTTCTGTCCCTTTCTTCCAGTCATCTCTCCCTACACTGTACCTAAAAAAGGAGAAAGAAAGTCACACAAGGTTCATGGTCAATAACATTTATTTGCAAACTTGCAAAGGGTTGGACACAAACAAAGAGATATCTGAACAACAATTATTATACACAAGTTGGGGGGGACACCTTGTGGTCAACAAGGTCAAATTGGGTCAAGGCCTGTCATCAGCCTGAGCGCCGGTGTGGTGCGCTGGGGTCTGGTAGGTGCCCTCCTTCACCATCTTGTCCCGCTGCTTACGGATCTCATACAGCCTCTTGTGCTACAGACAGACAGAGAGAGCAAGCCACTTCAGACACTTAGTTGTGAGAGAGGCTGTCAAACTTTTTGGGGGGTGCATGCTCAGAACTTCTTAAGGAGGTATTGGTGTGTTTTTTCAGCTCATTGCTCTTCATTCATCAACTCAATGTATTTTTAACAACAAAAACTCTCAAAACAAAAGCATTTCCTAGTCTTGATGCTCTTAATTTGGTAATCAACACCAAAGATTCCTCCTTCTCCAACAACAGGTAGAGCTGGAAAGGATGGACTGGGGGTGTGAACATTTCAAAAAGGTAAAATGTTTCAACGAAATTGGGATCCTTAACGTTAAGAAAAATCCTTGACAGAAAAACGTTTTTTTTTTGTTAAAGTCAATGCAGAACAGCATAAATGGTAAATTTCCACAAAAATAAGAACGTTGAAGCGCGATGCTCAACTTCTCCACTGTTTTGGTGCCCGGTCTACCACGCTGTAAATCGCGTGAAGCAAACCAGTGCACGAGCAGACACTTTATATGTTGCATCTCGCTCATCTCAACATCCTAGCCCATTCATTGATGAAATGCCATGCTTTACTGAAGTTGCGAGACATTGCATGCCAAGAATTGCGAGATACAGCTTTCCATTGCTAGATGCCAATAGATTGGCCTAGTGCACAGTTCTGACTGTCTGCCGACCTGCCTATACTGTGCCCTCCCCTCTCTCTCCGTCCCTTGCTAGCTCGCCATGACAGATGCGAGTGTAGGGCCGTCCCCAACTTTTTTTTAAATCTGTTTGATTGGTCTAAAAAATTTAAAATGTGTATTTTCCCATATATACAGAGCATTCAGACCTCTTGAATTTTTCCACACTTTATGTTACAGCCTTAGTCTAAAATTGATTACAGTTTTTCCCCCCCATTAATCTACACACAACCCCACAATGACAAAGCAAAAATAGGTTTAAAGGCATTTTTGTAAATGTAAAAAAAAAAGTGAAATATCACATTTACATAAGTATTCAGACCCTTTACTGAGTACATTGCTGTAGAACCTTTGGCAGCGATTACAGCCTCGAGTCTTCTTGGGTATGACACAACAAGCTTGGCACACCTGTATTTGGGGAGTTTCTCCCATTCTTCTCTGCAGATCCTCTCAAGCTCTATCAGATTGGATGAGGAGCGTCGCTGCACAGCTATTTTCAGGTCTCTCCAGAGATGTTTGATTGGGTTCAAGTCCGGGCTCTGGCTGGGCCACTCAAGAACAGGCAAGGGCTGTTTTCTTGTCTCCTAACTTTGCTGCTACGTCCGCCGCATTGTCCTCAACACCAATATGCTGGTTAACTTTGCTATTACGCACATAGCAACATGGTCTAGGAAAAGGTGCGAATTCAACAGTGCATTGATGTTTCAGAACCGCGGACAGTGACCGCTATGAAACGCATTTGTTATAAAATAATATAATTTTTTATTAGTGTTGCACCATTGTCCTTAACCATATACAACTTCAGTAGCACATGCCTAAGAGTGATGGACTGTGCCATCCCCACGGCCTCCACAATGGATTAGTCCACTCAGACAGGTGTCTTGTACACCATGATATTTTTATTATTGCTTTTGCTACTGCTCGACTAAAGAAATCTCGGGCAATCAACCAGTCGACTAAATGGGGTCAGCCCTATGCAAGTGCTTGTGTTCTCGGAAGTACGGCAACTAATCAGTCTCCTCCAAAAAGAAAGAATCTTAGGAGTCTATTGCGCTAGGAATATTGACACTGCAAGGAGTCGAGGAATCAATTATTTTAGAGTCGACTCTCCACTACTACGTCATCGTCGTTAACAGTTGGAAAAATGGCAGAGAAAGGCAAGCGACAGCATCAGTCCCGTATGGCAATACTTTGAGAATTTAAATGAGAAGGAATCGCAAACTTTGCAAGGTGGAATTGAAGTACAATAATGGTAGTACAGGTGCAATGCTTAAACATCTGAAAGGGACGCACCATGAGACCCAGACAGTTGCGGCCAACAGCGCAGCTGCATTATGAATTCACGTGACATTTTAAGCTTTTTTCTTATCGTTTTAATGTACATTTAAACATACATTTTCCATTTGTCACATCCCTAGGATGAACACCCATGTAAGAGGACAAGCAGTTATTTTTTATCAGACATGGATATCAATGGACAACTCCTCAACAGGTCTTGGTTGATGAAATCACAAGTGTTTATTGGGAAAGGACATGAAAATCACACACAAAATCAATCTTCACAGTTCACACACACTCTTCAGCTCAGATATCCTACACTCACCGTCTTCTCTCTGTGCATGCACTCATAGAAGTCCTCAAACTCGAGCTTGCATTCCTTCTTGGCACGGGTCTGACCAATGCCATCCGCACACTCGATCCACTCCTTCTCAAAGGCGTGGCAGCGGGGTGCCCGTTTATATGGCTGCTCTCCACCCTGGATCAACATCCATTTGTCTAGGTTGATGCCCAACTTCCCCTGGAGGTCGATGAACGGCATGATGCTGCAGGAAGGGAGAAGAGAGAAGAGCAAGAGTGATGCTAAAGGTTTCTGATTAGAAAGGGGTCTTTCTGTGGCATCGTGGTTTTGGAAAGGGGTCTTTCTGTGGCATCGTGGTTTTGGCAATGCAAGTGTTTTCCTTAAGAGTCATTGCAGCCATAATAACAAAGGGTGCATTCACTAACGTTAGGAACCAAGCGGAAGCAAACAGATTTTGTAGGGTGTTCATCAATAAAATTATTAATTTATTCAAGGTTTATACAAATATGCCCATTCAATCAGAAAAACAGCAGTCCAAACCCCATGTCTCTACCATATATGGTTCAAAAGTTAGGACTATTTACTCTGAGAATTTAGCATGTTTAGAGTGACTGTAACGCCATCACAGTGGTCACTTCACCAATAAGGCCTGAGGGGGTGTGGTATATGGCCAATATACCACTGCTACGGGCTGTTCTTACCCATGACGCAACACGGAGTGCCTGGATATAGCCCTTAGCCGTGGTATATTGGCCATATACCACCAACCCCCGAGGTGCCTTATTGCTATTATAAACTGGTTACCAATGTAATTCCAGCAGTAAAAATAAATGTTTCATCATACCCGTGGTATACAGTCTGATATGCCACAGCTGTCCACCCAGTTTATAATGCTCAACACACCTCTGTCAATATAACACTGTGACGCTGCTCAAGCTGACAAGCTAACTAGTGGCTGCAGGTTTGTGAATGAAAACATGGGCTTTTTCTAAATTAAATTAGCTGAATACAAAACTAAATAAGGACTAGATAAATATTTATGTACAAGGCTAACAGACTGAATTTCAATATCCACCCTCGGCGAAGACAATCTGTTCTTGTTATCATTGTGTATTTCTGACTCTTTCCATTTAAATTGCCATAGAAACAGCCCCTCAACGTAGATTATTCCCAGTTATAGGCAATGAAAGACAAGGATCTGGAGATTAAAATTACTAAGGTATCAAGTTAATTTTGATTGGTCCAACCAGCGGAAACACCTCCAAATGGTAACACCTCACAACACCAAATATGGAAGAGACAAACATGAGCTGCGAAGTCTAAACGGTCAATATTTTATATTTGTTTTTGCTACTGCTCGACTAAAGAAATCTCGGTCGACCAACAGCCTATCGACTAAACAATCAACCAGTCGACTAAATGTGGTCAGCCCTATGCAAGTGTTTGTGTTCTCGGAAGTACGGCAACTAATCAGTCTCCTCCAAAAATACAGAATCTTAGGAGTCGATTGCGCTAGGAATATTGACACTGCAAGGAGTCGAGGAATCCATTATTTTAGAGTCGACTCTCCACTACTACGTCATCGTCGTTAACAGTTGGAAAAATGGCAGAGAAAGGCAAGTGACAGCATCAGTCCCGTATGGCAATACTTTGAGAATTTAAATGAGAAGGAATCGCAAAACGGTCACAGCAAAATAATGTTCATATTTCCTCAACACTGTCAAGTACAAATATATTAAGGTTATAATATTGTAGAGAATGATATAATGATTCATTCTTATTTATAATGACATAGGACAAAGAAAATGACGTTGTGACATTCATTTCGTAGCACCCTCTTGAATTGCCCCATTTTTCACTACATTGTACGCAACAGAATTTGTCCAATAAAAACTGGTTTTAGTTGCAAAACTGTTGAGTAAAAGGTTTCAGTTGCTTCTTCTATGAGGTTTAACGGCGGTTGGCATCCAATTTGTTGTATTACGGCCACCTACTACACTAGAGTATAACTCCCTTATACTTTACTTGAAAAATAAAAAATGTATTAAATACCCTACCATCTAACACTACACTCATTAATTTCAAAGTTATATCAAATAAAATTAACACCCCCCTACTCCACTAATTAAATGTATTAACTCCTACATCATGCCATCACCCTGAAAGGATGGGACATCACCACTTAACACATCCTGTAACTCTTCTGCTGTCAAGTCTGGCACACCCAAATACCTCTGCAGCTGCCACCAGAACCTCAATTTTCTGAGACTTCAGTACAATTGATAACCATTGCTATAAATGCTAAAAATCCAATCTTACTGAAACTTATTTCACTTTTTGGCCTCTCCCTCTGTACTGGTATATCTCTACTACTCTCACCACTCCTCCCCCTTAACCCATCTTCCTCTACTTTCTTCACTGCCTCTGCATATGACAACTTCTGCACTACTCTAACCCTGGAAACCTTAACCTTTTGCAACTGTTTGCTACGGTCTTCATCTAATAAATACTGGTACACCCAATGTGTTAGAGGTGGATGAAATCTCTGACATTTTTCAGAGAGCGCTCTAGCTGTAAATTATTGTTCATACAACTGGAGGCATCAATATGAATTCAGGTCCAATAGCTAACGTTACATGTTCAGTAAAATTACCTAGCTAACGTTACTAACTCTCGAGAAGGGGCCACATACACAGCCATAGGCGCTAGCATTAGAGTAATACATTAATGGGCAAATTAGCTACTATCAAATGTCTACACTAGGACAGTTGTTTCAAACATGATAGTTAGCTACTGTAGCTAGTTAACGTTACAGCTTGCCAACGTTGCGATGACTAACATTAGTTAGCTAACTAGCTAAGGCTAGTTAGCTAACTAATGTTAGTCATCGCAACGTTGCAATTAGACATTCATACAAGCCTATTATCTAACGTTAGCTAGTATTATTAACGTTAGTTCTAGCTATTGGTAGCTAGCAATATTTAGCAGCCATGGGATGCACTTATTGCACTCGACTTCATTGTCTAGGTAATTGTTGATAAACGGATAAACTGACTAAAGTCAGCTACTGACTAACAGGCCACTCGCGCTGTGTGTTGTGACTCACTAAACTGTTTCTCCGCATTGTTGAAGTGCAAAAATAAGTTATGGTTGAATAGTTAAACTACTGTATTGTCAAAAGGTATATAAATATGTTATAACTGTCATTATTTACCGCGTTTTGTTGAAGTCACTTTAACCTTCTGTGTCGGTCCCCGTTACTTTACGGTAGAGTGAGCCTAAGCCTGAAATCAGATGGTCGCTTGGAACCCCAGCCTATATTTACGACACTACTGTAAAGAACCTAGGGGTCAAACTGGGCGATGTTGAGGAAGCAAATCAAATGTTTCGTTTATCAAGCCACCAGACGACTTCGTGATAAATTATATCAAATATGTTATAGACTACAAAATTGTAAGAACAGATAATGCTGGAGTCAGATGTTAAAATGTGTAATTTAGCTTATTAAACAAAACTGTGTAGTTCCAGTTGTTAGTTACACCACTACAGGGCAAAAAAAAGAAGTAATTTACTACTGAACATTTTAATTTAGTTTACTACCACGAAGCTACTGCAAAACATTGTTAAACTACTAGTTAAACTACTGCGCCTTCTGAAAATATTCATACCCTTTGACTTATTCCACACAGTGTTACAACCTGAATTTGAAGTGGATTAAATTGATTTCTCACCCATCTACCCACAATACCCATAATGAGTGAAAACACGTTTTTAGAAATGTTTGCACATTTATTGAAAATTAAATAGAAATATACATAAGTAGTCACACCCAAGTCAATACTTTTGTAGAAGCACCTTTGGTGGCGATTACAACTTTGAGTTGTCTTGGGTATGTTGTATCAGCTTTGCACATTTGGATTTGTGGATTTTTTTCCCCATTCATCCTTGCAGATTTTCTCAAGATTTGTTAAATTTGATCGGGAGTGGCAGTGAACAGCAATCTTCAAGTCTTTCCACAGATTTTCAATGGGATTCAAGTCTGTGCTTTGGCTGGGCCACTCAAGGACTATCACATTGTTGTTCTGAAGCCATTCCAGCATTGCTTTGACTGTATGCTCTGGGTCATTGTCCTGTTGGAACGTAAATCTTCGCCCTCGTCTTAGGTCGTTTGCACTCCGAAGCAGGTTCTCATCAAGGATTTGCCTTTATTTGGCTCCATTCATTGTTCCCTCCAGCCTTACCAGTCGTCCCTGTCCCTGCCACTGAAAAGCATTCCCATAGCATGATGCTGCCACCCTCATGTTTCACCGTGGGGATGGTGTTAGACGGGTGATGAACGATGCCAAAGAGTTACATTTTTGTCTCATCAGACCACAGAATATTTTGCCTTTTTGATCTGTGTCTTTCACATGCCTTTTTGAAAACTCCAGGCATGCTGTCATGTGCCTTTTTCTCAGGAGTTGCTTACGTCTGGCAACTATCCCATAAAGTCCAGATTGGTGAAGTACTGTAGAGACTTGTCCTTCTGACAGGTTATCCCATTTCAACCAAGGAACCCTGTAGTTCTGTCAGAGGTCATTGTGTTCTTGGTCTTCTCCCTGACCAAAGTCCTTCTTGACCGGTTGCTCAGTTTGGTCGGACGGCCAGCTCTAAGCAGAGTCTGGGTAGTTCCATATTTTTTTCATTTCCCAATGATGGAAACTAATGTGCTCTTGAAAACTAAAAACACTCTAGAACTTGTTTTATACCCTTCCTCAGATACAGTGCATCCGGAAAGTATTCAGACCCCTTGACCTTTTCCACATTTTGTTACGTTACAGCCTTATTCTAAAGTCTATTCAATTGTTTTTTTCACCACATCAATTTACACACAATACCCCGTAATGACAAAGCAAAAACAGCTTTTTAGAAATTGTTGCTAATATCTAATATCACATTTACATAAGTATTCAGATCCTTTACTCAGTACTTTGTTGAAGCACCTTTGGGAGTGATTAAAGCATCGAGTCTTCTTGGGTATGACGCTACGAGCTTGGCACACCTGTATTTTGGGAGTTAATCCCATTCTTCTCTGCAGATCCTCTCAAGGTCTGTCAGGTTGGATGGGGAGCGCCGCTGCACACCTATTTTCAGGTCTCTCCAGAGATGTTTGATCGGGTTCAAGTCCGGGCTCTGGCTGGGCCACTCAAGGACAGAGACATGTTCCGAAGCCACTCCTGCGTTGTCTTGGCTGTGTTCTCCATTCATCTTTGCTTTGATCCTGACTACTCTCCCAGTCCCTGCCGCTGAAAAACATCCCCACAGCATGATGCTGCCAACACCGTTTTGTATTTAATTAGGTAAGTAAGTTGAGAAAAAAATCTTATTTACAATGACGTCCCACCAGAAAGCAAAAGGCCTCCTGCGGGGATGGGGGATTTTAAAATGTAAAAACAAATATAAGACAAAACACACATCACAAAAAGAGACAACACTACATAAAGAGACCTAAGACAACAACATAGCATGGCAGCAACACAACAACATGGTAGCAACACAACATGGCAGCAGCACAAGGAGGAGTATAGAATGTAGTGATGTGTCCTATAAAGAGCATTGGTGGCAAATCTGATGGCCAAATGGTAAAGAACAACTAGCCGCTCGAGAGCACCCTTACCTGCCGATCTATAAATTACATCTCTACGTAATCTAGCATGGGTAGGATGGTCATCTGAATCAGGGTTAGTTTGGCAGCTGTGGTGAAAGAGGAGCGATTATGATAGAGGAAACCAAGTCTGTAGGGATGGTGCAAGGTTTCCTCCAGACGTGGCGCTTGGCATTCAGGCCAAAGAGTTCAATCTTGGTTTCATCAGACGAGAGAATCTTGTTTCTCATGGTCTTAGAGTCTTTAGGTGTCTTTTGGCAAACTCCAAGCATGGCTGCTATGTGCCTTTTACTGAGGGGCTTCAGTCTGGCCACTATACCATAAAGGACTGATTGGTGGAGTGCTGCAGAGATGGTTGTCCTTCTGGAAGGTTCTCATATCTCCACAGAGGAACTCTAGAGTGCTGTCAGAGTGACCATCGGGTTCTTGGTCACCTCCCTGACCAAGATCCTTCACCCCCGATTGCTCAGTTTGGCCGGGCGGCCAGCTCTAGGAAGAGTCTTCGTGGTTCCAAACTTCTTACATTTAAGAATGATGGAAGCCACTGTGTTCTTGGGGACCTTCAATGCTGCAGACATTTTTTGGTACCCTTCCTCAGATCTGTGCCTCGGCACAATCCTGTCTCAGCGCTCTAAGGACAATTCCTTTGACTTCATGACTTGGTTTTTGCTCTGACATGCACTATCAACTGTGGGACCTTATATAGACAGGTGTGTGCCATTCCAAATCATGTCCAATCAATTGAATTGACCACAGGTGGACACTAATGAAATTGTAGACACTGTCTCAAGAACGATCAATGGAAACAGGATGCACCTGAGCTCAATTTGGAGTGTCATAGCAAAGGGGTGTGAATACTTACGTAAATGACATATTTCTGTATTCCATTCTCAATAAATGTGTAAACATTTCTAAAAACATGTTTTCACTTTGTCATTATTGGGTGTTGTGTGTAGATGGGTGAGAACTTTTTTTTTTGTTTCCATTCATGAATTCAGGCTGTAACACAACAAAATGTGGAATATGTTAAGGGGTATGAATGCTTTCTGAAAGCACTGTATATGTACACTGAACAAAAATACAAACGCAACATGCAACGATTTCTAAGATTTTACTGTTACAGTCAATTGAAATAAATTCATTATTATTATTCTGTATTCCCACATAACTGGGAATAGAGATATGCATCTGTTGTTCACAGATACCTTAAAAGAAAGTAGGTGTGTGGATCAGAAAACCATTAGTTGGTGTGACCACCATTTGTCTTATGTAGCGTGACATCTCCTTCGCATAGAGTTAATTGTGGCCTGTGGAATGTTGTCCCACTCATCTTCAATGTGTGTGTGAAGTTGCTGGATATTGGTGGGAAAATAAACACACTGTCGTACACGTCAATCCAGAGCATCCCAAACATGAGGTGATGGCACGACAATGGGCCTCAGGATCTCGTCATGGTATCTCTGTGCATTCAAATTGCCATTGATAAAATGCAATTGTGTTCATGGTCCGTAGATTATGCCTGCCCATACCATAACCCCACCGTCACCATGGGGCACTCTGTTCACAACATTGACATCAGCAAACCTCTTGCCCACACAACGCTATACACGGTACAGTTGAAACCGTGATTCATCCGTGAAGAGCACACTTCTCCAGCGTGCCAGTAGCCACAGAAGGTGAGCATTTGCCCACTGAAGTCGTTTATGACGCCAACTGCAGTCAGGTCAAGACCCTGGTGAGGACGATGAGCACTCAGATGAGCTTCCCGACAAATTCTTCAGTTGTGCATACCCATAGCTGTCCAGGTGGCTGGTATCAGACCATCCCCCAGGTGAAGAAGCCTAATGTGGAGGTCCTGGGCTGGCGTGGTTACACATGTTCTGCGGTTGTGAGGCCGGTTGGACGTACTGCCAAATTCTCTAAAGCGACGTTGGATGCGGCTTATGGTAGAGAAATTAATATTCAATTCTCGGCCAATTACTTTGGTAGACATTCCTGCAGTCAACATGCCAATTGCACGCTCCCTCAAAACTTGAGACATCTGTGGCATTGTGTTGTGTGACAAAACTGCACATTTTAGAGTGTCCTTTTATTGTCCCCAGCACAAGGTGCACCTGTGTAATGATCATGCTGCTTAATCATCTTCTTGATATGCCACACCTGTCAGGTAGATGGACTATTTTTGCACAAGAGAAATGCTCACTAACAGGGATGTAAACGTTTCTGGGATATTTTATTTCAGCTCATGAAACATGGGACCAACACTTCACATGTTGCATTTATAATTTTGTTCAGTGGAGTTAACTACTCCCCAACACAGACTATGACCATCTATGTATGTTATGCAAAGCTATTTTCTCTCTCTCTCTATGTGTTTATGTGTGTGTGTGTGTTCCAATACCCTAAATCCAATATTTCACACACAATAGAACATATAATAACAACACAATATTGTTGCAACAGAAAAAACGTGTTTATTTTCCAAATCAAAGTCCACAACCTCTCTCACAGTCCTGTGTGTTTGGTCCCATAAAGGGGCTTCCAAAACAGTGCCATGAGATACTACACATTTATATACAACACTTTCATATTGCTACTCATATATTTATAACTCTTTTACCCACATGTACTGTATATGTGTCCTTAAGGGTAAATCCTCCTGTCATATTTAGGACGTTTCTGTTTCAATCCGTGGTACATTCATGTGGTTTCTCATAGGCAAGAAATAAGCGAATAAGCTGAATAACATCAACCGACCATACCAAGCACTGCTCAATACTATGATCCGACCGCATAAAGCTGATTTGAAATGAAACAATGTTCCCATATAGAGATTTCATGATGTCTATAGTAAATGGGGATATCTTAAACAACTGAAACACGTGGTCGGTAAAACAGCAGAAACAAGCTCTAGTAAATTATTCTAGAAGAAATAAAAATGGGTTATTATTCTAGAAGAAATAAAAAAGGTTTCTGATAATCAACATTTGGCTATAATTTTACAAGTATGTATGGAAGAAAACTTGATGACAACAAATAGCAACAACAACAAAAAATGAATATTTACATAAAGTGCACAAGTGCTCATTCATACATTCACTCGATAGTGGGACAAACAAATACAATCACAAGAAGTCCATCCATTCCTTCTACTATGGTTTTCTACTGAAAAATGTATATTAGGTCTTTGTCTTTATAGTCTTCGTGTAGAACGCACACGCATAACTAGAGTGGGTCAGGCAGCCAGCATGTCAGAAAGCCAGTGTGTTCGTCAGTGAGCATCATCACTGTCTGTAAGGCAGGCAGTCAGTCATTAAGTACTTGTCTATCTTCCACGACATTGACTCTTGTGTAACCCCTACATTGTTCTTCTCTGTGCAGGTGAGATTCAAGTGCAGATCGCCTCTAAAAGTCATGTCTCTGAACAAACTACTGTAAACTCATACTACACTTGAAAGGCCTACACAGCCATAGAAAATTCTTGTTCACGGAGACTCATGCACACAACAAATAAAACTACTTCTAGATCATTCAATATCATTCAGTTCTAACAAAAAAAAGGAGGAAATCAAGCCAACAGTCCAGTACAAATGCCACACTCAAACGTCCCTAAAAACGTCCTCTTCCATAGTACAAACCCCATCCCCCACAATCCTTCACTCGTTACTGTGCCTGGTGACCTTTTACCTTGTTTCCTCTTTTTTTATTTTTTTGCAGTATTTCTTGTGGAAAATGTGTACCTCTTGTTTAGCTTTTTTTTCTTTTCTCAAGTAGCCAAGGCATTTTTGCACCAAGAAGTAAACAGAGAATACTCAGAGGTAGAACCCTGCCAATTCTCTGCAAGGAGATCGAGATGTTGAGAGAGGGACAGACAGACACATGTAGACGGGTGTTGTTTGCAGGTAAGACATTTTGTTAACAAAAAAGCAGCAAAAGAATTACCCAAAAGTGAGAAAAAAAAACATTTTGGGTGGGGTTTGTGGAATCTCTGAGAGCTCTCCATCAGTTGGACTCTTAAACATAGAGGATGACATTATCCGGGGGACAGTGCAGTCTGTCGGAGGTGTGAAGGGGTCTGCAGGTGGCCTGGGGTTGAGGGGGCCAGCAGCTCTTGGGATGAGGCGAGTCACAGTCGTCTGACGTCAGCTCGTCGATGTCGTCCGATTGGGTGTCGGACATCTCCAGGTCGCTACGGATGCTCTCGGGCTGGGCCAGAGTGACATCGCGAAGCCCCTCCCTGAGCGATGCCCCTGGCGACAGGCCTAGTGCTGAGCCAAACAGACCCCCGCCCCTTCTGGAGCTGCAGTCCTGAGGCTCCTCCCCGCCTGAGCCGGGGCATGCTGCCATAGCAGCAGGGGGCGTGTTTAGGTCTTCCTCACTGGTCAGGCAGAGGTGGCTGGGTTTGGTCTCAATGTCCACCTGGATTTCCAGGTTAATACAATCCCTAGGAGAACAAAGACATTTAGATTTACTAGTCAGGATATCATCTGCTGTATCCAGTGTCACCTTGCCTAACATTATAAGTTTAACTCAAAATTGATTTGAAAACATCTGTCGGGAACTAAATCAATGGCTAAAAGAAATATTTTTGAACCACTAAGTGCTGCCTGCATACCACACAGACTAAAGACAAGTCAGACGCAAGAGAGATTCGAGGAAATTGAGCTGTTGCATCAGAGACAACAACAACATGAGTCCGACAGAAACAGAATGAGACTAGATATCAAATCAAGGAGGAGGAGTAGATTTTTTCAAAATCGTGTGTGTGTAAGAGAGAGGGATATTGTGACACTCACCTGTCAGGGAGTGTGTAGGAGGAGATAATGGAGCCGGCCATGCCCCGGGTGCTGGCACAGTCACTACCCGCTCCCAGACTACCTGTCTCTCTCTGGGCACTGTCCTTCCCCAGCTCCCCTCCCTGGAGCTCCAACCTGGAACAACACAAAACATGGTTATTATTACATGGTTATACCAACAACAGTTATTACAGCGTTCATCATACGCCACATTACATTTACTCAGCAAAAACATTCACAGCAGCGGTTATGATTCTTAAACGGACAACAAAAACTGTACTTAGTTCGTTTAAGACTTACTTGGCGCCTATTTATACTGTGTCTCTGCTTACAATGCACAACATTCCCCTCCCTAAGAAGTACAGAACAGGTTCTCTTCCCTGCTGGGCTCCCCTCCATACCTGTTGTATTTGCCAGTCCTGGCTCCAAGGGCGCCCCCGGCCAGAGTGTTGAAGTGGGGGTTGTCTCCCAGGACCCCGGGGGCCACAGAGAGGCCCTCACTGGGGGAGGTGGTGCTAAGGCCGCTGGCTGCCCTCTCCAGGCTGCTCTCAACCAGGCTGGGAGACTTGAGGGCCCGCCACGCATCAGCCACTGGGGGACAATTATTTAAGATTTTTTATTTCATGACTGATGATGATATATATTTCCTGTCTAGAGACATACATGTAGGTTCGTGTCGTTGTTGTATTTTACAGTATTAGCTCTATTAAGGCAAAAAGGATAGCTCTTTAAGTCTTGCTCACCTGTGATTGGGCCGTCGTCCTCGTCAAAGTCTATCCGCATGCCACGCCCCTTTCCTCGGCTGACGCCACAGCCTCCTCCGCGGCACAGAGAGATGGGCACGACTCCATAGACGTACGCCAACATGATGGGCACGCCAATACCCACACTGACAGCCGCGATCACAGGAGCTGTGATGATTGACAGGGCCACTCCTCCCGTGATGGCCAGGTTCCTCCTGTGGCAATTGGTCTTCTTCCCGGCATAATGGGCGTGAATCTATCACAAAATAAAAAAAGATAGATAGTAGTGAAGGTGAACAGCAATAGAAGGCTATTGCAGCTGAAAGGTCTGTATTGGGGTTTCGGTTTGATTAATATTATAAAGCACTTGGGAGAAGTAGGTCATAGGTTGTGTGAGGGGATTTCTTTCTTTGTTCACATACTTATATTCGTATATTAGTACCACCATCAGAGCTACTTTACCTAGACCTATTACAGCTTTACGTCTCCGGTTGTGATTGGGTGAGGCAGTTGGCTGAGTACAACTGGTAATAGTCTGAAAGGTATTTTCTACAGCTGGGAAGGCTTAGGGGCCTGGAACAATACAGGGTGTGTGGGTGGGCTATTTTACAGCATTCAAATGGGCTTAAGTTCAAGCTCGCAGTTATACTGTATTGCTACCAGGACGCGGTAAAGAGATAGCCTTTAAAATAGGTCATTCTACAATTCTATCGAGACTAAATGGTTTCAAAATGATGTCGTTTCCAAAGAACAGTTGTAGCGTCATACCGAAACTAAAGAGGAGCTTATGGTTTGGAACCATATCTATTTTCAGGAATTGTATTTCTCGATTGCTGAAATACACGCAGGAAACGAAAGTGCCACCACGAAGGTGAACATCATATTGAAACTAACTCTTTCTAAGTCCACCACTGCCACATTTCATTTCTACAATGAATAGCTTTTCTGTTAAATATCATGAAAAGTAAAATATTTTCATTATGTCTCAGTGAGCCACTCCAAATAAGATCCTCTGCTAAATGACTGAGTGTGGGCCAAATGAAGGGGGATTTTCAGTGAGGGGTTGCCCATCTGCCAGTGTTTTTGCCTACCTTGCGCCCCACATAGACGGGGATGCCAATAACCATGGCAGGCACAGCGATACCAGCGATGAGGGTGATGCCCACCGGGGCTCCGATCAGAGTGCCCAGCTGCCACAGGATCTTCTTCTTACGAGTCCACGGCTTCTTTCCCCAGAACGTACACCCTGATGGACTGAGAGAAAGAAGATAGAGAGGGATTGATGAAGGGATATGGAGGGAGAGAAAGGGGAGAGAGAGAACGTAAGAAAACGGGGAAAGAATGGAATGTGTAGAAAATAGAGAGAGTGCGAAGGGGGGTTGTGAATTGAGAAAAATAAAGAAGAATGTGTAATGGGTGGAAACCAGATATAAAAAGAAAGGGGGAGAAATATGGCGAAGAGCAAAAGGGAGGTAAGACAGAAGACTGATTAGTTCTGGGCCCATGTTCAGGAAAAACAATCACCACAGCAACAGAGAAGTGGTGGTGATGGAAGGTTGTGTCATTATGAATTCAGAGCCCTCTGCTAAATTGTCACACAGGATTGAGAAGCGCATCACTGCCTGTTATCCACTTTTACAGTATTGCTCATACGATCTAAGACGTGTTAGACGGAATCTGTGGAAATGTTTTGTCATTTTAATGTAGGAATATACTCGGCGTCTTCTTATCCAAACAATATAGCCTTTCATTCAGTTATGTTTTGGGTCAGTATTTGTTTTTTTAATCTTAATTCATTTCATAAAATGTGTAGGTATTTCTTATTTAAAATCAATTCTGAAGGCATTTTTTTAAAGCACCAGTCTAACCCGAGTAATGACAATCATGCTTCAAAATTGGGTGCATGTCATCGTGTAGGCTGAGCGGAGTTCCCACATCCGGTTTTCAGCGGAAAAGGACGCCAGGTTGAATTATCTGTATCCCTGAAAACCGGATGCATCCGGTTGTTGGCAACTCTGCTAAGGGTGGGTAGACCTATACGTATTTTTGGCACATGAAAAGTCATCTACTAGGCCCTTCCATAAATCTGTGTTGACGTGAACTGCCGTAGTCTTGAGAGTTACCTGAGGTAGTGCAGGTCGGAGATCTCCTTCATGCAGAGCCAGCAGAACTCACAGCCGCACACGGCACAGGTCATGTGGTTACAGCTGCCGTCGTTCATCTTGATTATGTAGGCGCCACATCGTGGGCAGGGCTTGATGTCGTCAGCTAGAGACAAGAGAAAGCGAGTGGGTAGGTTGATTAGTGGGAGTAGGATTCAAGACAATGTTGATCTGAGGTCAGTTTTATGGCTTGCCGTTTGGATATGGGGAGGGTAAGCTGATTCTAGATCTGTAAGGTACTTCTACTTTTACCAGAGACAGAGGAGGATAGGTTTGGAGACATTGTGTGCCGATATAGTTATTTTTGACTGCCAACAGCTAGAGTAAGAGACGGGGTGATAAGGGTTCATTCATACCGACTTACTGTTCTTCTGTCCCCCGAGACATTTGGAACATGAAAGGAGGTCTGAAAATTGCTTTATGAGAAGAGTGAGACTAATATACAGACATAATAACAACAGCATGAAGAGTAATCAAAGTACCGTGCCCGTGCTCCTGCGTGTAGCTGGGTGAGTGGTTGCTGTGCATGTGCAAGGAGAGTGCCCTCTGCTGGCGGGCCGAGTCACAGGTCTGGTTGGGGTGCCACGCCTGCTTGCAGTGGTAACAGAACTCAGCCAAGCAGCCCTCTCTACAACACACCAGCCGGGGGCAGCTGGCACAGCCCGAAGCGATCACGGCGAACCTGTCAGCGGTAGAAAGAGGAAGACATTTGATTTTCAGAAAACCTATCAGACGGTTAAGGTTCAAATGAAATACACTGCAGCCGGACAAATGTTCACAATTAAACTGAGCAGTGGAGAGAAAGAGTTAGAAAAAAGAATACGAGAGGAAGGAGAAATAGGCAAAAAATGATTTCAGGCTGTCTGGAGTAGCCTCAATGAAGGGCACGAGGGGAGAAAGACCAAGAGCTAATCTTCATAGCATATTATCATAATTGCAGAGTTACATGACACCACACACACATTTCTCAATAAAGTAAATAGGCTTTCACATCACCATAAGAGGAGAGGCAGGGTTCTTATCTTATCTCGGATGTAACAAGATCATCAAGTACTGTATGTAAAGATGAAATGGTATTTGATCTCATATAACACTATTTGTAAGTGACAGTGCTCAAAGACTGAGACTGAGCAAAACTGAATTGAATTAGAAAGTGAATATCTTTCTCATCAGAAAACAATGCTAAAAATGACATACGACCCCTCACACAATTATTGCTTTGAATGTACAGTTGAAGTCAGAAGTAATTAAGTAATTAAAACTCATTTTTCAACCACTCCACTTAACAAACTATGATTGTGAGAATAGTTCCACTATATGGGACTTCAGACGAGTAATGACCTCAGCATTTCTAATAAATAGAGGTCGCTTATGGGAATATACAGTTGAAGTGGGAAGTTTACGTACACTTAGGTTGGAGTCATTCAAACTCGTTTTTCAACCACCCCACAAATTTCTTGTTAACAAACTATAGTTTTGGCAAGTCGGTTAGGACATCTACTTTGTGCATGACAAGCAATTTTTCCAACAATTGTTTACAGACAGATTATTTCACTTATAATTCACTGTATCACATTTCCAGTGGGTCAGAAGTTTACATACACTAAGTTGACTGGGCCTTTAAACAGCTTGGAAAATTCCAGAAAAGTATGTCATGGCTTTAGAAGCTTCTGATAGGCTAATTGACATCATTTGAGTCAGTTGGAGGTGTAATTGTGGATGTATTTCAAGGCCTACCTTCAAACTCAGTGCCTCTTTGCTTGACATCATGGTTAAATCAAACGAAATCAGCCAAGACCCCAGAAAAAAAATGGTAAACCTCCACACGTCTGGTTCATCCTCGGGAGCAATTTCCAAACACCTGAAGGTACCACGTTCATCTGTACAAACAATAGTACGCGAGTATAAACACCATGGGACCACGCAGCCGTCACACCGCTCAGGAAGGAGACGCGTTCTGTCTCCTAGAGATGAACGTACTTTGGTGCGAAAAGTGCAAATCAATCCCAGAACAACAGCAAAGGACCTTGTGAAGATGCTGGAGGAAACAGGTACAAAAGTATTTATATCCACAGTAAAACGAGTCCTATATCGACATAACCTGAAAGGCCACTCAGCAAGGAAGAAGCCACTGCTCCAAAACCGCCATAAAAAAGCCTGACTATGGTTTGCAAATGCACATGGGGACAAATATCGTACTTTTTGGAGAAAGGTCCTCTGGTCTGATGAAACAAAAATAGAACTGTTTGGCCAAAATGACCATCGTTATGTTTGGAGGAAAAAGGGGGAGGCTTGCAAGCCGAAGAACACCATCCCAACCGTGAAGCACGGGGGTGGCAGCATCATGATGTGGGGGTGCTTTGCTGCAGGAGGGACTGGTGCACTTCACAAAATAGATGGAGTCATGAGGTAGTACAATTATGTGGATATATTGAAGCACCATCTCAAGACATCAGTCAGGAAGTTGAAGCTTGGTCGCAAATGGGTCTTCCAAATGGACAATGACCACAAGCGTAAATTGTGGCAAAATGGCTTAAGGACAATAAAGTCTAGGCATTGGAGTGGCCATCACAAAGCCATGACCTCAATCTTATAGACAATTTGTGGGCAGAACTGAAAAATGTGTGTGTGAGCAAGGAGGCCTACAAACCTGACTCAGTTACACCAGCTATGTCAGGAGGAATGGGCAAAAATTCACCCAACTTATTGTGGGAAGCTTGTGGAAGGCTGCCCGAATCGTTTGAACCAAGTTCAACAATTTAAAGGCAATGTTACTAAATACTAATTGAGTGTATGTAAACTTCTGACCCATTGGGAATGTGATGAAAGAAATAAAAGCTGAAATAAATCATTCTCTCTACTATTATTCTGACATTTCACATTCTTAAAATAAAGTGGTGATCCTAACTGACCTAAGACACCGCTCTCCTCAAGGCCTCCAGTGTTCCGCTACACAGGCCAACCAGATGTCAAATACCAAAACTGTTGAAATCCTATTCTGTCTCTTTAAAAACCTCAAACTAGGGGAAATGTTAACACCACTATGGTTTTTTCCCCTTTAACACAGTTCTTAGCAGCACCTTAAATCCAGTTTGTGCTGGTTTCTCTCCCAATTACTTTGTTTGTTCAAACTGGCAACATGTCTTCAAGCCTGAGCTCAGTGGCTTGTTGCAACAGAGCAGAGACACAAGTTGCCACGGCAGCCTTTTCCCTGTAGGAACATTCCATGTCAACGCTGCATTTTGCTACACCCGCGATAACATCTGCTAAATATGTGTATGTGACCAATAAAATGTGATTTGATTGGTCGGTTCTTCTGCGTTGGAGCACGACCATGACTGACATCACGGCTTTGAGCGGTGAGAATCTGAGGAGTCCAATATTGACAAGCTGCAGGTTTGGAGCAAATGCACTCTGACAGCCACGTCTAAGAATGGCGCAAGCTGTCAATGCTTTTAAATGGTGATACAATGCTTTGTTTTCAACTAGGCTATCATTACAGTACAAATGTAATACACTGTCTGTGACTCTGTACACACATACACTCAGTCCTGTGAGTGTGTAATTGTTTTATTTATTTCACCTTTATTTAACGAGGTAGGCCAGTTGAGAACAAGTTATCATTTACAACTGCGACCTGGCCAAGATAAAGAAAAGCAGTGCGACAAAAACTACAAGAGTTACACATGGGATAAACAAACGTATAGTCAATAACACAGTAGGAAAAATCTTTATACAGTGTGTGTGTAACAGTATAACTTTTGTCCGTCCCCTCACCCCGACCTCGAACCAGGGACCCTCTGCACACATCAACAACAGTCACCCACAAAGCATCGTTACCCATTGCGCCACAAAAGCCGCGGCCCTTGCAGAGCAAGGGGAACCACTACTTCAAGGCCTCAGAGCGAGTGACGTCACCAATTGAAACGCTATTAGCGTGCACCACTGCTAACTAGCTAGCCATTTCACATCGGTTACATGTGTTACATGTGCAAATGAAGAAAGATTCGGGAGGTAAGGCAATAAATAGAACATAGTGGCGAAATAATGACAATGTAGCGTTAACATTGGAGTGATAGATGTGCAGATGATGATGTGCAAGTAGAGATACTGGTGTGCAAAAGAGCAAAACAATAACAATATGTGGATGCTTGCTCCTACCTATCTCTCTGATTTGGTCCCGCCGTACATACCTACACGTACGCTACGGTCACAAGACGCAGGCCTCTTAATTGTCCCTAGAATTTCTAAGCAAACAGCTGGAGGCAGGGCTTTCTCCTATAGAGCTCCATTTTTATGGAATGGTCTGCCTACCCATGTAAGAGACGCAAACTCGGTCTCAACCTTTAAGTCTTTACTGAAGACTCATCTCTTCAGTGGGTCGTATGATTGAGTGTAGTCTGGCCCAGGAATGGGAAGGTGAACGGAAAGGCTCTCGAGCAACGAACTGCCCTTGCTGTCTCTGCCTGGCCAGTTCCCCTCTTTCCACTGGGATTCTCTGCCTCTAACCCTATTACAGGGGCTGAGTCACTGGCTTGCTGGGGCTCTTTCATACCGTCCCTAGGAGGGGTGCGCCACTTGAGTGGGTTGAGTCACTGATGTGATCTTCCTGTCTGGGTTGGCGCCCCCCCTTGGGTTGTGCTGTGGCGGAGATCTTTGTGGGCTATACTCGGCCTTGTCTCAGGATGGTAAGTTGGTGGTTGAAGATATCCCTCTAGTGGTGTGGGGGCTGTGCTTTGGCAAAGTGGGTGGGGTTATATCCTTCCTGTTTGGCCCTGTCCGGGGGTGTCCTCGGATGGGGCCACAGTGTCTCCTGACCCCTCCTGTCTCAGCCTCCAGCATTTATGCTGCAGTAGTCTATGTGTCGGGGGGCTAGGGTCAGTTTGTTAAGTGGAGTACTTCTCCTGTCCTATTCGGTGTCCTGTGTGAATTTAAGTGTGCTCTCTCTAATTCTCTCTTTCTCTCTTTCTTTCTCTCTCGGAGGACCTGAGCCCTAGGACCATGCCTCAGGACTACCTGACATGATGACTCCTTGCTGTCCCCAGTCCACCTGGCCGTGCTGCTGCTCCAGTTTCAACTGTTCTGCCTTATTATTATTGGACCATGCTGGTCATTTATGAACATTTGAACATCTTGGCCATGTTCTGTTATAATCTCCACCCGGCACAGCCAGAAGAGGACTGGCCACCCCACATAGCCTGGTTCCTCTCTAGGTTTCTTCCTAGGTTTTTACCTTTCTAGGGAGTTTTTCCTAGCCACCGTGCTTCTACACCTGCATTGCTTGCTGTTTGGGGTTTTAGGCTGGGTTTCTGTACAGCACTTTGAGATATCAGTTGATGTACGAAGGGCTATATAAATACATTTGATTTGATTTGATGAGGTAGTTGGATGGGCTATTTACAGATGGGCTATTTACAGATGGGCTGTGTACAGATGCAGTGATCGGTAAGTTGCTCTGACAGCTGATGCTTAAAGTTAGTGAGTGAGATATAGGTCTCCAGCTTCAGTGATTTTTGCAATTTGTTCCAGTCATTGGCAGCAGAGAACTGGAAGGAAAGGCGGCCAAAGGAGGTGTTGGCTTTGGGGATGACCAGTGAAATATACCTGCTGGACTGTGTGCTACGGGTGGGTGTTGCTACGGTGACCAGTGAGCTGAGATAAGGCAGGGCTTTACCAAGCAAAGACTTATAGATGACCTGGAGCCAGTGAGTATGGCGACGAATATGTAGTGAGGGCCAGGCAACGAGAGCATACAGGTCGCAGTGGTGGGTAGTAATGATCACTTTAAATAAATCCCAACCTCTCCGTTACCCCTGGCAACACTGGATACCTCTGTGCCGCATCACTAGTCACCATAGCAACTGACAGCCTGCAGAGCGACCATAGGCCTATCGCTGCTCTGATTGGTTGTCTCCCCCAGTCAATCAGTGAGGACTGATTGCGGAATGGGGAGGGAACTGACCAATGAGACTAAAGGACAATGAAGCTCAAGAGTTAAAATCTTCACAAGAATAATAGATTGAGATGGTGTGTGTGTGTGTGTGTGTGTGTGTTTCTGTGTGTGTGTGTATATATATATATAGGTAGCGGTCCTGTTGCTGGGTTGTTGCCCTGCCCTCCTACGGCCTCCTCCACGTCTCCTGATGTACTGGCCTGTCTCCTGGTAGCGCCTCCATGCTCTGGACACTACGCTGACAGACACAGCAAACCTTCTTGCCACAGCTCGCATTGATGTGCCATCCTGGATGAGCTGCACTACCTGAGCCACTTGTGTGGGTTGTAGACTCCGTCTCATGCTACCACTAGAGTGAAAGCACCGCCAGCATTCAAAAGTGACCAAAACATCAGCCAGGAAGCATAGGAACTGAGAAGTGGTCTGTGGTCACCACCTGCAGAACCACTCCTTTATTGGGGGTGTCTTGCTAATTGCCTATAATTTCCACCTGTTGTCTATTCCATTTGCACAACAGCATGTGAAATTTATTGTCAATCAGTGTTGCTTCCTAAGTGGACAGTTTGATTTCACAGAAGTGTGATTGACTTGGAGTTACATTGTGTTGTTTAAGTGTTCCCTTTATTTTTTTGAGCAGTGTATATATATATATATATATATATATATATATATATATATATATATATATATATATATATATATGTGTCAGGGTTGGGCTCAATCCAGAATGGAATTGAGAATGCCTCGTAAATTCCAATAACTTTATTACATTTGAATTGAAGTAGTAAACAGGATACAGAACTCCAATTCGAAAGGAAATATAATTAAATGCCTAATCTATTCTACAGTGCCTTCAGAAAGTATTCATACCCTTGACTTATTCCACATTTTGTTGTATTACAGCCTGAATGGGAGTCAATTCCCGAAATTCTAAATTGAGGCAAACCCTGGTGTGTGCGAGTGTTGGTGTGTGTGTGATCATTCAAGTGAGTTAAGTAGTCTGGGGTTTGTGACTAAGATAAACATGTTTTTTTTTTTAAAGAGAGAAAGAAAGTGAAAGACAAATAAAGAAAGAGCGATTTAGACAGAGGTCCCCGAGACTCCACAGCCAGGGACAATCCAGGCCACTTTACTATGACCAAGGCCACATATTCACATAATGTAGTACCATTATGACATACACAATGTCAAGTGTATGGAATCTGTACTCTTCAAGTAGGTCAATGATGACACGCACGCACACGCACGCACGCACGCACGCACGCACGCACGCACGCACGCACGCACGCACGCACGCACGCACACACACACACACACACACACACACACACACACACACACACACAGATTGCCCCTTTGAAAAGCTTCACTCCCGTTAGCCCAAACCACACTAGATCTTTCCATGGTAGGGCTGTAGAGAGGGAATAGTTGTGTAGTGAGTCATTCCGGTCTTTTTAGAATGTAGGTCATCTATAGTCCAGCCCACTGTCTTGGTCCTTCTCCTCTGTCTGACAGGATTCACATTACCAAACTGGCATGTTTCCTTTGAATATAACCAGCACAGATAATCTGTGCTTTCCCTCCTACATACACATGCATACATGTGTCACCTACACACAAACACAGACATACATACACACACACATAAACACTTGCGTGTCGCACACACACACACAAAATAGGCTCCTACCAGTTTATCAGAAATTTCCCCATATCACATTACACGATCAGCCACTGAGCACTGTCCTTCCCCTAGTAACCACATAATAGTCTGCAACATTCTAACCTACTTAGAGAATTCTAGGCTATAAATCTTTCCTCTCACTTTTGTCACCTCTAAAGCTTGTTATAACACTGGAGGTCATTCCAGTTCACGACTAACATCCTCAGACTTTGGATAACTGACAGAACACTGCTTTGAAAGCATGAATCTGCAAACAAACAAATAAAAGTTATAGTTAACGGTTAAGGTAACGGTTAAGTTCAGGGGTTATAATCACATTTGTGGTCAGAAAGCCCTTTAAGGTACTTCTGCCCCTTCTACCATGGCTAGACAGTGATGGCTCTATAGAGTTAGGGTTAAGGTTCAGGTTCACACTCAGGTTACGATTAAGATTAAGGCCAGGCAACAACGGAAATTAACTCTTACCCGCAGTCGGGCGCGGGACACCAGCGGCAGTCTGGGTCGGAGGCCAGGCAGCGTCGCAGCAGGAACTCCTCATACTTCCCCAGCAGACCTACGTCGTCCAAAATGTCCGCCACCTGATGAGGCGCCAGGCGCTCCGAGCACTCGGGGCAGCTGAGGTGGACGCGGCTCTCAGTGATCTCGATGCGCAGGTACTGGCGCAGGCAGCACAGGCAGGAGCGGTGGCTGCAGCCCAGCAGCTCAGGGAGCTGTTCGGGGGGCTGGGGCACCAGGCACAGGGGGCACTCCAGGAAGTCCGCTGGAGGAGAGGCGCTGGTGGAGCTGGAGGACTGGGGCGGACCCAGGGAGAGCCGACTGGAAGAGAGGGGCTCTGCTGGGGGGATGTGGGGGAGGTGGCTGGGTCCTGGGGGCGTCCGTGGTGGTGGTGGTGGGGGCTGGGTTAGGTGTGGGAGTAGAAGGGACTACGGGGTGGACAAGGGGGGTGAGTTGCTGTTGTTGATGGTTTTGGTTGTGGAGCTGGGATAAATGTGTGGTCGCCCCTGCATTGGCGCTCCGGGAACCCCGTTTGCTGTGGAAAAGGCTGTGGAAGGAGATGCGTCCTTGGCGTTTTCCTGGTGCCCGGCATTTGGGGTTGGGAATGCCGCTCACCGAGGAGTGGGGGGATTCCGAGTCCCTTTCCGATCCCATTTTCCCAGAAAGTGACACACGGAAGCTTCTTTCCTTTTCCGCTCTTATTATAGTCTTATATTACTGTGATGAAGCTTTCGTCACACACACACACACACACACACGAGGGTACTTGTCCTTGGGTGAAACCAGAATGGAATGTCACTGATACCAAGTTGGAAACCCCTTTTCCCCTTCCTCTGACAAGAAACAATGGAACACACAAATGGAACTATAAACGAGAAGACAAAAGTGAAAGAAACAAAGTCCCCTTCCTCCCACTGGCGTTCACACCACTCACACTCAGTTGCTCCAAATCAAGAATGTGAGAAAAGTAACAGGTGTGCTTTCATCGAAACAAACATGGGGGTCCAAACTGACAGTAAACTGTTACTGTAAACCACAAAGAGGAGAATGACTACAACAAGAAACGTCAATGTCCCTTCTCAGTAAATGTTTCTCAATTCAAACGAGGAGGAAAAAAAACATGATAGGAACGTTCTAGAATTTAAAGAACAACGTCTTAGAGGTTATTCAAATGTTCTTAAATCCTTCTTGGTGGTTGCTCCAGTCAGATTTTCTTCTCTAGTCCTTTATTCTCTCTTGTTCTTCTCCTCTTCCCTTCTGTGTGTCTCTCTTACACTCTCAATTAACCGTCTGTGAGGAGGAAGAAGATAACAGGAAGTTAGCAGTGCAAAGAGCCCAGGGAGCATGCTCAGTATGACACACCTCTCCCTCCTTGCTCGTTCTCTATCTCGCTTTTTCGACTTCACAATGAACTCTTGGTGCAGATAGCCAGGAAGAAGAAATTAAATACAGTGCATTCGGAAAGTATTCAGACCCCTTGACTTTTTACACATTTTGTTACGTTATAGCCTTATTCTAAAATTGATTAAATTACTCCCCCCCCTCATTAATCAACACACAATACCCCATAATGACAAAGGAAAAAAAAGGTTTTTAGACATTTTCGCAAATGTATTTAAAATAAAAAACAGAAATACCTCATTTACATAAGTATTCAGACCCTTTGCTATGAGATTGAGCTCAGGTGCAACCTGTTTCAATTGGTCATCCAAGAGGTGTTTCTACAACTTGATTGGAGTCACCCTGTGATAAACTCAATTGATTGGACATGATTTGGAAAGGCACAATGAGAGACACTTCCCAAATACAGGTGTGCCAAGCTTGTAGCATCATTCCCAAGAAGACTCAAGGCTGTAATCGCTGCCAAACGTGCTTCAACAAAGTACTGAGTAAAGAGCCTGAATACTTATGTAAATGTGATATTGCCTTTTTTTATGGGGTATTGTGTGTAGATTGATGAGGGGGAAAAAACGATTTAATCGATTTTAGAATAAGGCTGTAACGTAACAAAATGTGGAAAAAGTCAAGGGGTCTGAATACTTTCCGAATGCACTGTACACTATGCACACACACAGCTAGCATAATCACTGATAAAAACTTGCTCATTGACTCACACTTACTCATAAGATACAGCCCTTTGGAAAGCGGAATACTATTTTTGTGAACTTACTAATGATAATGACAATGTATCTTGAAGGGGAAGCAAACATATTCATCAGTCCAATTACCTTTTATATTATTTAACCTCTATCATTCCTTCTCATTCTTTCTCTTATATCTGCTCTTCTCTTTTGTCTCGCTCTGTCAATATGAAACCCTCTCTCTCTCACACACACACACACACACACAGTCTCGAGCCGCTCTCCACTTCACACTGGGCTGCTACTGCGGTTGCCATGCCAATGCTCACTATGAGCCGAGCAAACAGCGACCCACTCAGTGACTCTGGCACTTACGTGCACAAACACACACGCACGCACAAACACACACACACACACACCACATGTACTCTTGTAATTTATAGATAATGTAGACATTGGTAATTACAGTACTGCTTAATGTATGTGTGTATTTATATAGTGTTATAGGTGAGTGTGTGTTTGTATGCAGATAATGTTATGCTAAGCTAAGGGGAAAGGATGAGAGAATGACAGTTATGAGGGTTGATATTCAGAACCTGTGCCACTGTCTAAGGTAGCACACCCACCTTCTAAGCATACACACTGAGTCATAACAGAGTCCTGGCCTGATTCTCTCCTCCTACAGTATACCTGGCCTCTGGACTACAGGTCCATAGTGTACTGGTTGATCCTCTCTCTAGACTACAAGGCAAATATGATTCTGATTCAAGCAGTAGCCTCTGATTGCAGGAGGCTGAGACAGACACAGAGAGAGGATCAACCAGTATGTGTACTGACTCATAAAACATTAGACCTCAGCCCTTGTTGACAGAAGGGTATATGGGAAAGGGGTAACATAGATACTGTATATAGCTAGCCATGATTGATTGAAATACTATCGGTACATGTAACCACGCCAGCCCAGAAACATCCCGTTTCTTCACCTGTGGGATCGTCTGAGACCAGCCACCCGGACAGCTGATGAAACTGTGGGTTTAGTACAACCGAAGAATTTCTGCACAAACTGTCAGAAACCGTCTCAGGGAAGGTCATCAGCGGGCAAACGCTCACCTTCGATGACCACTGGCACGCTGGAGAAGTGTGCTCTTCACGGATAATTCCTGGTTTCAACAGATGGCACACAGCGTGTATGGCGTCATGTGGGCGAGCGGTTTGTTGATGTCAACAGAGTGCCCCATGGTGGCAGTGGGGTTATGGGATGGGCAGGCATAAGCTACAGACAACGAACATAATTGCATTTTATAAATGGCCATTTGAAAGCACAGCGCCATTCATCCGCCGCCATCACCTCACGTTTCAGCATTATAATGCACAATCCCATATCTGTACACAATTCCTGGAAGTTGAAAATGTCCCAGATCTTCCATGGCCTGCATACTCAGCAGACATGTTACCCATTGAGCATGTTTTGGATGCTCTGGGTCTACGTGCACAACAGCGTGTTCCAGTTCCCGCCCATATCCAGCAACTTCGCACAGCCATTGAAGAGTGGAACATTCCACAGGCCACAATCAACAGCCTGATCAACTCTATGTGAAGGCGATGTGTCATGCTGCATGAGGTGATACACCCCAGATATTGACTGGTTTTCTGATCCACTCCCCTACCTTTTTATAAGGTATCTGTGACCAACAGATGCGTATCTGTATTCCCTGTCATGTGAAATCTATAGATTAGGGCCTAATGAATTTATTTCAATTGACTGATTTCCATATGAACTGCAACGCAGTAAAATCTTTGAAATTGTTGCATGTTGAGTTTATAGTTTTGTTCAGTGCAGTATCTAAAGTTTTGTGTGATATAGAGAGAGAGGGGTGTGAGTGAGGAGGCATGGCAGATGGGCATAAACAGGCTGAAGACTCAGTGGTCTGGATTCTGTGATCAGCACACTCTTTGTCCCTCACTTTTCCTCCCACCCGACTGCTGCTCACTGGCTCACACACACACACACGCACACACACACACACACACACACACACACACACACACACACACACACACACACACACACACACACACACACACACACACACACACACACACACACACACACACACACACACACACACACACAATCTCTCACTGTGATGAACAATTACACGAATGAAATTGTTTTCTTTTGCCTCTGAGCAGCTCTCTAGCTTGTCTTCTGCATTAAAAACCTCTCAGACATGTCAAATATTGTTATCCTTGCTGCTGCACTGTGAGTCAACTGTATGCATAGCCTCTCATCCTCTTAACAGAGACATTGCTCTTTTTGGACATTATGTGGGGCCAGTTTGTTCTTTCAGTTTGTTTGGCCTAGTCTAAGCATTTCTGTCTGCGGAAGACACTGAAACTGTACAATCTGAGCACTTTAGGATCCGACATCCTTCCCAGGGGTCCTATGAACCTACATCTACACACATTCACACACACAAAATTACTATAAATCATTTAGGCGTAATATACACTACCATTCAAAAAGTTTGGGGTCACTTAGAAAGGTCCTTGTTTTTGAAAGAAAAGCAATTTTTTGATCCATTAAAATAACATCAAATTGATCAGAAATACAGTGTAGACATTGTTAATGTTGTAAATGACTATTACAGCCGGAAACTGCATTTTTTTTAAATGGAATATCTACATAGACGTACAGACGCCCATTATCAGCAACCATCACTACTGTGTTCCAGTGACGAGTTGTGTTAGCTTATCCAAGTTTATCATTTCAAAAGGCTAATTGATCATTTCAAAACCCATTTGCCATTATGTTAGCACAGCTGAAAACTGTAGTGCTGATTAAAGAAGCAATAAAACTGTCCTTCTTTAGACTAGTTGAGTATCTGGAGCATCAGCATTTGTGGGTTCGATTACATGCTCAAAATGTCCAGAAACAAAGAATTTCTTCTGAAACTCGTCAGTCTATTCGTGTTCTGAGAAAGGAAGGCTATTCCATGGAGAAATTGTCAAGAAACTGAAGATCTCGTACAACGCTGTGTACGACTCCCTTCACAGAACAGCGCAAACTGGCACTAACCAGAATAGAAAGAGGAGTGGGAGGCCCTGGTGCACAATTGAGCAAGAGGACATGTACATTAGAGCGTCTAGTTTGAGAAACAGACACCTCACAAGTCCTCAACTGGCAGCTTCATTAAATAGTACACGCAAAACATGAGTCTCAACGTCAACAGACGAGTTTGAGAAGAAAGGTCTTTGTTTCTTGCCATTTTGAGTCTGTAATCAAACCCATAAATGCTGATGCTCCAGATACTCAACTAGTCTAAAGAAGGACAGTTTTATTACTTCTTTAATCAGGACAACAGTTTTCAGCTGTGCCAACATAATGCAAAATGGTTTTCTAATGATCAATTAGCCTTTTAAAATGATAAACTTGGATTAGCTAACACAACGTGCCATTGGAACACAGGAGTGATGGTTGCTGATAATGGACCTCTATACACCTATGTAGATATTCCATAAAAAAATCTTCAGTTTCCAGCTACAATAGTAATTTCTAGCATTAACAATGTCTACACTGTATTTCTGGTCAATTTGATGTTATTATAATGAACAAAAAAAATGCTTTTCTTTCAAAAACAAGGACATTTCTAAGTGACCCCAAACTTTTGAACGGTAGTGGAGCTGTGCTACCGAAATACCTGATAGTTGTTACACAAGCCGCTGAGTCACTTAGAGCTGAAATGCTGCTGAGTCACTTAGAGCTGAAATGCTGCTGAATCACTTAGAGCTGAAATGCTGCTGAGTCACTTAGAGCTGAAATGCTGCTGAGTCACTTAGAGCTGAAATGCTGCTGAGTCACTTAGAGCCGAAAGCCGCTGAGTCACTTAGAGCTGAAATGCTGCTGAGTCACTTAGAGCTGAAAGCCGCTGAGTCACTTAGAGCTGAAATGCTGCTGAGTCACGTAGAGCTGAAATCCGCTGAGTCACTTAGAGGTGAAATGCTGCTGCAGCAGAGCTATGTTGGGGATATACTTAAAAAGCCTCTGCTAATACATTATGCAAAATGAAGACAATAAAAGCATGGGTTTCTTTATTCCCAGGGACATCCAACCAAAGTAAAAGGGAAGACTGGGAAATTTCCTATTATACTGTTGTGCTATATTTCAAGTGTTTCCCTTTGGCTACTTTGATTATGCTTTATAAAAATAAAGAGAAATAAAGAAATGACTCACAAAATTGTTTTATTCATATTAATTCAGGGATATGGTTGATATTCAGTGATACAGCAACACAATCAATGGGTGCATTGTATCGTACTGACACAGTAGTACTGTACTCCAGTAGGCCTAAAAGTCAATGAAGCTCACCACCACACAAACCATCCGATTCACATCGGTGTGTTGTTTGTGTACAAAGACTGACAGAGTGTTTGGCAAGCTAATTAGCTGGTTTGTAGTGATACTTCCTAAACCCTCTGTAAGCCCTGAGCTGTAACTGAGGACTGAGGCCTGTGTCTCTGGATAGAGCAAGTGGTCTCTGTGAACTCAGATTTACTGGTTTAATGTTCTAGGTTCATTAGAGCAGAAGGGCGTAATAAAAAAAAATGGTGACAGGGTGAGACAGTGAGATGCCCCTCTGGCTAGAGAGACAGATGCAACTCAGTCTGTCCTTCTGACTTAATCTACTGGCAGGAGCTAATACAGAGGGAGGTAACAGAGTGAACTGCCCCTCCGGCTACGACACAGTTATACACCCCTCTTTCAACCTCTCCTCTCCTCTCTCTCCCTCTTGTTCCTTCTCGTTCTTTCTAGCTCTCCCTCTCGTTCCTCTCGCTCTGTGACAAGGGCATCGTCATGTCTCAGTAGCTCGCTAGAAGGGCTGGGCAGGCCAACGCCGCTGCCGCATCCAAACACCAGGCCAGTTGAGTCATGTCACGATGTGATGATATTACATGCTGACTGGGTTAAAAAAGGAAACATTTCCTTCTGTTCAGCTAAAAGCTCCATTATCTAGTTACCGATTGATTCATAGAGTTTGGAGGCCATTTGGTGGCCTTGTGGAGCCCTCCCACACTTTCAGTAATGGTAGATGTGGGAGTTTGAAGAGGAGTTGTGTGCCAGAGACAGTCGTGGGCCATTCTGTGGAAGCACCTAGAGAAACCCCACTATGTGATTCCTCTGCAGAACTGAAGCTGGCAGCGATGAGCTTGTCTGCCGTGGACAGTCAATCAAGCATTCAAACAAAATGAAGCAAAAGCAATACCCTGGAATACCCCCATGCCAAGCACTCGAACGCACATGGCACGCACCCACATACTTATACACCCAGTCGTACACACATTACAGACACGTCGTCAAACACAAACACACATGCGCGCATACACACACACACTTAAGTCTTACATGTATGGGGCGGCAGGTAGCCTCGTGGTTAGAGCGTTGGGCCAGTAACCGAAAGGTTGCTAGATTGAATACCTGAGCTGACAAGGTATAATAGTTAGAGGAGCCTTCAGGAGGCAAACTGAACGTTTCATGTGAAGCCTGGAGAAGTCACAGTGGCTGAGCACAGGCCCAGGCCCCAGCTCCACAGCCACAGCCATCCACAAACACAGATCAGGGTCTACCAACTGACCAGTGGGCATGAAAGTCAGGGAGAGGACAGGTAATTCGAGGGAGGAAGTGAATGAAGGAGAAGGCGGAGAGACGTGTCAGTCAGGACAGTGCATGTGAGTGGGGACAGAGATGTCACATAGGCCTATTATGGTCAACTGATAGGCTGACTTCCAGGGGACTGTAACCTGAAGCTTGTGGGCCTTAACAAACTATGATTGTGAGAATAGTTCCACTATATTGGACTTCAGACTAGTAATGACCTCAGCATTTCTAATAAATAGAGGTCGCTTATGGGAATATACAGTTGAAGTGGGAAGTTTACGTTCACTTAGGTTGGAGTCATTCAAACTCGTTTTTCAACCACCCCACAAATTTCTTGTTAACAAACTATAGTTTTGGCAAGTCGGTGAGGACATCTACTTTGTGCATGACACAAGTCATTTTTTCCAACAATTATTTGCAGACAGATTATTTCACTTATAATTCACTGTGTCACATTTCCAGTGGGTCAGGAGTTTACAAACACTAAGTTGACTGTGCCTTTAAACAGCTTGGAAAATTCCAGAAAATGATGGCATGGCTTTAGAAGCTTCTGATAGGCTAATTGTCATCCTTTGAGTCAATTGGAGGTGTACCTGTGGATATATTTCAAGGCCTATCTTCAAACTCAGTGCCTCTTTGCTTGACATCATGGTTAAATCAAAAGAAATCAGCCAAGACCTCAGAAAAAATGTTTGTAGACCTCAACAAGTCTGGTTCATCCTTGGGAGCAATTTCCAAACACCTGAAGGTACCACGTTCATCTGTACAAACAATAGTATGCAAGTATAAACACCATGGGACCACGCAGCCGTCATTCCGCTCAGGAAGGAGACGCGTTCTGTCTCCTAGAGATGAACATACTTTGATGCAAAAAGTGCAAATAAATCCCTGAACAACAGCAAAAGACCTTGTGAAGATGCTGGAGGAAATAGGTACAAAAGTATCTACATCCACAATAAAACGAGGCCTATATCGACATAACCTGAAAGGCCGCTCAGCAAGGAAGAAGCCACTGCTCCAAAACTGCCATAAAAAAGCCAGACTACGGTTTGCAACTGCACATGGGGACAAATATCGTACTTTTTGGAGAAATTTCCTCTGGTCTGAAGAAACAAAAATAGAACTGTTTGGCCATAATGACCAAACATAATTTGGAGGAAAAGGGGGAGGCTTGCAAGCCGAAGAACACCATCCCAACCATGAAGCACAGGGGTGGCGGCATCATGTTGTGGTGTGGATTGCTGCAGGAGGGACTGGTGCACTTCACAAAATAGATGGCATCATGAGGTAGGACAATTATGTGGATATATTGAAGCAACATCTCAAGACAAGCTTGGTCGCAAATGGGTCTTCCAAATGGACAATGACCCCAAGCATACTTCCAAAGTTGAGGCAAAATGGCTTAAGGACAACAAAGTAAAGGTATTGGAGTGGCCATCACAAAGCCATGACCTCAATCCTATAGAACATTTGTGGGCAGAACTGAAAAAGCGTGTGCAAGCAAGGAGGCCTACAAACCTGACTGAGTTACACCAGCTCAGTCAGGAGGAATGGGCCAAAATTCACCCAACTTATTGTGGGAAGCTTGTGGAAAGCTACACGAAACGTTTGACCCATGTCAAACAATTTAAAGGCAATGCTACCAAATACTAATTGGGTGTATGTAAACTTCTGACCCAATGGGAATGTGATGAAAGAAATAAAAGCTGAAATAAATCATTTATCTCTACTATTATTCTGACATTTCACATTCTTAAAATAAAGTGGTGATCCTAATTGACCTACGACAGGGAATTTTTACTAGGATTAAATGTCAGGAATTATGAAAAACTGAGTTGAAATGTATTTGGCTAAGGTGTATGCAAATGTCCGACTTCAACTGTAGTTGTGGGGAAGTGAGTATTGCTTTTCTATTAGTTGTTGAGGACAGATGGTAACTAGAGCAAGCAGCTGGATATCATGCTTTCAGCGTTGCATGTCGTCACCTCTTTTCTAGCTCAACGGAATGATACACTACATGGCCAAAGGTATGTGGCTGTCAAAAGTGCAGGGCTGTCAAGTTCTTCCACACCGATCTTGACAAACCCTTTCTGTATGGACCTTGCTTTGTGCACGGGGGCATTGTCATGCTGAAACAGGAAAGGGCCATCCCCAAACTGTTGCCACAAAGTTGGAAGCACAGAATCGTCTAGAATGTCATTGTATGATGTAGCATTAATATTTCCCTTTACTGGAACAAAGGGGCCTAGCCCGAACCATGAAAAACAGCCCCAGATCATTATTCCTACTCCACCAAACGGTACAGTTGGCACTATGCAGTTGGGCAGGTAGCGTTCTCCTGGCATTCGCCAAAAATCCAGATTTGTCCGTCGGATTGCCAGATGTTGAAGCGTGATTCGTCAATCCAGAGAATGCATTTCCTCTGCTCCAAAGTCCAATGGTGGCGAGCTTAACACCACTCCAGCCGACGCTTGGCATTGAGCATGGTGATCTTAGGCTTGTGTGAGGTTGTCCGGCCATGGAAACCCATTTCATGAAGCTCCTGACGAACAGTTATTGTGCTGACGTTGCTTCAAGAGGCAGTTTGGAACTCGGTAGTGAGTGTTGCAACCGACAGACATTTTTACGCACTACGTGCTTCAGCACTCGGCGGTCTCGTTCTGTGAGCTTGTGTGGTCTACCTCTTCGCAGTTGAGACGTTTTTGCTCCTAGATGTTTCCACTTCACAATAACAGCACGAACTGTTGACCGAGGCGGCTCAAGCAGGGCTGAAATTCTACAAACTGACTTGTTGGAAAGGTGGCATCCTATGATGGTGCCACCTTAAAAGTGACTGAGCTCTTCAGTAGGCCATTCCACTGCCAATGTTTGTCTATGGAGATTGCATGGCTGTGTGCTCCATTTGATACACCTGTCAGCAATGGGTGTGGCTGAAATAGCCAAATCCACTTATTTGAAGGAGTGTCAACATATTTCTGTATATATAATGTATTAATATCCTGTCCTCAATAATGCTTTTGGGACAAACAGTGGAGTGGTGGTACCAGGAATGAATGAGTGAAAGAGTGAGGGGGTGAGAGAGGACAAAATTGAGAATGAGAGGGCATATGACACAACTGGCACTTTGAAATAGAGATGTCAAAAAATGTTCAGAGGAGCTAAGCAGTAGTTCACCTGACACTACTGTACAAACATGCATGTAGACTGAACAAAAATATAAATGCAACAATTTCAACGATTTTTGTGAGTTGGTGATCATATAAGGAAATCAGTCAATTGAAATAAATTCATTAGGCTCTAATCTATGGATTGCACATGGCTTGGCATAGTCCCACCCAATGGGGAGCCAAGCCCAGCCAATCAGAATGAGTTTTTCCCCACAAAGGTTTTTTTTTTACATACAGAAATACTGGGTTGCTGGTCTCGGACAATCCCGCAGGTGTAGAAGCCGTATGTGGAGGTCCTGGGCTGGCGTGGTTACACGTAGTCTGCGGTTGTGAGGACGGTTGGACGTATTGCCAAATTCTCTAAAACAACATTGGAGGTGGCATATGTTAGAGAAATGATCATTCAATTCTCTGGCAACAGCTCTGGTGGACAGTCCTGCAGTCAGCATGTCAATTGCACACTCTCTCAAAACCTGAGACATCTCTGCCAATTGTGTTGTGTGAGAAAACTGCACATTTTAGAGTGGCCTGTTATTGTCCCCAGCACAAGGTGCACCTGTGTAATGATCATGCTTTTTAATAAGCTTCTTGAAATGCCACACCGGTCAGTGGATGGATTATCTTGGCAAAGGAGAAATGCTCACTAACACAGCTGTAAACAAATTTGGGCACAACATTTTAGAGAAATACGCTTTTTGTGCACATGGAATATTTCTGTGATCTTAAATTTCATCTCATGAAACATAGGGCCAACACTTTACATGTAGCGTTTATATTTTTGTTCAGTGGACATAAACAAACCTTAGTATGTATAGTACACTATCACCAGCCATGACTCAGTGTAATTTTTTATTACTCAAGAATGAGCAGTCAGAACATGCACAACAATATGGATATACAATTGGCTGTTCATAAAAACTGACCACGTAACGGACAGTAACACTTCCGTTAGAGTTAAAATGTGTTACTTCCCATAATGTAGCCTACCAGGTAAGCAACAGAGCGACATGACATTCTAAGCCACAAAAATCGGAATATCTTGAACATGTTGCAATTCGTATCAAGGCCCAATAAGGCAGACTAGTTTTACCTGAAGGGTTGGTACGAGACCGTTTTCTGGGATCCGCTGTGAATGTTCATTCGTCAATGGCGATGGGCTGTGATGGCTTGCTTTGGGAGTGTTGAAATATTCGTTGTCTAGGCTATTTCATTTCAGCCTCCTATACGGGGCCTGACACACTGTTCCTAAAATATCAAATGGAGTATGTATAGATTATGAAATGCAGCTCGCGCCCTGTCCCGTTTTAGGAGAGCAACAGAAGAATCTCCGCAGCCTCCTTTGCCTTCTCATGGAGGAAAGCCCCAGTCCGTGACGCCACAAACCGAGAACAAGGAAACCCCACCCGTCTGTGGTGTTGTCACCATCGAACGCTCAAAATGAATGTACAGTGCTTGGAAATAAACAAGGGAAAAGTCAATATTTGGGGTTTTGTGTTAATGACATCGCCTGGAACTTGCTGACCATTATTTGTGTCGAGTTCCCAGAAATTTGAAATCAAAACAAGACATTTCTTAGCGCAGTCGATTAGATATGGGAAATGTAGCCTACTGAATTTTCTCCAACTTTCCAGATATGATTGAGTGCTAGCGCAATGTACTTGGATGCAGTTCCTCAAATGACATCTTTCAGTGTCAATAATACTTTGAGATTTCCCTGACCAGGTAACCTGATGGGGGAAAACTTCTAGCCCTAGTACACCTTTTGACTAACATTCATACTTGGCAATCACTATGCAGGCCAATGCAAACTGTATTATGTTCCATAAAGACAGCCACCCAGCCATGTACAATATGCAATATAAACCATGATAGAGGTAATTGCAGTTTTGTTATATTAGTAGCAAGTAAGGCAATATTATATTAGTTATACAGCACAAAGGGAGGCTACAAAATTATGGCATGATTGTAGAAAATAATCTTTTTATTAGAAGGGAAACAATCAGTCACTTCCAAGATGGCTTCACTAATTACTAGTAGATTGCACTGCATTATGCTCACTCATCCTCCAGATACATCTCAAAATTAAGTGCTACAGTACAACATTTCCTCCTTCCTCCGCTTGCTTCCATTGCCAGGATTCAAACAGCTGGGGGAAAAGAAAAAAGGGTGAATTTAAACATGAGACAATTGCAAATTCTAACAAAATACTGAGTTTTGGGTCATTCAAAGCAGCAAGAAGCAGAACATGTACAGACAAGTTGCTCCACTGGACATAGAAAGGCCCTTGTATGTGTTCAATTTAACAATCCTGTCCATCTAGTGCAATTAACTACCATAAAGAGTCAGCCGTCAGGCTTTACATGAGTTTTAATTAACACTGCACCACAACTTGACTTAGCAGCACATTAACAATCATTTGCCCGTATCAAACTTGACGACAGGAACTAAAAGCAGAATTCAATAGTCATTGTTTTGATACTTAACATTATCTAGTCAAGCTCAGAAAATTCCCACAGCAAGCCTACTGGCCAATATAACTGCTATTGTTTTCTGACTACCATGAGAACATCATGCATTCACATTCAAAGGCGATAAGTCACAATCGGCATGCAGATGTTTCATCCAAATGCAGAGATCACAGTTGACTACAGAGAGGGAGAAGGGACAAAAATCTAGAAAGAAAAAGGACAAATGAGTCAACAGGTAGCCTATTTATAGAGCGGGATGGAAATCGTATCAATAGGAACATAAAAATAATGTTGGTTAACAAGAACTAAATATACATCGGTATGAGGGGTACTTTTCGTTTGTGGCTATGCTCTAGGAAAAAAAAGGCATGCTTTCAGTTTCACTAACCAAAGAACATCAATGCACACCAAGTGTCAAAGTACAAGAGTCAAGTAGATAATTCATTTCTGAGTAGACTGACATTCGCATCTATCCCCGTCATTCATTTTTCAAACTAATGAGGACACATCACATTAAGATGTATTACATGAACTGTAATGCATTTTTAATCACGTCCATATTCCCTACAGCTTGCTCAATTTAATCCAAGTACAAGGACCATCACAATGAAGCTACATTTCACCAATATGTATACCTGACCCAAGGGGGACGTTACACTTATACACACCATTATAAAATCAGCTATTCTCTGTAGTTTCCGGGGAAAGTCCCAGTAGAGGAGCGCATTCAAATACAAGTAAACCCCACCAGAAAGTAGAGCCATAGAGAACGGAGCACAGACTAGTCCCGAGGAGGAGAGTTGGAAAGCTAGACGAAAGGAGCACGGACCAGAGTCCTGAGAGTGAAGAAGCGACTGAAGTGGAAGGGAGCTTAGACGAAGAGCACCAGGTCTTTACAGGGGGCGGCTGTGGCCGAGGAGAAGGCGGCGAGGATGGAGGCGAAGACTACGTCGGGGGACTGGGCGGCGTCGACGGCCTTGTGCAGGCCGCGGGCGCTGTAGTACTTGACTAAGGGCACAGTCTGCTGGTGGTAGGCCTCCAGCCGCGAGCGCAGCGTCGACGCGTTGTCGTCACTGCGGCGCATCAGCGGCTGCCCTGTCACCTGATGGGGGACAGAGAGAGAAGACATTAGGGTTCATATGACTGAAAAGCGCCATATTGGTTTCGCTCCCGTTATTTATTTCTCTTCCTCCCTACACTTTCAGTGTTCACAGATCTATACAAATTTGATAGGTTTAAGAAATATGGTGAGGGCTCCCTCTAGCCCTCCAGATGGTCAAGTGCATCTTCTACCATATTAATTACCTCCTATCCAGTCCTTTCAGATCTATGATGAACACAGATGGGCTTGTGAAGGCCTTGAGCGGTGCCAAAGATTTCCAAGCCAGTAGCACCGAGCTACATCTCTGGGTACCGCACTACAACCCTTTTGATTTCTGTGCATCTGTAAAAAGAGCTCAAAGCCACCTGCACGGAACAACTCCTAGCCAAGGGACTGTGTCACAACACTTGTGAAAGAGTGTTTGCAAATGAGCCACTACATTCTTCATATGACAGACACTTCTATAAGAACACACTCGTTAAAAGTGAATATTTGTTCAAACACTGAGCGGGCACACACTTTTTGAAGTGCAAATTGACCCAGAAACATTTGAAAACATGTGATTAAAGGATTATACAACCAGCTTCCTCTGGGTTCTACAATAGAAGTAGGGTTTCCAGACTCAGAAAGGGGGATGTTCGTCAAGGTACTTACATCATCCTTCATGGGCTCTTTGGGTGGATTGAACTCCTCGTGGTAGGAGCGACCACTGGGCTGGTGAATTAGTCTGAGGGGGGAGAAAGTTAGTGGGCCACGTGGTTTAACACCATTTCAACAACACTCCCGTCCTCCGTCAAGCCCAACCACACTGCCGTTGGCCCAATTCAACATTTTACACCACATAATGGCCACACAAAGAACCCCTTTTGACATGCAAATGTAAACATTTGGAATGGACTATAGGCACATTATTTCCTCTGTATGAAGCCTTGTCCTTAATACAGATCACTGTTTGTTGTGCATTGAGGCATTGCTCCATTTCATGACAATTTCTCCAACAAATGGTCTATAATAACTGGATCAAACCACAGGTCACCGCAGCACGTCTCCCTCTCTCTTCTCCCGCTATACAATATTTGGTCCTACCTGCCACAGATCCTGCGCACCAGTAGGGAGTCATCGACGGAGAACTCAATCACAGAATCCAGCTTCTCTGTGCGCTTCTCCAGCAAGTCATCCAGCTAGGGGAGAGAGAGACTCATGAAACATGGGAGTAGGGAGGAAACAGGTTCATATGCCCAGTGATGTAGTCGAGGGTAAAAGCAGTTTACACATCATTTTCATTTTGCGCGACAGTTAACCCACCTTTTGCATAAAAATGCATTGAAAGTATAGGAAGCACTCCTTTTTTTCACCGCGACCGGCAATCGGTTTAACCACTACATCACTGCATATGCTTGATTAACAGCAAGAGACACTTTTGCTCTGGGAATTGACAGCAAAAATAGTCAGGCACCAAGGAATCCTCACCATCTCTGCTTGTTTCACTGTGCGGGGGAATCCATCCAATAGGAACCCCTTCTTACAGGGAGGCGTATCCAGGTTATTTTCTATGAGTTCTACCACCATCTCGTCACTGACCTATGAGTAAGTTGACAGTGATGAGCAGTGAGACAAAAATGGCATAAGAACACACAATTGGGACAGAGGTCCAAGTAAACCGGTCTCAGATTACCATTAAGCTACAGAACCAGTGACACAAAACAGATTCATTCCTATTAAAATGAGCAGAGACACATTCAGAACTAACATATGAACACATCTTACCAGTTTCCCGGCATCCATGGTCTCCTTGAGCCTCTTGCCGAGCTCAGAGCCAGAGGCCACCATGGCCCTCAGCATGTCCCCCGTGGCCAGATGACACACACAGTACTGCTCTGCCAACCGAGGAGCCTGGGAGGGAGGGGGATTATTGGCATTAAGCCTAATGTTGCAAAGGCAACAAGGGTAGCATTTATGTAGCCATGTCTCATGTTTCAAAAGTGTAACTTGACAACTCTGAAGAGAAGTACAGCAACACATTTCCATCCCCCAACATGTCAAACTAATACAACAGGCGGGAGTCCTTCAAGGCGTGCTGAATCTTAATAGTTGATCGCAACATCCCTCCAGCCTCCACCCATGACATGAGACTAATGTCTAGATGTATGTGGGGAGGGCAGGGGACACTTCTGGAAAAACATAAACATGGGTTGAATAATTAAATGCCATAGCACACGCAGTACAGTTGTTTCAAGGAGACAATCGTGTTGCCATTTTGTTTTTCAATTTCACAGTGATGTTCAAGTTGCACCACAACTGAGAGCTAAAGACAAAACCCCCAAGGGACTAAATACTTAAGAGCTTCCAAGCCAGACCACAAGTACAGTGCCTTCAGAAAGTATTCATACACCTCGACTTATTCCACATTTTGTTGTGTTACAGGCTGAATTCAAAATGGATTAATATATATTTTTAATCTCACCCATCTACACACAATACCCCATAATGACACAATGTTTTTTAGAAATGTTAGAAAATGTATGGAACTGAAATATCTAAATGACATAAGTACTCATACCACACATGTTAGAATCCCCTTTGGCAGCGATTACAGCTGTGAGTCTTTCTGGTTAAGTCTAAGAGCTTTGCACACCTGGATTGTACAATATTTGCCCATTATGCTGATCAACATTCTTCAAGCTCTCAAGTTGGTTGTTGATTACTGATAGACAACCATTGTCAAGTCTTGCCATAGATTTTCATGCAGATTTAAGACAAAACCGTAACTGAGCAACATTCACCGTCTTCTTGGTAAACAAATTCAGTGTATATTTGGCCTCATTTTAGAAAATGAAAATTCATATCCCAGTGTCTGCTAGAAAGCAGACAACCTGGTTTTCCCTGTGCTTAGCTCCATTTCATTAACTTTTTTTTTTTAATCCTGAAACTCCAAGCCTTAATGATAACAAGCATAACATGATGCAGCCACCACTATGCTTGAAAATATAGATAGCGGTACTCTAATGTGTTGTATTTGACCCAAAACGTGACACTGTCTATTCAGGACTAAAAGTGAATTGCTTTGCAGTATTACTTTAGAGGTTTGCTTCAGAATATTTTTATTTTCACTGTCAATTAGGTTAGTATTGTGGAGTAACTACAATGTCGATCCATCCTCTGTTTTCTATCATAGCCATTAAATGCTAACTGTTTGCAAGTCACCATTGCCCTCATGGTGAAATCCCTGAGCGACTTCCTTCCTTTCCAGCAACTGAGATAGGAAAGACACCTGTATCTTTGTAGTGACTGGGTGTATCCAAAGTGTAATTAGTATACTCAACATCTTTAAAAATATTATTATTATTATTAACTTATATTGTTACCCAGCTACCAATAGGTGCACTTCTTTCCGATGCATTGGAAAACCTCCCTGGTCTTTGTGGTTGAATCTGTTTGAAATTCACTGCACGACCTTACAGATAATTGTATTTGGGGGTACAGAGATGAGGTAGTCATTTAGAAAGCATGTTAAACACTATTGCACACAGTCCATGCAACTTCAGCACATTTTTACCCCTGAACTTATTTAGGCTTGCCATAACAAAGGGGATGAATACTTAGAATCAAGACATTCCTGCTTCTCAATTAATCCATTTTTTTAAGAATGTCAAATAAAACAATCCACAGGCCAGCCCCCAGTTGGGGGAACCCCGTCATAAGGTATTATGCATCAGCCATTGACCCCCAAAAAACTCAAATGAATCACTTTTAAAAACTCAGGATGTAACAACCAAATAGGGGTATGAATACTTTCAGAAAGCACTGTGTGTCTGAACGCCCTACAGTACTTTAACCAGCCTGTGCAACCAAAAAAAATGGTAGTGTTTTATAAGGCAATGCTGTGCCGCTATCCAGCCACTACAGCAAGGAAGTACAGACGTCCCCAACTTCGGTCCTGGGAAGCTGCAGGTGTGCCAGCTTTTGTTCCAGCCCAAACAAAACCCTGAACAACCTATTGTTCTCCCGAACCAGAGACTCCCAGAAACTAAATAACAATTACACTGAGCTTATTGACAGGGAAGTCAATAGTCTACACGTTCATTGAACCTGGTTAGATCAAATGAAAGTAGTTGGCTCTGGCCAGCTGGAGAGTATGATTAGCATACAGTCACCTAATGGGACTTTGAAAGTCATAGTTCAAAGGGCCCTTCATACAATGTGCCAATGTGTTGCAAGTTCACAAATCAAACTGGTCAGCACCAGATTACGTTAGTTCGAAGGGAAATGGCTACATTCAACTTAACAAATGCTCATAACTTGTTAGCTAGGCTAGCTAACTACAACTTACATTATACTTCCTTATCCGTCTGATCTAGAAACCCAATTCATTACACGAAACTTGGGAAAGCCAGCCATCTATGCAAGCCAATTCAGAATTAACTTCAGGACAAGGTGTATACAGTTAGGTGGCAGTGTCGGCCATGCGGTCTCCCATTCCTGCACTTCGCATAACTCACTCACCTGTGTTCCTTTCCCAGCACCAGGGGGTCCGAGAAGGATTGCCCGAATTCCCTTTTTTACGTCGGACACTGCATCGTTCAACTGCATGCTGGGGGCCATGTTCACTTTAATCGTCCTTGTGCCACTTTTGTTATCTGCCAACTCGGCCACGAAAGGAAGTGTCAACGACTTATTTCTTGCTGTTTAGGATTAAAGCCCACCCCTTATTAGCCAATACTTCCCTCTCATTGGTCATTAGATGGCTCAGTCAAGCGTCCTACACGCTGATTTGCTGAAACAGTAAGCAAATTTCTTGTTATAACATCCGGGTTTTGCACATGCAATTTCGGAAGTTCTTTGGTGAGGGACCATAGAGATGTAAATGAACATTGTTATTAGTTAGACGGTTAGACAAATCTCTATTATTAATATTAATGGTGTATTATTATTATTTATTAATTAAGTAATATTATGGTTTCATTTGTCGGGAATTATTACAACAAGTACTGAATGCTGTGTGTAGAGGTGGCAGAGGAGGCTCAGGGACTGTTCTTAACCACTGCCAAGATGTGGTCGCTTTTCATTAGCCGTGGCATCACCCAGGTGGGCGCAAAATGTTCGCCAATGGAGGACCAGTACCTACGGAGAAGCAGGTCCTATGGAGGATCTGACCGTGGAGAAGCAGATGTGGTGTACTGACGAAGCGCTCCGTGTCTGTTTGTCAGATTTGTTTCTCTCTGAAGCTACAGTGCCTTTTCAATCCAAACAGCCTCAACTCCCAACCTTTCATTCGAATCCAAATGTAGACATTCAATCTCCATCAATCAATCTCCATTTGTTGTTCGTTTGTTTAGATTTTATACGCTTTGAGATTGTTTTTTGTCAAGAAAAGCGCCATAAATAAATAATAATAAGTATCATTATTAACATTGTTATTTGTGTCTAAATATAGGCATTTGTTATATATACAGTTGAAGTCGGAAGTTTACATACACCTTAGCCAAATACATTTAAACTCAGTTTTTCACAATTCCTGACATTTAATCCAAGTTAAAGTTCCCTGTTTTAGGTCAGTTAGGATCACCACTTTATTTTAAGAATTTGAAATGTCAGAATAATAGTAGAGAGAATTATTTATTTCAGCTTTTATTTATTTTGTCACATTCCCAGTGGCTCAGAAGTTTACATACACTCAATTAGTATTTGGTAGCATTGCCTTTAAATTGTTGAACTTGGGTCAAACGTTTTGGGTAGCCTTCCACAAGCTTCCCACAATAAGTTGGGTGCATTTTGGCCCATTCCTCCTGACAGAACTGGTGTAACTGAGTCAGGGTCCCATGACTGTGTGGTCCTATGGTGTTTATACTTGCATACTATTGTTTGTACAGATGAATGTGGTACCTTCAGGCGTTTGGAAATTACTCCCAAGGATGAACCAGACTTGTCGAGGTCTACAAAAAAAAGGCATTGGAATACATCTACAGGTACACCTCCAATTGACTGAAATGATGTCAATTAGCCTATCAGAAGCTTCTAAAGCCATAACATAATTTTCTGGAATTTTCCAAGCTGTTTAAAGGCACAATCAACTTAGTGTATCTAAACTTCTGACCCACTGGAATTTAATTATAAGTGAAATAATCTGTCTGTAAACAATTGTGGATTTTTTTTAAATTGTATTTTTAATTTCACCTTTATTTAACCAAGTAGGCTAGTTGAGAACAAGTTCTCATTTACAACTGCGACCTGGCCAAGATAAAGCATAGCAGTGTGAACAGACAACAACACAGAGTTACACATGGAGTAAACAATAAACAAGTCAATAACACAGTAGAAAAAAAAAAAAAAAAAAAATCTATATACATTGTGTGCAAAAAGCATGAGGAGGTAGGTGAATAATTACAATTTAGCAGATTAACACTGGAGTGAAAAATGATCAGATGGTCATGTGCAGGTAGAGATACTGGTGTGCAAAGAGCAGAAAAGTAAATAAATAAAAACAGTATGGGGATGAGGTAGGTAAATTGGGTGGGCTATTTACCGATGGACTATGTACAGCTGCAGCGATCGGTTAGCTGCTCAGATAGCAGATGTTTAAAGTTGGTGAGGGAGATAAAAGCCTCCCACTTCAACGATTTGTGACTTGTAGATGTAGATGTCCTAACCGACTTGCCAAAACTATAGTTCGTTAACAAGAAATTTGTGGAGTGGTCGAAAACAAGTTTTAATGACTCCAACCTAAAAAGTCCGACTTCAACTGTAAATGGTTGTTTTTGTAGGCAAAATGGTTGTTCAAATAATAATTTACCAACTAACAAGGAAACCAACAAACTTCTATCAAAACCATAATCTTTCTCTAAATTAAGATACATACTATTAATCAAACTAATCAGATGCCTCATGTAGTTCAGCTACATGTCTATAAGAGAAAGAGCTGTGTGGATGTAAACGATGACCAACGACATGAATAGGCCTACCATTTAACAATTGATGGGGCGGCAGGTAGCCTAGTGGTCAAAACATGGTTAAAACTATCATTTTGATCTCGTGGTCATGGATGGTCTCATTCCTCCATCACCACACCTCAGCTGTTTACCAAAAAAGACCAAGATTTCCTCTATAAAATTATATTGACGGCATAATCCTGAGGGGTGCGCCAACCCGGACAGAAAATCACGTCAGTGACTCAACCCACTCAAGTGACGCACCTCTCTCAGGGACAACATGAAAGAGCACCAGTAAGCAAGTGACTCGCCATAATAGGGTTTGAGGCAGAGAATCCCAGTGGATAGAGGGGAACCGTCCAGGCAGAGGCTGCAATTGTGGTTCGTCGCTGCCATTGTGGTTCGTCATTCCAGTGCCTTTCCATTCACCTTCACACCCCTGGGCCAGACTACACTCAATTATAGGACCTGCTGAAGAGATGAATCTTCAATAAAGACTTAAAGTTCGAGACCGAGTCTGCATCTCTCACATGGATAGGCTGACCATTCCAGAAAAATGGAGCTCTATAGGAGAAAGCCCTGCCTTCAGCTGTTTGCTTAGAAATTCTAGGGACAATTAAGGACGCCTGTGTCTTGTGACCGTAGCGTGCGTGTAGGTATGTACGGCAGGACCAAATCGGAGAGATAGGTAGGAGAAAGCCCATGTAAATCCTTGAAGGTTAGCAGTAAAATCTTGAAATCAGCCCTAGTTTAGTGCTTTATCCAGGTAGCCGGAAAGTAGAGCATTGCAGTGGTCTAATCTAGAAGTGACAAAAGCATAGATTAACTTTTCTACATCATTTTTGGACAAAAAGTTAAAGATTTTTGCAATGTTACGTAGATGGAAAAAAGCTGTCCTTGAAATACTATTGCTATGTTCGTCAAAAGAGAGATTAGGGTCCAGGGTAACACCAAGGTCCTTCAGTTTTATTTGAGATGACTGTACAACCATCAAGATTAATTGTCAGATCCAACAGAAGATCTTGACTTTATTTGACAACCTACTGTATTTCAAAACATGTTTACTAAGACAAATTACTTTTCTCTGGGCACAGACATTAGTTCAACTTCTAGTTTTGATTTACATTTGGTTTAGTTGTTAACTAACCTTGAATTCAACATGAAAACAAATGCCGCCATGTAATTTGATTTAGGTTCAAAGTTGAGTGAAAAAAAGACGTTGATTCAATGTCATCACATATATTTTTGGGGTTGAAATGACATGGAAACAATGTTGATTCAACCAGTTTTTGTCCAGTGGGTTACATTTTGGCGAAATCCTGCACGGAGCCTTTTCGGTGCAGTGCCACTTTAAGAGCTCATTAGCAGTCAGGAAGTGTGAAATAAAGATGACTCCTCCGGTGTTGTACCGAACAGCTCCACCCTGCCAACTCTTGCCAACTCAATTCTTCATTGCTGCGACTTGAGATTTCTGATCACGTTAGGCTGCGTTTCATTTTTTATTTTTTATTTCGGTTTGATCGCGGGGTGCACTAGTAATGTCTGCAGTTTTCGGTTTGGCTATTTGCCAAAATTCGTCATCTCACCAATGTCTTATTAGACTAGCAGTTCTGAAATGTTTATTGCCTGCCGACATTTTACTCCCACTAATATAAACACACATACATTAATTTCGGTTGCCTATAAAGTTTGTTCTATAGAAAAGTATTTGACTGATGGTGCGACAGAAAGTACTTGACTCTAGCCACAAATTTAAGGAAATTAGAAGGGGGGGCTATATTCTTGCCTGCCGAAATTCTTCCCCCACCTCCTTCGATCTTGGAACTGCAAGGCCTGACATACTTCAGAATAATTTTGTTAGCGCATGTTGACTAGTAGTGCGTGCAAAAGAAAGCTAAATGAGAGTACAAAGAAACAAACTTTTATTTTAGAAACATTTAAGAAAATAACAAATATTAATCACAAAGTTAAGTTTGTTAACATTAAATAAGAAATACAAATTTCAATCTTTGCATAAGATATAAAATGACAAATCAAATATAAAAAGACAACAAATATTGGAAAGCTGCAACAGCTCGACTGAACATTTTGTCCACTTTTTCTGGAAAGTTTTCCAGGTGATACCGTCGCCTGGAACTCAAGCCTAACCTAGTCCTGACAAGTAGCGCAGACTTAATCCTCCAATGATGGGATAGTTTTCATACAGGACTGGTGGAGCATTCGTGGGCAGCGGTCACAACCAGTTTTCAGTTTTCACCAACAAAACGATGTTTAACTTAACATTCTAATTCGCAAGTATACAACGACACAGCTATAATATAATTTGACAGTTCTGTTTTGCCTTTTAGTCAGTATACTTTTAGTAGGTACATTACTGATACTCTCATACTTACTTTCAAGGCATAGACCCCACCAGAAGTAACATCTTGTCGGCATGGGTGAGGAAGGGTACCACATGCTCATCTGGAGATATTACACCCCTTCTCTCTCAGAAATGATCTAAACACATATGTTCATAAAAGTACAGCATTTTGAAACCCTTTATTGATTACAATATAGAGATTAATAACAGAGGGGAATCTGAGAATGCAGGCATTCCAGCAGGGTGTGAGTTGAAGTAGTCAAATCTGGAGCTGACAAGGGCTGGAATGTAAATGACGTGATCATCTTGTATTATCTAACATCTGAGAATGGGCAGGCATTCCCTCAGGATGAAGAGCCTCTCCATCTTGTTGATTATGTGCTGTCATCCAGGTGGAAATGTCACCTGCATATCTGATGTAGGAAAAGAGATAAGGGAAATTGAGTTTCCTGTGAATATGTTTATGTATATGTACGGTACACGTGTGTATGTATGTTTATTTTAATTTCTATGATTATTATAATTATTTTGTTTTGTGGTTGAGGGGTGGGGGGAGGTTGATGGGAATGGTGGTGCTGGGGGTGTCCTATTGAGGGCGAAGGGACCTATTGGGGAGGGGATTCTTCATGGAGGCACATTCAGTCATAGTTTTGCTTATATTATTATACATAAAATAAAATAAATCTATTATAACAGTTTACTGTGATTATGGATATGCACTCATGTTAACTTATGTATTTGAACTTTCTTTTTTTTGCCAAGAGTACACATTATTTATTTATTATCATTATTTTAATATTACTACTGTACCTACATTTCAGCAGGCAAGAAAATTGCAAGCAAGTGGCAAGAGTGATTGAGGGGACAAATTGATTTTGGGGAAAGAAATAAGCTGTGTTCTGATACCCTGCATCATTTCACCTCATGCATTTAAAAGCATTGGATTGGTGCAAGCATAATGGTGAGACATTCCACCACAGCACAAGACCACTGAACGACCCCAGGCCAAGTGTTTTCTTTCCTAACCCTCTGTATTATTAGAATATTGTGAATACCTTTTCAAAGTGGACAGGAATTTGCTGGCTTCTTGCCTTCCTTGAGTTTGTGATCAACTACACTGGCAAGAAAAAGTATGTGAACACTTTGGGATTTCCTGGATTTCTGCATAAATTGGTCGTAAAATTTGATCGGATCTGTTTAAACTAATAACACACAACAAATGATACGTTTTCACGTCTTTATTGAACACATTATGTAAACATTCACACTGCAGGGTGGAAAAAGTATGTGAACCCTTGGATTTAATAACTGGTTGACCCTCCTTTGGCAGCCATAACCTCAACCAAATGTTTTCTGTAGTTGCGGATCAGACCTGCACAACGGTCAGGAAGAATTTTGAACCATTCCTCTTTACAAAACGGTTTTAGTTCAGCAATATTGTTGGGATGTCTGGTGTGAACCGTTCTCTTGAGGTCCTGCCACAGCATCTCAATCGGGTTGAGGTCAGGACTGACTGGGCCACTCCAGAAGGCGCATTTTCTTCTGAAGCCATTCTGTTGTTTATTTACTTCTGTGTTTTGGGTCGTTGTCCTGTTGCATCACCCAACTTCTGTTGAGCTTCAATTGGTGGACAGATTGGCCGAACATTCTCCTGCAAAATGTCTGATAGCAAGCTGTCCAGGTCCTGAGGCAGCAAAGCAGCTGCAGCAAAGCAGCCCCTAACCATTGGGATGGGGTTTTTTATGTTGGTGTGCTTTGCCTTTTTTTCTCCACACATAGTGTTGTGTGTTCTTTGCAAACAACTCAACTGTAGTTTCATCTGTCCAGAGTATTTTGCCAGTAACGATGTGGAACATCCAGGTGCACTTTTGCAAACTTCAGACGTGCAGCAATGGGTTTTTTTGGACAGCAGTGGCTTTTTCCGTGGTGTCCTCCCATGAACACCATTCTTGTTTAGTGTTTTACGTATCGTATCTCAATAGAGATGTTAGCATGTTCCAGAGATTTCTGTAAGTCTTTAGCTGACACTCTAGGACTCTTCATTACCGCATTGAGCATCATGCGCTGTGCTCTTGCAGTCATCTTTCCCATATGGCCACTCCTATGGAGAATAGCAGCAGTGCTGAACTTTCTCCATTTGTCTTACCGTGGACAGATGAACATCAAGGCTTTTAGAGATACTTTTGTAACCCTTTCCAGCTTTATGCAAGTTTTAAAAAATGTATTGGTCTTCTGAGATCTCTTTTGTTCGAGGCATGGTTCACATCAGGCAAGGCTTCTTGTGAATAGCGAGCTCAAATTTTGTGAGTGGTTTTTTATAGGGCTAGACAGCTCTAACCAGTATATCCAATCTTGTCTCATTGTTTGGACTCCAGGTTAGCTGACCCTTGACTCCAATTAGCTTTTGGAGAAGTCATTAGCCTTGGGGTTCACCTACTTTTTCTAACCTACACTGTGAATGTTTAAATTATGTATTCAATATAGACAAGAAAAATACAATTTGTGTGTTAAAAGTTCAGCACACTGTGTTTAATTATTATTAAACCTTTTTGTAACTAGGCAAGTCAGTTAAGAACAAATTCTTATTTTCAATAATGGCGTAGGAACAGTGGGTCAACTGCCTGTTCAGGGGCAGAACAACAGATTTGTACCTTGTCAGCTCAGGGGTTTGAACTTGCAACCTTCTGGTTATTAGTCCAACGCTCTAACCACTAGGCTACCCTGTCAATTGCTGTGACTTAGATGAAGATCAGATAAAATTGTCTTACCAATTTATGCAGAAATAAAGGTAATTCCAAAGGGTTCCCATACTTTTTCTTGCCACTGTATATAGGCTACTGTATCAATCAATCTTTCATTCGTTCATGTCATCACACAGCATATGAGTCATTCATAATTTAAAATGTAATCAAGCTTTTTAGTTTTAAAATAAAATAAAGCTAGCCTTGAATAATTAGCTTCAACAATATATAAGCCTTCCATTTTGGAAATTGCATTCTGATACGCTTATAATGTATTTAGTGTTTACCGTGTTCCATAAGGTCAGAAAATAATATTGTAATCTATACAGTACCAGTTTGGTACACTTAATATCCACGCAGTGCTGGCTCCTTACCATGTTTTTATTGATCTCCAGTATTTTCTACAACTAGTCAAATGTATTCCTCACATCTGAATTCCCCTTTACCTCAAGATCGACCAGTAAACATTCCCGTTTCAAGTTAATTTGTCACATCCTGCACCCCCACAGCAATCTGGGCATTTGTCTCTATGTGGAGACAGAGGAGGGTGAGCCTCATAGAGTTAATACTATGGTCAGGGACAGGAAATGCTCTGCGGATGGGGAGGTGATTACCCACAAAATGGATTTCTAGATTATTATGCCTTTGAATAAAGAGGCAAGTTAATTCAGAATATGACACCAGTGCCTGCACAGTAACACTGTAATGTCATAGTATTTGTAATTGTTTAGTAAATACATAGAAATTGAGATATGTTGTTTTGGTTTACCTCACGATTATATCCCACATACACGCACACACACTGTTTTCTCTCTATCAGTCCTTGTCAGCTGGGTGGGTAGGATTGGTGGGTCGAAGGGGCCCCCGCTCCAAACTGCCCTTCATGTTGATCTTCTTCAGGGCCAGCCAGACCCCCTGTCAGCCCCAACGTGCTCTAAAACCCAACCCCCACAAGAGGAAGCCCAAATATGACCTGCCCCTGCCCAGTACACATGGCGAGGTCCTACAAGGTCAGGGGACAACACTGGTTTTAGGTCTTGTTGTGAAGCTTGTTTAATGCAACGTTTAAAGGTATAGTTAATCCAAATGACTAAAATAATTAAGTTGCATTCACATTTAATTGTGTCTTTATTGTAAATCTAATGCATCCAAAGTGTGCTTTACAGTCTGTCCTGTCTCAAAACATATTGTTTGGTCCCTTTCAGACCACAGCCACGTCAACAGTGGGCGTCAGGCTTGTAAGAGACATGAATAATATGTGAGCTTTAGTGACCTAGGCTGGAAGGTAAGCTTCTGTCTCCCTTAACTACTCATTCTACTGAATAGATAATATCATGAGCTAACATTGTATCACCTTATTTGCCGTAACACACAATTAGTATTTTTAGGAAGCAAGGCATTTGTGTGGTACGTGCATTGTAGTGTATGTATTTCTGATAGAAATGTAGTCTGTTCTAGTCATTCATCTAATTTTGTCAATCTATATCTATGGTATTTCTCTCCATTAGGACTGGGTCCTGGCTCCTAGTGGTTACTCTGCCTTCTACTGTGATGGAGAATGCCTATACCCTCTGGGTTCCTGCATGAACACCAGCTACCACGCTATGATCCAACTAGTGGTCAGTATGCAGTACTACACCCTCTCTCACATGAACGATAACTTTGGTTTCAGTGGGAAAGAAGGTAATTGGCTCAGACATTAATGAGAAATATGGCCAATTTAAAGTAATATACCCAAGTTACCTAAGTCTACAATGGCAGACTCACACATCACAAAACAATGCCATAAAGTGTGGGCCTGTAGTACCTGTAAATCAATTAAATGTTGTTGTTAATTTCCATATCTAAAGAATAAAGCATAATTGTAATGTAATATTAGCCTCATATTTCCAGGAAGAGGAAATTGTGATGAAATTATCAAGTAAATGAAAAGACAGAGACAAATGCTTTTAAACTACAGGTCATTTTATTTAAAAATGTAAAATTCAGTGCAAAGTAATGTAGTGCGTTAGTGTCTAGATCCCTGTTAGGTGGCAAAGTGGCACAAGAATCCTGTGGGGAGAGAACACAAGAGAATACATTAATTTAATGTGTGTTAACTAATCAAGGTTCAACAAAGCACTTCAAGTCCTCAAATCCTGAGAGAGAGAAAGAGAGATGGACAGAGAGAGAGAGATGGATGGAGAGAGAGAGAGAGAGAGAGAGAGAGAGAGATGGACGGATGGACAGAGAGAGAGAGAAAAATGGACAGACAGAGAGAGTGTGGCCTTTCAGATCTCTGCAGTAGGACTACATGCTGGCCATGAGGTTCTCCAGGTGGTACTCCAGGAGGCTGGAGAGCTCAGTGACCAGAGACACTGGGTTAAAGTACCAGGCCAGCTGCTGCCCAAACATGTCATCTAGCAGAGCCATCAGCCCGCCCTGAAGAGAACACCACACATAGATAATGGCTCTGAGTTACTAGCTTACCAAGAGGAAAGAGACAATGAGAGTTACTCCCTGTAAAATGTAATTGAAACCCTGTTATTCAGGTCAACTAGGAATAAGAAAGTAAACTCTTGACTCTTACATTGACCAGCAGCAGGTATCTCTCAGCCTTTGGCTCAATGCTGGCAGCAGCGGGCAGGAAGGAGTACAGGAGAGCGTACAGACGCTCCATGAACCCACCAGGGTGCTAAAGGAAACAGAGGAGGAGAGAAGAGAAATTGAAGTGAATTTGCTAATCGAGAGACATCGAAACATGTACCAGTGAGATGCTACTTACCACCATCAGGGACTTCTGAGCTGTCATCAACCCAAACAGCACCAGTTCAAAGAGGACATCTATCAGGTTAACATGATGGATCTAGGACAAGAAAATAGGAATGATTTCAAATAGATCAGATACTGTGATGTATAAAAGACATGCATATGGTAGAACTCAAAGTGAGACATGAAAGAGTTAATGAACTCACCTTTGCCTCAGCCAGCTCCCTCTCAATGTCAATCTTCTTGGAGGGGTCACTCAGGTAGTCCACAAAGTCATTATAAGCACGGATGAATTCGGCCTCGTCCTATCACAAAGCAAAGAGCGTTGATGTTAATGAACAGAACACATTTCCCACTGAGGACGCCCTCTTTCCCTTGAATGAATAATGAGTTAGTGAGCTACCATGTGGTGGGCCTGAACCAGTGCGCCCATTAGGACCTTTCCTGCCACAAACAGATGGTTCCTGCTCAGGGTGGAACCAAGCAGTGTCTAAAGAAGAGGGAAGAGTTAGGGTGAGACACCCATCTTCCTCTAGGAGACAGACAGAACAAGAAGATACAGAGAGAAAAAATAAAAGTGGGTCCACTCACAGTGAAGGCCTGGCGCAGGGAGACGAGCCTCAGGGCGATGTCCTCCACTCTCTTGGTGGTAAGGTAGAGGCTGTGGGAGGGAGGGAATGGAGCATGTCAACCATTAGAGTCAATGGGGATACAGCATGGTGACAACTATCCTTCAGCATCTGGCAAGCCCAGACTACACAGACATTTAGAGGAACTCACTTTAGCAGAGGAACCTCCCTCTCCTCAGGCAGCAGGTCCTCCTCCCAGCCCTACAACAACAGAACAAACATTCAACATCAGTGACCAATGCAATGACATGACAAACAATGGGTCAATGGAAGGATCTTAATGCTACTAGTCAATAGTATGTGTAGCTGTGTGTCTAACATCTGACCTCATAGCAGTTGTGGCCCTCAGGCTCTGGCTCGGTGAACTGCTGATTGGTGGGCGTAGAGACGGAGGCAGCCTCCGACCACGCCGAGGAGGAGAGCAGCCCATCCGGCCCCATGTGGAGAGTGGCATACACCACCGAGACATCAGTCTGCTGCTCCAAAAACATACACAACACACCTGTTTACCACACACACGTTATTAGAAAACAGAGCAGATCTAATGGAAAAATGCCCAGTAATTGGTACTCTATATACATAGGAAAACGTTTATTTACCTGGTAGCAGCCAAATGTCACGTCCACAGACGTCTCGTGGCGGAGGTGAGACACATACTGGGTCACCCTGCCAGCCACATACTGACAGAGAGAGACGACATGTTAAGGCCAAATGGAATAAGTGAAGAAAAGCCCAATCTAATACTATTTCAGTAGTATTTACATCTTACCTGGATCCAAGTGACTGACTGCACCTTGGTGGCACAGTAGGGGATGCCCTCTGGACTAAGCCTGGCTGTCTCCTTGGAGATGGCCCACACCAGTTGAGTCTCCAGGCCTCGAACCCTACTCACATGGTGCATCCTCACCACCACCTGCTGTGGAGAGAAACGACAAGTAACATCAACAAAACAACATCAGCCATCGCTGTAAAATATTTCCATCTTGATCACATGACTCTGACAATTTAGATTAGGACTAGACAGCTACAAAGACACATACCTGGGATCCCCCACGCATGTAGGTGATAGAGGGGCTGAAGAACTGGAAAGTTCTCCAGGCTTTAGCCACTGGACCGGCATTGTTCTGCACAAGAGGGGGGTGACATTACAGTACATTCAGGTTAGAAACAGCAAACATTGTAACGGTGATGTGACTGTGTGTGGTTCTCTTACCCTGATCACAACAGGCCCACAGTACAGGGGGCTGAACCTAATCGGTATCAGCTGCCAATTACCAGTGGCCTCCTAAAGCAGACAACAAAGATTTTCAGAATGAATATGTGGGATACTTTTCAAACATAAAACCAAAAGCTTTCTGAAGAGTGTACCTCAAGGAAAGTCGGCACATCCTCAAGGATGATAGCAGCATCCTGGACATGAAGGATAACTGGCAGCAGTGGCACATCCAACTGGACCTCATCCAGTACATTTGATTCTAAAATTAGTAGCAGGAATACAAACAAACAATTATTAGGATGTAAAACGTAGCACGCTAGTTAGTACTACTAGCAAAGGTGCATCGCTTAGCAACAATTACTAAAGTTAACGTTAGTTTGAAAGTTTGGATTACAGAAATACACAACATTTCACAAATGACATTGTCAATGTTGAATGTGGTAAAATAAGAAGTTTAAAACTCCACGTACCCTCTTCGAAGTCGCTGTCCACCTCCCGACGATCGCGAACCCTGCAAAACGGAAAAAGACAACAAAAACAACCCATAAATGAATTTGAACAACCTGTCGACGCAGAAGGCTGCCGACGTTCTCGCACTCGCTCCGTCAATCTTGAAAAGCACCCAGGCATTTTCCAGTCGATGTTTCAATCTCAGGTCTCAAAAATCAGTCAAGTTTGTTGTTGTTAAAACAGCAAATTGAAGTTGTTCTTGTTTTCGAACAGAAAACGTTCAATAGAACGCCGATATGTTCTAACGGTTAGATGTCTCATGGCAACACATATATTTGAAAATTGTTGTTTACTAAACTGACAGCTGTGTTGCCATAGAAATGAGTTTGGAACTCTATGGTTACCATTAGAATCCTATACAATTCCTGGTCATCATTCTAATTCCATTGACCCTATTTTGTCACCAGAGGCTTTCCTATGTTGTGTGTGTATAATATAAAACTTAAAGACCAAATATTTTTTTTAAGTCACTGGGTAGGTCAATGGCCCATTGAAATGTTTTAGCTTGTTTCATGGAGGTTGTTATTGTTGAACTTCTGAAAGTCTAGGTTTTGGTTCAGTGGGCTATAAAGTCTTGTAGAGCACAGACAACCCGGGATAAAACATATTGACCACATTCAGACAAGGGGGGCGAAACCACATCCCACTGAGGTAGGAGAGCACTGAAGCATCTGCATAATAATAATCCATACCTCTTTTATAAACAGGATATTATCATTGATTATATCAAAGTGTATGTATGAATAAATCTGATTTACCTTTTTTTCATGGCAGGTTCACCTTTTGAAGCCAGATGAGGTTCCCAAAGCGTGCTGCACACCCACCAAGCTCAGTCCCATCTCTGTACTCTTCTACGACGACAACAACAATGTGATCATTAAGAAGCATCGCAACATGGTGGTCAAGACCTGTGGATGCCTGTAACATCTGTGGTGGCCCATCTATTCTACATAATTTTAATAAACTTCACTACCATTGATCCAAAAGATACAAACACGGTTGATAGCAATAATCTGGCAATATGCGGATAAATAGTATGTATCTACAGTGAACATAAATATAAACTCAACATGCAACAATTTCAACGATTTTACTGAGTTATAGTTCATATAAGGAAATCAGTCAATTAAAATATGTTCTTTAGGCCCTAATCTATGGATTTCACATGACTGGGAATACAGATGTGCATCTGTTGGTAACAGATACCTTTTTAAATGAAGATAGGAGCGTGGATCAGAAACCAGTCAGTATCTGGTGTGACCACCATTTGCCTCATGCAGCGGGACACATTTCATTTAATATATATGTATATATATATATATATATATATATATATATATTTTAATATAACCTTAACCTATATAACCTATAACCTATAACCTATAACCTATAACCTATTTAACTAGGCAAGTCAGTTAAGAACAGATTCTTATTTACAATGACTGCCTACCCCGGAGGACGCTGGGCCAATTGTGCCCCTCCCTATGGGACTCCCAATCACGGCCGGGTGTGATGTAATTAATCAATCAAATGTATTTATAAAGCCCTTCTTACATCAGCTGATGTCACAAAGTGTTGTACAGAAACCAGCCTAAAACCCCAAACAGCAAGCAATGCAGGTGTAGAAGCACAGTGGCTAGGAAAAACTCGCTAGAAAGGCCAGAACCTAGGAAGAAACCTAGAGAGGTACCACGGTATGAGGGGTAGCCAGTCCTCTTCTGGCAGTGCCGGGTGGAAATTATTGGCCAAGATGTTCTAATGTTCATAGATTACCAGCAGGGTCAAATAACAATAATAATGTAGCTTGGATTTGAACCAGTAACACCTCTTGCACGACTGACACAGTACCTTAGACCGCTGCGCCACTAGTACCTTAGACCGCTGCGCCACTCGGGAGCCCACATCACCTTAGCATACAGTTGATCAGGCTGTTGATTGATGCCTGTGGAATGTTGTCCCACTCCTTTTCGATATTTTTTTTAAGTTGCTGGATTTTGTCAGGAACTGGAACATGCTGTCCTGCACGTTGATCCAGAGCATGCCAAACATGCTTTTGAGTATGCAGGACATGGAAGAATGTTGATATTTTCAGCTTCCGGGAATTGTGTACAGATCCTTGCAACATGGGACCACGCATTATCATCCTGAAATATGAGTTGTTGGTGGCGGATGAATGATACAATGGGCCTCAGGATCTCGTCACGGTTTCTCTGTGCATTCATTTCGAATTGCCATCGATAAAATGCAATTGTGTTCGTTGTCCATAGTTTATTTCCCCATACCATAACCCCACCGCCACCATGGGGCACTCTGTTCACAATGTTGACATCAGCAAACCGGTTGCCCACGCAATGCAGGATTCATCCGTGAAGAGCACACTTCTTCAGTGTGCCAGTGTCCATCAAAGGTGAGCATTTGTCCACTGAAGTCAGGTCAAGACCCTGGTGAGTACGACGAACACGCAGATGAGCTTCCCTGTGATGGTTTCTTCTGACAAATTCTTCAGTTGTGCAATCCCAGTTTCATCAGCTATCGGGGTGTCTGATCTCAGATGATCCTGCATGTTAAGAAGCTGGATGTGGAGGTCCTGAGCTGTCATGATTAAAATTGGTCTGCACTTGGGACACACTACCAAATTCTCTATGACATTGGTAGAGAAATTACTACTCCAGCAACAGCTCTGGTAGACATTCCACCAGTCAGCATGCTCCATCAAAATTTGAAAAAAAACTGAGTGTGTTGTGTGGCAAAACTGGCCATTTTAAGGTGGCCTGTTATTGTCCCCAGCACAAGGTGCACTTGTCTAATGATCATGCTGTTTAATCAGTTTATTGAAATGCCCCACCTATCAGGTGGATGGATTATTTTGGCAAAGAAGAAATGCTCACTAACATGGATGTAAACTTGTGTAAATTTATGAAAATTTGAGAAATAAACTTTTTGTACATATGGAACTTTTCTGGGATCTTTTATTTCAGTTCATGAAACATGGGACCAACACTTTATATGTGGTGTTTACATTTTTGTTCAGTATAATATATTGACTTTGAGTATGAGAATGGTATATGAATAACACACATTACATCTTTCATAACGACGGATCTTCACATTCGACTTGTAACCATACTTCACTCTTAAACTATTCAAATCTACAGTAATTCAGATAATTACATCACCCTTTGTCATATTCGATGTATCCAATCAAAGCTGTGAAGTACTGTGACATGTGCAACGCTACATTTCTACCCTTTTGATGGCTGTTGTCTTGTTGAACCATGAATTTCTCATTGTCTCTTTTAGATGTACTACACATGGTTCAATTAAAACTCTAAATATATGGACCATAAGTGCGTGACAAATTACTACACATTTTTTAAACATTTCTTTAATTATACTTTGAACAAGTACAAGTTAGTAGCAATGGCAAATGTCATTCCTATTTGTTTGCAGATTTTCTATGTACAGAGGATCCAATACACAGGAATGTGTCATTGTCAATATATTTATGGAGGACTGTGTACTGCTATATTTGTAATAAAACAAGTAGAATATATATTGCAGAGGTTGATTTGATGCAGAAGTGATAGGAAATGCCAGTGAACACAGACCTCCAGAAACTCCAACCCCTGTTCAGCTACATAGCATTCCAGTATATTAGAAATACATTTGAAAATACTTGTAAGTATACATTTGTCTGGTATCAGTATAGAAGGAATGGCGTTTAACTTGCATTTGGAAGTAACACATTTTCTGCTAGAATTACAAGGCATAAATATTCTCTCACACACAAAACGTATTCACTGCTTTCCTTCAGAATGGATCAAATAGGCAGAGGAATGATTTCATATATATTGCTACATTTCTTGGAAATGGTCAAATGCAAAATACAACTGTTACAACGTGGACCAGGTAACTATCCACAGTGATTTTGGCACTGTTTCAACCAGGGCCTTTTACAGGCAGAACAAGACTCAGTCTTGGACAAATAACAAATCCTTTCCACTATGACACCATTCTCAAAGAAAGCAGAAATTATTTGCACAAGAGTGTATGGGAGGAGGTATAGAAAAGAGTTGTGGGTTAAAGTAAGACAGCGGTACACAACTGAGAAAAAGTTGCAAAAACAGTAACCCCCTGATACTTTTAGACATGTAACAGTCTAGATGTTACTGAATCAGGTATTAATGAAGGAAGCAGCATGGGGAAAAGGGATGTAGGTAGAGTGGGCTCATATAATTAAGATGGGTGCTTCAAAAGAGTCTGAAGTGCAGGGATGGTTGGACATATAAGATAGGGTGCTGGTGTGCTTCTGCCCCCTTTTTTAGGTCATTGTCACAAATATCCCCCACCCATGTCCAGGGGTCTCAGTATTTTGTCTCTTGACGCCATTAAGTTCCAGTTTCAGCTCTCTAATCGTGGTCATCGTGTGTCTGTGAATCACAACATGAAAGGCGATGAGTGACAACATATCCACATATTGAGTCATACAAAATACAACAACTATAGCATAAGGAAAGAGTTTGCTTCTAACATGTAAACTGGGAGTCTGAATGATGAGAGAATAGAAACCCAGCTGTAGGTCCATTGTGTGCGTTGGTCTTTTAAGCCTCAACATCATCCAGCTCTGGGGGCATTGGGGATTTGGGATGCTTGCTCTCAAAGTGCTGCTTGAACGTCTTCGGGTCCGGCATCTGCGTCTGTAAGGGTCAGGTAAGGGACGGTGGATATCAACAATTGTTGGCTGAGACCGAATTTTCAGGTGATAAACAAAGCAATAAAATGCATCAAAGTACTACCCATCACATAGGCCAGTACAATGGACTAGACACAAAGAGAAACCTAAAAGGTAGGGATGTCAAACGTTCAGGCTGCTGTACAGACGATGGAGGCTCTAGTCTAGAGCACCTGGTTAAATTGTGGTTGAGAGCATTATTTTACTCTCTAAATGGTTAAATGAGTGAGAAAGAGATGTCATTGTTGCAATAGTTTGCCAGTGGGCAACTAACTACATTACCAAAAGTATGTGGACAGCTGCTCATTGAACATCTCATTCCAGAATTATGGGCATGTGGCGTTGGCTCCCCCTGTGCTGCTATAATAGCCTCCACTCTTTTGGGAAGGCTTGCTGCGGGGACTCCCGTTCTGTGAGCTTGTGTGGCCTACCACTTAAAGGCTGAGCCGTTGTTGCTCCTAGACGTTTCCAATTCACAATAACAGCACTTATAGTTGACCGGGGCAGCTATAGCAGGGCAGAAATTTGACTGACTGACTTGTTGAAAAGGTGGTGCCATGTTGAAAGTCACTGAGATCTTCAGTAAGGCCAATGTCTGTCTTTTGCTCGATTTTATACACCTGTCAGCAACAGTCCACTAATTTGACAGGGTGTCCACATACTTTGTATATATAGTGTATACTATCATCTTAAATAGACATGTTGAAATATTTTGCCATAGTAAATTGTATATTCTGCAAATTTCCCTAATGTGGACAGTTTGTGTTAATAACCTACAAAAACCTTAATTTTCATCCCAGAAAATGTAGTGGAATTACACATCCATTTTACCTCAGATTGTTGATGCTAGTATAAAAGTGTATAGTTTTCAAGATGACATATGATTGACTGCTTAAAACAGATCAATATCTGTGGTTTTGTACCGATGATTTTGTCACACTCACTGGGTTATGCAGGACTTTAGAAATGCCACATAAATTAAAGAAATGGCAAAGAAATTTAAACGTGTTCTCTCTATAAAAGTCTATGGCCACACACCAATACATGGATTTGACAGTCAAACTGTCACGTAAATAGTGTCACAGTTGATGTCCTATGTCGCGTCGTGATTTCGTTTAAGTTAAAGATAGCTAACAAAAAAGTGGCCTGTTTCCTACCGAAATCAACACCTGACATTCCAAGATAAAAATGGAACTCCTCTACAAGTTCATCTAACCAACCGTGTATAGGTTATTCCAAGTGTGAATAGTGTTACTTCAAACAGCGCTACACCACCAACATTTAACACCCATTCTATTGATTTCAGAGTGACATTGATGGAAGTGATGAACAAAAAAAGTGTTGCATTACACTTACCGCGTTGGCGACCCACTTGAATCAAAATGCAACACTTCTAAATGTAGGCCTAGCTAGCTGTCTACTACACATTGTCCTCTAACCAGTGATGTACACATTATTCCCAGATTCCGTTTGGTTTTTGAGCTGTTAGTTTTAACAGGACGTGTAACCTCATCTCCCCCTCTCGCACAATTGATTTCAATGTGATATTGTTATGAGCGATTCACAAATAAGTGTTGCATTTGTCTTCCTGTCTTGGTCAACCCCCAAATCAAAATGAATCACAAATCTATCTGACGGTCTTCTGCAAGTTGTTCTCTAACCAGTGATGTAAGAAACCTCCAGTTTACATGTTATTTGTCACTTGTCAAAACAACAGGGTTTTTGGTGTGTGTGCCATTAATACAAAAGTACTATGATTATTATTGTTGCACATGTATGTGCAAATAGTACATTTTATGTTTAGGTCTTCAATATAACAAACGGTTTCTGCATATTGGTTATTGATTTGGACACATTGTCAACAGAAAGCAGCACCACCATCATTTTCAACTTAAGGTTCAGGACTATTTTATTGAACTCTCAACATCAATTTCTAATGGTTATGTACTTAATCAGGTAAAAACTGCTGAATGATTACAAAAACATGCTGAAGTTTATTTTGATGATATACCAGGAATCACCAAAATGAGTTTGGCCTGCCTTCTAAAGGCACATACAGTACCAACCACTAACCCGACAGACGGGACAGGTGTGGACCAGTGCTGCCTTGGCTGCAGTCTTCTGGTCTGCTGCCGCTCCCTTCTTCTTAGCAGCTGCAGCCTTGGCGTTCTTTTGCTGGGATTGAATCTTCTGTTGACCGCGAGCCATGGCCTACCTGAGAGAAACAGATATGTGTCGGAGGGCTAGGGTCAGTCTGTTATATCTGGAGTATTTCTCCTGTCTTATCCGGTGTCCTGTGTGAATTTAAGTATGCTTCTCTCTCGGAGGACCTGAGCCCTGGGACCATGCCTCAGGACTACCTGGCCTGATGACTCCTTACTGTCCCCAGTCCACCTGCTGCTCCAGTTTCAACTGTTCTGCCTGCGGCTATGGAGCCCTGACCTGTTCACCGGATGTGCTACCTTGTCCCAGACCTGCTGTTTTCAACTCTCTAGAGACAGCAGGAGCGGTAGAGTAGTCTGAATGATCGGCTATGAAAAGCCAACTGACATTTACTCCTGAGGTGCTGACCTGTTGCACCCTCGACAACCACTGTGATTATTATTATTTGACCCTGCTGGTCATCTATGAACATTTTAACATCTTGGCCATGTTCTGTAATAATCTCCACCCGGCACAGCCAGAAGAGGACTGGCCACCCCTCATACCCTGGTTCCGCTCTAGGTTCCTTTCTAGGTTCTGGCCTTTCTAGGGAGTTTTTCCTAGCCACCGTGCTTCTACATCTGCATTGCTTGCTGTTTGGGGTTTTAGGCTGGGTTTCTGTACAGCACTTTGTGACATCAGCTGATGTATTTATAAAGCCCTTCTTACATTTGATTGATTGATATAAGATGTAAGCATGCTATACTATTTAATGGCTAAAATGTTGTTAAAGTGGACATCGTTTTAACGACTTTGCACATATGAAACAGACAATCATAATCAATCAAAAACATAAAATTCCCAGTTTATGCTACCAAACCAACTTTCTAAGAGGTTTTAAACTAGGTTTATTATCGTCTGTTCTGGTAAGAATGTGATGAGCATAAAACAAGAACCACAACAGGCCATTCCAGTGCAGTGTCTAGCTGGGGTGTATTCAATAGGAAGAACTGACCTGTGTCCAATAGAAACTCGTTTTCGTTGCGAAACGTTTTGTAACTGTTTGCTACGGTGTGCACTAATGACTATACCCCGTCTTGATACTTCGCTCTTGCATTGTAGCTAGCTAGACAACTTTAGTTTAGTTGGCAAAGAGAGCTAGCTAGCTAGCAATCAAAGCCAATATCTATCTAGTAAGCTAGCCAATTAATTGGTAACAGTTGGCGTGGTTTAATGATAATTGCTAAGACCAACACGTCTGCGGCGCGAACTGAAACAAAATACAAAATGGTTAGCCAGTTCTAACAACGATGGCTAACGTTAAGTTATCAGTTAGCTAGCTAGCTAATTAGCTGACATTGCAGAACTGAATAGCTAAACCAAAACGAACATTACCCAAGTGTTTATTTGGCTATTAGTTGTACAAACCGATATTTGTGCTCTTCAATCTAATAAATCAAACGTTAATTTAGGAAAAAAATACCTTTGCGTTGCAGCGCCCTTCTTCTTCTTCTTCTTCTTCTTCGGTGAGGTTTATCGCTGGTTGGCATCCAACGTTATGGTGCATTACCGCCACCTACTGTATTGGGGTGCGGACCAGAGACGGATAAACTAAATCCTACCTGCCACCCCCGTTGCTCTTAAAAGATGTAACAAACTATTTGAGACTATATCTAATGACGTTCTTGTCAATAACCTCTTTAAACTCATTTCCTGTATCCCCTCCTCCCTCATACTAGATCTCAGCCTCTCTCTTTCCCTCTGATAAAGCCCACACTGTATCAATACATGCTCCACGGTCTCTGTTTCCTGGCAATAATCACACTTTCCTGTTGGATGCTTTCCGAATACATTTAAGGTATTATTCAACCCGCCGTGTCACAGTCTTAATCCTGTAAAAATAGCCTCCTTTCTTCTGTCCTTTCCTGCCAATCTCCCCTCCCAGAATTTCCTCTGCACTTGAAAGAAATGCCTTCCCTTAGTATCTCTATTCCACTGCTTTTGTCATCTCTGCACCATCACTGTCCAAATCAGTCTTTTTGTCTCTGCCTTGCGCATTAAAACTACAACATCAACACCTCCACTACTAATTGCTTGTTTAGCCAGTACATCAACTGCCTTGTTCCCCTTCACCCCCACATAGGCTGGGACACAAGTAAATCTTATCTGTATACCCATTTGTTTACTCCTGCCATGGGTTTGTAGTACCTCATAAAGCATGTCTTCTCTGCTACGTGAGCTAAAGGACTGGATACTCATCAACACCGCACATGAATCAGAGCAAATAACTACTATGTCTGGCTTGACTTTGTCCACCAACTGCAAGCCAACAGTATTGCCATCAGCTCCAACGTATACACATCCATATGATCTGTAATACGTTTCTGTAGTCTCTCCAACACTTCTAGATCAACTACTGGAGGTGGGAGTAGCCATGGTGGATTCACAGGGATAGCTACCTTTGGACTAAACTCCCTTCCATACAGTCCCATCTCCTTAGCCTGGGTATTACCCAACCACCCAAATCTTGTGTTCTGTCTTCACTCATGTTCCCAGCTTGCCTGAAAAATCCCTTTCGCAAGATGAGACACCACATTTCCCTGTAGGTTAACCCATTAATTCATTTCCAGCTGCTGTCTCCGTATCTGCAATGACCTATCCCCCATCTCTACCTGTAGTGCAGCCACCGGGGAGTTTCGAAACGGCCCACTACATATTATTGCCCCTGTATGACATCTAGCCTTTCCAATGAGGCCCGGGCTGCCGAACCATTCACTATGCTGCCATAGTCTATTACAAATTGGATAAATGCAAGATACATGGTCCTCAATGAGGAACGCCCAGTCCCCCACTCCTTCCCGGTCAGACAGCACATCACATTTAGCACCTTCTTACTCTTTCCCACCCCTCTCTCAATGTGTTCTGCTCAGGTCAGTCTAGTGTCAAAGTATACCTCAAGGAACCTGAAGGCCCCCACCCTCTCCAAGTTTCTCCCATATAACCTCAAGCATACCTCATCTCTCACCTTCCTCCTAGTAAAGAACACTGTCTGAGTTTTCTCTACAGAGAACATGAATCCCCACATGAATGCCCACTGCTCTACCTCATCAATTGCTTCCTGTACCATCCTGACTATGTATGGCACATTTCTTCCCCTCTTCCATAAGGCCCCATCATCTGCAAATAACGACCTCCCAATATCCGGCCGTACCCGAGAGTAAACATCATTGACTGTGTCATGACTGTCCTATGAGGATCACAATGGGTTAGATCAGCTTGGCAATGGTTGACAATAACCAGACCTCCTCTCACCGGCAGAGAGGAGGAGGAAACTGGTGTGGGGGTTTTGACACCTACACACCCTATCGTAAATGAAGGTAGAAGAAGACTCTCTCTTGTCCCCTCCAGCTTTGGCGAAAGGGATGTACTTTGTTTACAGACTGTTTCCTGCCGAAACTCTAACACGTTAAAAAAAGTGAATACTGGAACAATATTTCTAACACAAGAATGTAGGGAATGGTCGGTGGGGAGCTATGGAAAACACATGTCATATTGTTTTTAATTTTGTGATGTCATTAAAAACTGTATGGACTAAATACTGTAACTTGGAAAGTATATCCCCTTTATGTGTCAAGTTTCCTCCCAATACATTGTGCATATGATATGAACATATATGACATTATTTTTGTTAAGATAGGAATGTGATTTTAGGAGTCATAAGAGATAACTTCCAATCATATCCTTTGCACATTAAGTAGCCGTGCCCTGAGTGAGGTCAGAAGAGCGTGTCAGCCTGATGGACCCATCCTTTTTGACCAGAGTGTTTAAAAGGACTGACTAATAATGAACATTTCAGACCAGAACATTGCCGGGTTGCAGCTGTGCGTGTAAAGTGGTCTAAATCCTGAACCCTTAATAATCAACACAAGGTGTAGGCGAGGACCTAATCTCTCAGACAATCACTGTTACAGCTGATTAGCTGTCCTGAATCAAATATCTCAAACTCTTCAAACTATCCTACTACTCTTTTCAAAACGTCATAGTATGATACTCTCATCATCCCACTGGAACCATCAGCACGGCTGGCTGGCTTATCTACAAATAAGCAGCTTCAGGAGTGAATGGAACAGAGTGAACTCTGTAGTTCTGTTCAGGACCACACAACAAACAAAGGCATCCATACATAAATACATTCATGATTTCTTATTCCAAATGGGCGGCGGTTCGTGTGATTAACCATATGATTCATGTAAGAATAGTTCTGAAATGTATCGATGATTTTTTAAAATTCTCTCGCTCCTTTTCCATGTCGTGGTGTAGAAAGCCACCATATTTTAAAAGACCGCTAAGGACCTTTGTCTCATGTATTAAGTGTGTATGTTATCTTGTGATTATTTAGTTAGCTAGTAAATAAATAATTAAACCAATTTGTGTAGTACTGAATCATGAGTACGGCTGGGGTTTTTGCAGATCCAAGTAGGTTACAACTTTTTATTTAACTAAGCAAGTCATTTAAGACCAAATTCCTATTTACAATGACAGCCTTCCAAGGGCAAACAGGTGCTACCATATGGTCCTCCCAATCACAGCCAGATGTGACACAGCCTGGATTTGAACAAGGTGATGCCTCTTGCACTGAGATGCAGCGCCTTAGACCACTGCGCCACTTGGGAGCTCAACTGTCCAGAATTATGATATGATAAGAGGTTATGATTAATAAGATGACTGTTTATGGATGTAATAGATATACAGTTGAAGTTGGAAGTTTACATACACTTCGGTTGGAGTCATTAAAACTCGTTTTTCAACCTCTCCACAAATTTCTTGATAAACAAACTATAGTTTTGGCAAGTCGGTTATTAAGATATCTACTTTGCTCATGACACAAGTAATTTTTCCAACAATTGTTTACAGACAGATTATTTCACTTACAATTCACTGTATCACATTTCCAGTGGGTCAGAAGTTTACATACACTAAGTTGACTGTGCCTTTAAATAGCTTGGAAAATTCCAGAAAATTATGTCATGGCTTTAGAAGCTTCTGATAGGCCAATTGACATCATTTGAGTCAATTGGAGGTGTACCTGTGGATGTATTTCAAGGCCTAACTTCAAACTCAGTGCCTCTTTGCTTGACATCGTGGGAAAATCAAAAGAAATCAGCCAAGACCTCAGAAAAAAATTTGTAGACCTCCACAAGTCTGGTTCATCCTTGGGAGCAATTTCCAAATGCCTGAAGGTACCACGTTCATCTGTAGAACAGTAGTATGCAAGTATAAACACCATGGGAACACTCAGACTTATCGGCAGATTCAACAGCCTTGGTTTCTCAAATGATTGCCTCGCTTGGTTGACCAACTACTTCTCTGATAGAGTTCAGTGTGTCAAATAGGAGGGCCTGTTGTCCAGACCTCTGGCAGTCTCTATGGGGGTGCAAGGGGAGAGAGGGTTCAATTCTCGGGCCGACTCTCTTCTCTGTATACATCAATGATGTCGCTCTTGCTGCTGGTGATTCTCTGATATACCTCTACGCAGATGACGCCATTCTGTATACTTCTGGCCCTTCTTTGGACACTGTGTTAACTAACCTCCATACGAGCATCAATGTCATATGTAATACATATAACTCTCCTTCCGTGGCCTCCAACTGCTCTTAAATGCAAGTAAAACTAAATGCATGCTCTTCAACTGATCGCTGCCCAGCACCTGCCCACCCGTCCAGTATCACTCTGGAGGGTTCTGACTTAGAATATGTGGACAACTACAAATACCTAGGTGTCTGGTTAGACTGGTTAGACTTCCAGACTCACATTAAGCATCTCCAATGCAAAATTAAATCTAGAATCGGCTTCCTATTTCGCAAACAAAGCATCCTTCACTCATGCTGCCAAACATACCCTCGTAAAACTGACTACCCTGCCGATCCTTGACTTCGGCGATGTCATTTATAAAATAGCCTCCAACACTCTACTCAGCAAATTGGATACAGTCTATAACAGTGCCATCCGTTTTGTCACCAAAGCCCCATTTACTACAACCTGTATGCTCTTGTTGGCTGGCCCTCGCTTCATATTCATCGCCAAACCCACTGGCTCCAGGTCATCTATTTTAGTTTACCTTTATTTAACTAGGCAAGTCAGTTAAGAACAAATTCTTATTTTCAATGACATCCTAGGAACAGTGGGTTGCCTGTTCAAGGGAAGAACGACAGATTTATACCTTGTCAGCTCAGGGGTTTGAACTTGCAACCTTCCGGTTACTAGTCCAACACTCTAACTACTAGGCTACCCTGTCTGTGCTAGGTAAAGTCCCACCTTATCTCAGCTCACTGGTCACCACAGCAGCACCCACCCGTAGTATGCATTCCAGCAGGAATATTTCACTGGTCACTCCCAAAGCCAATTCCTCGTTTGGCTGCCTTTCCCTCTGTTGCCAATGAATGGAACAAATTTCAAAAATCACTGAAGCTGGAGACTCATATCTCCCTCACTAACTTTATGCACCAGCTGTCAGAGCAGCTCACAGATCACTGCACCTGTACATAGCCCATCTGTAAATAGCCCATCCAACTGCCTCATCCCCATACTGTTATTTTTTATTATTTCTTTATTGTTTTTTTGCTCCTTTGCACCCCAGTATCTCTACTTGCACATTCATCTTCTGCACATCTATCACTCCAGTGTTTAATTGCTAAATTGTCATTATTTCACCACTATGGCCTATTTATTGCCTTACCTCCCTTACCTCATTTGCACACACTGAATATAGACTTTTTCTATTGTGTTATTGACTGTACGTTTGTTTATCCCATGTGTAACTCTGTGTTGTTTGTGTCGCACTGCTTTGCTCTATCTTGCCCAGGTCGCAGTTGTAAATGAGAACTTGTTCTCAACTGGCCTACCTGGTTAAATAAAGGTGAAATATATATATTTTTTAATTTAAGGAATCAATCAAATATTACTCTGGCAACATGTCATACTCTTTTGTTCCAGACAGCATCAGATACATGGGCTTCACATACTGAGACAGAGGGGCGCCCTTGCCCTTGCTCTGATGATTTCTCCGGTGAGATCCAGCCACTTGTGATTTGACAGAAAATGATGAATACATCAATATAATTGTATATTGTATATTTATATTGTATATTTGTATATTTTGTGTTTTTTTATTGTTCAAATATTTGAGGAAGTCTGGCTTCCTTTGGCATCCATGAATACACACCACTGTCTTAGACATGCTTGGAAGAGGATATAGTTTAGGTGATGACTTGATGACTCACATTCTTAACCTTAAAGGAAAGAGGAAGCATGAGAGAGCTGTCTGTTGTGTGTGTCTGACCGTGTTTGTGTGAAAGAGAGAGTGCGTGAAAGAGAGTATATAGACCCCAATGTGTGTTTGTTAACCCTAGTTTCATGTCCACACCCCGGCTCAACTCCAAACCTAGCCCTAACCTAAATACAGTTCGGTACAGTGTAATAATGTCACGCCCTGGCCTTAGTATTCTGTGTTTTCGTTGTTATTTTGGTTAGGCCAGGGTGTGACATGGGGATTTATGTGGTTTGTTTTGTCTGGGGTTGTTTGTAGTTATGGGATTGTGGTTAGAGTAGTACTCTAACCACAAGAAGAAAACCGTTACAAATAATGAGTTATGACAATACTTGTTACACTATAATTACAGGAATAAACACAAAGTAATAGGGCACTGTGTTGTAATGTGTAAACATCCATATCGTGGAAGATTTAAAGGCACTGTTCGTGGAGTCTGCATTCACGGTAAACGCTGCATATCTTGGCTCAATTCTAAATGACCTTTACATTTAAATGCGGATCGTCCGTCATACTTCCGCGATATGGATTGAATCCAGCCCTAACTTTAACTAAAATGAAATAGTCTCAAACTCTGCCTGATGGAAGTTTGACATAAAACAAAAGAAGAAAAACATATATTTTGGGCTGATATCCACTTCTGCTTTTGGGGTTTTCTTTCAGCCGGTGTCTTTCACAGTTTCACTACTGCTAAACTAGTGCCCCAACCCCAACCCCACCTCCACCACTCCACCCCCCATCAACACTGGTACATCACAAGGTCAATGAAAGGATCCCAGAGGTCATGTTTCCGTTCACAAATATTTTCAGTGCATTTCTGCTTTCTGTTTACTTCCCCTTGTTGGTTTAAAAAAACACGTGGTTGCATAATTCCACCTCCGACACGTTCAACATAACATCTAGCTAGCTCGAATGTGATTGAATCTAGCCTTGAATCTACAAGTGTCAGGACACAGTTTAGACACAGTGTCTAAGCAATGCTGATTCCTTGGCTAGTGTGAGAATCCTAATCTTGAGAATGTAATCATGATGATCGGTGACAAAAACAAAAATGGTAGCAAAGAAAAAACACAACTTGTGTAATTACATGCACAGTAGCACCCTTCACCCCACTGCCATCAAACCCATGTTATTATTTCACTTGTTCCTCAATTCAAGACCTTTACCCTTTTGACTCATGACGAATCAAATGATTCAGACAGACAGTAGTATAGGACAACAGTGTTGGTTGAAGAATGTGATATGCGTTAGCATCTGGTCAATTTGCTTCACACACTTATTGATTTAGGCAAGTATTATCCGTTGTGTAATACATTGAAATGATAAGATCACCCAAAAAAAGATATCACAATATTTAACGTATCACCACTTACACTATTCAAAATAGTCCAAACATTTTTTCTTTGCATTGGACATTTTAACCTTTGACATATGTTACAAAAGGCAATGATGGCGAGCAATGATGATACAGGGGGAAGAGAGTCATTTTTTTAAGGGGGTAGATCAGCTTTAATATTGCATACAGATTGTGGCTTCTATCAATGTCATTGTCTGCATCATTTTCAGTCCCCAATATATATATTTTTTTATGTATACAGTACCAGTCAAAAGTTTGGACACACTTACTCATTCAAGGGTTTTCTTTATTTTTTACTATTTTCTACATTGTAGAATAATAGTGAAGACATCACAACTACGAAATAACACATATGGAATCATGTAGTAACCAGAAAAGTGTTAAACAGCTTTGCACACTCTAAGCATTATCTCATCCTGCTTCATGAGGTAGTCACCTGGAATGCATTTAAATTAAAAGGTGTGTCTTCTTAAAAGTTCATTTGTGGAATTTATTTTCTTCTTAATGCATATGAACCAATCAGTTGTGTTGTGACTAAGTAGGGGTGGTATACAGAAGATATCCCTATTTGGTAAAAGACCAAGTCCATATTATGGCAAGAACAGCTCATATAATCAAAGAGAAATGAGAGTCCATCATTACTTCAAGACATAAAGGTCAGTCAATCTGGAAAATTTCAAGAACTCTGAAAGTTTCTTCAAGTGCAGTCACAAAAAGCATCAGGCCCTATGATGAAACTGGCTCTCATGAGGACTGTCACAGGACAGGAAGACCCAGAGTTACCTCTGCTGCAGAGGATAAATTAAATAGAGTTAACTGCACCTCAGATTGCAGTCCAAATAAATGCTTCACAGAGTTCAAGTAACAGACACATCTCAACATCAACTGTTCAGAGGAGACTGTGTGAATTAGGCCTGTTTCTTGCTTGGGCCAAGAAACAAGAGCAATGGACATTAGACTGGTGGAAATCTGTACTTTGGACTGATGAGTCCAACTGTGCGATTTTTGGTTCCAGCCACCGTGTCTTTGTGAGACGCAGAGTAGGTGAACGGATGATCTCTGCATGTGTGGTTCCCACCATGAAGAATGGAGGAGGAGGAGGTCTGATGGTGTGGGGGTGTCTATGATTTATTTAGATTTCAAGACACACTTAACCAGCATGGCTACCACAGCATTCTGCAGTGACACGTCATCCCATCTGGTTTGCACTTAGTGGGACTATCATTTGTTTTTCAACAGTACAATGACCCAAAACACACCTCCAGGCTGTGTAAGGGCTATTTGACCAAGAAGGAGAGTGATGGAGTGCTGTATCAGATGACCTGGCCTCCACAATCACCCGACCTCAACCCAATTGAGATGGTTTGTGTCACGCTGGTATAATCGATCGGGAGACAGATGCAGGTATATGTAATAGAGTTTTTTATTGTACCAAAATTACAGCGTGCCATGTAAAGGCTCGGTGACGAAGACCAAACAAACACGTCTACAACACACAGGGTTGAGACCCAAACAAAAGAGCGAGGAGTACCTCTAATAATAACACAAGCGCACAATAATTATCACATGGGACGAAAACCGTAATCATCTGCGCAATCCACAATGGCACAAATGCCAAAACACACAGCACAGGTACTCACACGACCAACACACATTATAACAATAATCGACAGGACACTGGTACACTTACACAAATACTAATCACTGGGAATAGGGGCCAGGTTGGCGTAATGAAAGTTCCGGAGGGATCTGTGACAGGTTGGGATGAGTTGGACCGTAGTGACGGAAAAGCAACCAAAAAGTGCTCAGCATATAGGGGGAACTCCTTCAAAGACTGTTGGAAAAGCATTCCTCATGAAGTTGGTTGAGAGAATGCTAAGAGTATGCAAAGCTGTCATCAGGGCAAAAGGTGGGTAATTTGAAGAATCTGAATACATTTTTATTTGTTTAAAACATTTTTGGTTGCTACATGATTCCATATGTGTTAGTTTTGATGTCTTCACTATTATTCTACAATGTAGAAAATAGTACAAAGTAAAGAAAAAACATTGAATGAGTAGGTGTGTTCAAAGTTTATATTGTGTATATTAAGTGTATATTATTTTAAATATGTATATACAGTATGTATTTTTTGTACATTTTCCTTCTTTATTATTTTTCCCCTAACCCTATCACCCCTCCCATAATTGGAGTAAAGTAACGGACAACAATACTTAGGCTTCTACTTCCAGCTTATACATACTATATACATTTTATAGACATTACATTTTACATTAGTTATGTGTTGTTTTTTGGGGGGGTCCCAGCCTTCAGCTACACTCAACCCCTCCCATCTATCTCTGAAGACCATTCAGTTTTGATTTCTAGCTGCCATATATTTTTCCTCTGTGCTGTGATGTTTCACAAAATTTCTGAATCTTTCTATTCTCATAGTTTCTACAGATTGTAAATTAAAGATAATAAAAGTAATAGTATTTTAATATTATTGATCGATTGACTCTGACTTTTGAAATCACTCAGCAGTGCTATTTGCAGAGTTAGCTCCAAGTAAATCTTGCCGTTTTTTAGCCATTCCTGAACCTGCTACCTAAAACAAGCTATATATGGGCAGTACCTGTCATGACTTCCGCCGAAGTCAGTCCCTCTCCTGGTTCGGGCGGCATTCGGTGGTCGGCCTTCTAGCCATCGCCGATCCACCTTTCATTTTCCATTTGTTTTGTCTTGTCTTCCCACACATCTGGTTCCAATTCCATAATTACATGTTGTGTATTTAACCCTCTGTTTCTCCCAAGTGTATGTGCACGTTATGTCTGGCGTGCGAAGGGGTTTTGTCCCATTGTATTATATTGTTTTTGTTCACTGTGATTTTTTATTATTAAACTGTGCCGTTGTAACACAGTCTTTGCTCTCCTGCGCCTGACTTCTCTGCCGCCAGTACGCACTCCTTACAGTACCAAAACAAATTATCTAATGGTTCTGCCTCTTCTTAGCTAAATCTGTAGAGCTGGGATGGTTGTATCCCCCATATAACATTGTATTGGTTGCTAGAATTTTGCATAATAATATACATTGAAAATATCCTCCCTACTCTTTTGCGACCTGTATGGCGCAGCTGCCCATTTTTTGGTCCTTAAATGAAACTGGTATTCTTTTTCATTTATCACAATTTTCTTTAACCAATTCTGGTCTTTAATGCAGAGCTAACAGACAAGTTCCTGACCTTCTCCCCTTTCCACTTGCTTCCTCCATTTTTGTGGTAATGATGCAATCAGTTGGTTGCAATTTTGGATTAAGCAAAAATATATATATATATATTTTTGTTAACTGCATGGGTGACATAACTCCACCAGTCCTATTTATGATATCATTTGCAAAGATTATACAGTGTTTTGTACATTTGTTCCCAAAATAACGTTTTTGTTTTATCAATTAGTATATTTGATTTTAACAATAATATTTGTTCTAATATTTGTCTTTTCTGGTGGATTAATCTGAACTGTTCTGTTTGTTCCCATCCATTCATGTCCCTTCTCCTCCATTGTCCTGGGGGAGATTGCTGTTTCTCTGCATCCTGGACCTTCGGGCCTTTCATGAACGACACAGAGGACATGATGTAGCTAGCTACACAGTTTCAGACAAGACAGGAAAACAGTTCTGATTCATATTTAGATTATTTTTCAAAAGATAAATAGACTTCAGCTGAACTGTCTCTCTTACATACTTTTATTTCAGCACAAGAGTTCTGAATAAGCAGAGAGATGGAGTTTCAGAAGAGATACATTGAATAACTAGTGTGAATTGAATTGTGCGAGTGTGATGTTTGTCACTGCAAATTCATTCACCATCCTGTCTCTTTAAAATGGCAACCACAGAGCTTAAGTTAAGCTGAGCCACTGTGTTCACCACAGGATAGGCCAGTCAGACAACTGACAGACCAGTCATACTACTGAGACATGATAGAGACAGCCTAACTGTGAGGAACAATGTGGTGACTAAAAGAGAAACAAGCGACCACCACACTTCCTCAAGTCCAGCTGTCCAGATTACATCCTCTGTTTCTGACTTCCCTCTCCCTTTCTTTCTATTTTCTCTCTAATCTTTCATTTCCCCCTTTCAAATCATCAATGAGAGTGAATGAGGTGTCACCGATATGTAAAATTCACCAATGGCACATAAGGATGCTGTCCTGTGGAAGACAATGATTCTAAATGGAAACACTAAAATGGAAATGTTTTTCCCCCTGTTGAAACCTGAAGTTGACTTTTAGTAGAAATAACATGACTGAAGTCATCTATAACTTCCCCCAAAGTTGTGTCATTTCCCCCTTTTATGCTATTTTCTAGGCACAGTTCCACTTTCTTTCCGTGATGTTCATCACATACATCAAAACATTAGCACTGAACACTTTGAAACTGTGAGAGTTATTTATTCAGTCATTTACATAAATTCACAGTCTCTATGTATCCCCTGTGGTCTAGCTTCCGCCTCTCTTAGCTAGCTACAACAAAGTCAATGGAATGTGAACGGATTCAACAACACTACACAAGCTATTCAGTGTTAACTAGCCTGTAAATTAATAAGGACTGAAACCCCTCCTCGTACCAAATGTGACTTCCCTCAGAAGTTGGCCACATTCACTCGAGACTGACCGGTCGCCATTACAGGTCGTGACGCAGGGCCAGAACTATCATCCACTGTGCGCTCGTTGGACTGCGTGGACCGACCATCCCTGTCATCGGCTAGTGCTCTCTGGTACACCCCCGCTAAGCTCTGCCTGAACCTTGAACCCCTCATGTCCAACCCCATACAGAAGTACAGCAGCGGGTTCACACAACTGTTGAAGTAAGCAAAGCCTTTGGCCACTGTCAGCCCCACCTTCACCATGGTATTCTTGCTGTACATCATTTTGGCCAGTAGAAGGCAGTGGTAGGGTGCCCAGCACAGGAAGAAGGCACAGACCAGCGATGCCAGGATACGAAGGGGACGCGACTTGCCCGACAGGCGGGTGCGTCGGATGCCCAGCCCTGCCAGGACGTAGCAGCAGAGGATGATGAGAAAAGGAAGCAGGAAACCGCATAGGAAGCGGATGGAGTAGAGCGCTAGCTTAGCGCTGTTGTCACCTTCCATTGGCTCCTTGACCTCCAGCGAGCACTTGCTCAGGTTGTTCTTGCCCAGGTAGACCTGGCGGTAGGCAAAGTAGGGGGCGCTCAAAATGGCCGCCACCGCCCACACGCCGGTGCTCATCAGGCGGGCGGCGCAGAGTGTCCGGCGGCGTTTGGTAAAGACGGGGTGCCAGACGCACAGTGCCCGGTCCATGCTGATGACGGCGAGCAGGAACACGCTGCAGAACATGTTGGTGTACTTGAAGAAGCCATTGAACTTGCACAGGAAGATGCCGAACGGCCAGTAGTCGAAGAAGAGCTTCTTGGTCAGCGAGAGCACACGGCTCAGGCAGAAGATGAGGTCGGCCACGGCCAGGTTGACCAGCCACACGTTGGTGACGGTGGGCTTGAGCTTGAAGCCCGCCACCCAGATGACCACAGAGTTGCCCGTGGTGCCCAGGACAATGGTCAGCGTGTAGAGGACAATGATGAAGTTGTCCATGATGGCATCAATGTCCACCACAGTGGCCTTGTCATCTCGGCCGGCTGAGGCAAGGAGGACGAATGGAAGCGTGGCGTTGGATGTCATGCTGTTAAAAAGGGCGAGAAGGGTGTGAATATACATAATGATTTCCTTATACATTACCACTTAATGGCTTTCCTCTAGATGAGTCATAAAGAGGAACACTTTTTTCTCTAATGATTTTGAACTTTGTCCAGCCAGTAGCCAGTCAGTTGTTATTATCAGGAAGAGGACTCATAGTCACAAATGGACAGAACTCTATAAATTCTTGACTGTAAGATTAAAATATCTTTAGCTTTTTAGGAAGTATTCTGAATCTTCAGATGGGACCTTGTGTGCCGGGCATGATGTGATCTGTCCATGACAGTCTGAGTCATTCTGTGTCTGTGTCTGGGAATGTGTGTGTGTATTTGTGTGAGTATGTGGCGGAGGTCTGGTACTATGAACTACCCACAGTTGTACTTTTTTGTTGTTGTTGCTTTTTCCAACGTGAACACCAGTGGAGGCTGCTGAGGGGAGGACGGCTCATAATAATGGCCGGAACGGAGTTAATGGAATGGTATAAAACATGTGTTTGATGTATTTGATACCATTCCACTAATTCCGCTCCAGCCATTACCACGAGCCAGTCCTCCCCAACTAAGGTGCCACCAGCCTCCTGTGGTGCACACCCACATACTATGCTATTCATCGGATACTGACATACCGTCCGCATTCCACCTAAAACATATCAGTCCAACAAGGAACTTGTAAGAACATGATTGCCGTCCTGTTCTTCTTTGCATACCGTATCTCCATTTCCTTTCCAGAGGCAGACATAGACAGGGAACCATATAATGGTTTTGTCTTATGACTGATGTGACCAGTCTCTTGCCCAGGTGCCCTCTCATTAAGAGTCAGACCAGAGATACCTGGGTCATAGCAGCGGGAATTAGGGTGCTGGGGGTGTTACAGCACACTCTGGTGGTGAGATGTTAATCCGCAGTCAGCACCCCCGAGTCAAAACATCTTGCGGCTATGGCTTGGGGTAGAATATTAGGGCACAGTATCCTGTGCCATATACCCATTCCCATCAGTGAACCAACAGTAAAACAAACATATTCCTGTGGTCTAGCAACCAATAAGCTTCCAGTCCATATAAGTGATGGGGTTTACTTAGGAGCAAGATTATTAGGAACACGTTATTATGAACTGAGCCAGGGACTCACTCCACCTCTTGGATGGCTTTTGTGGTTGTGCTTTTTTTTTTACAAGCAGAGGCTTCTTTGATATGACGCCGATACGATTTGCATTCCCCAAAATACTTTCATTGCCATGAAGCTGACTCCCGGCACAAGTTCAAAGTCAATATTAGACTACATTCATTGGTTGTTCTTTATCAGTTTGAGGATGTAATCCATCCATGGAAATACACCTTACAAAGATGTTGACAGATGTGAGATACTATTTCTGTTTGAATTTCTTTATTGTCAAGATAAAGAACTATGTCTCATTGTTAGATTGACTGACATACTGCATGTACTGGTGACTTCACTGATCAATGGGACGAGCACAGTGGACTGATTGCTCTGGACTACAGTATATAAGTTATGAGTATTTAGTCATTTTATTACGCCTCCTTTTTTATGGCACTGTTTGTGTTACTACTACAATATTTATGCTTGTCTACATGATTGAATGCTGTTTGCCCCTGCTTGTAAACACTGAAGAGACTTTGTTTTCAATGGAGTTTCAATAAATGCTGCAAAACAAACCTGCCATAATCCAGCCTAGCCTTTACTCAATTACAGGGTGTCATTTGCTGGGTCCCCCCCCCCCCTCCACCTCAATGTCATATTTGAATCTACAGTAGTAATGTATATCAGTGGCTAATCATTATTCATCTAGTTGGCAACTCAACTTGAGCTGACATGTGGTAATGGAAAGCAATGGACACAGACAAAAGGTAACATCTTCTTCATGTAGTCCCTGACAGATGATCTGTATATGTTCAGCTAACTATACACAGAATCTCATCATTTGTCCAGAATGGGCTATAGCATGCTGCTACTGTACGTGTACAGCTTGAGTATAGTACAGCTAGTCAGGAGACAGAGTTGCTGCATGTCAAAAAAGTTTACCTTGTCTCTAACTAAATCAAACCAGTCGTCTGTTGATAGAACGTCGACAGAATGTTCTCTCCTGCCCTTGAAACTGTCCAAATGATGTGATTTAACAAACGAAATGAGAAGTAAAGCCAAAAAATGCTGTGTACGGTTGTTACTCATACTGATAATGCTTACCTATGAGTTGAGATGCTCCAGTAGTAGCTGACCAGTACTTCAGCTTCAATGGTTGAACAGAGTGTTGAGGTGCATAGTTCTATGCTGTGTGTCTGTGCAGATAGTTGTGTCTCTGTGTCAATACAATCCTCACTGTCATCTTTGTCATCTCTGTGTGTATCAGTGTGTCTGTGCGAACGAGTCTAAAGGATGTGGGCTCAAAACCCTCTTGGGTGGCCACAGAAAAGACATGAGTTCAATGAACTTCCCCTCTCTCTCTCTCTCTCTCTCTCTCTCTCTCTCTCTCTCTATCTTTCTCTTTCCCTCTAGAAGAGGCACGAGTTGGAAGGGGGTGGGGACTACTGGCCATGCCTTACTCGGTCATTAGATGCTCTTCCCTCTTCAACTGGAGTCCACTTCCTGCCCGTATTCTCTATGGTCAGCCAAAACAAACAAAAAACAGAATGAGGTGAATGCCCCCAAAATCTACAGAAATGTTCTCACATATATACAGTGCCTTCAGAAAGTATTGATACCCCTTGACGTTCTGTTGTGTTACAGCCTGAATTCAAAATGAATTAAATTGATTTTTTTGCGGTCATCCATCTACATACAATACCCTATAATGAGAACGTGAAAACATGTTTTTAGAAATGTTTGCAAATTTATTGACAATGAAATACAGAAATATCTAATTTGCATAAGTATTCACATCCCTGAGTCAATGTTAGAATCATCTTTTGCAGTGGTTACAGCTGTGAGTCTTGGGTAAGTCTCTAAGAGCTTTGCACACCTGGATATAATAGTCGTGGCCAAAAGTTTTGAGAATGACACAAATATTAATTTCCACAAAGTTTTCTGCTTCAGAAAAATATATGGAAAATAGAAATCCAAAATGGATGATGTTGAGAGATAGATGGGAGAGGTTGAATGGAGCTGAAGGGACTAATAACAAGATAAAACATGTAAAACCTACGGGGTCTGTCAAATGTATCTATGTTCAGAACTTTTGTGAAATAGCACAGTTACAAATAGAAATCAAACTGGATGGACATCAGAAATAGAGGAAGGACTGAAAACAAACAAAAAATAACTATTGTAAAATAGACTGTGAATGTAAAATGTGTATAAGATGTATAAATTAAAGGTAAAAGCCGAAGTGTTTATTAGTTTACTCCAATTGGGGGATCGGTGGAAGGGTTTGCGGGGAATAATAATAAAGGTATATTCTTTTAAAAAGTATGTATGTCTATATAGGTATGTGTATGTATATATGTGTATATGTATGCATGTGTGTATGGATATATTTACCCCAAAAATATATGGGGGATTGGAAATGATGCAGATGGATGGAACCAATATTCTTTCCGCAATATTCAGCTGATCCACCCCTTTTAAAAAATATATATATGTTTTTGCTGCTTCAGTGTCTTTAGGTATTTTTGTCAGATGTTACTATGGAATACTGAAGTATAATTACAAGCATTTCATAAGTGTCAAAGGCTTTTTTTGACAATTACATGAAGTTGATGCAAAGAGTCAATACTTGTAGTGTTGACCCTTCTTTTTCAAGACCTCTGCAATCCACCCTGGCATTAATTGCTGTCAATTAACTTCTGGGCCACAAGACTGATGGCAGCCCATTCTTGCATAATCAATGCTTGGAGTTTGTCAGAATTTGTGGGTTTATATTTGTCCACCCACCTCTTGAGGATTGACCACAAGTTCTCAATGGGATTAACATATGGGGAGACCCAAAATATCGATGTTTTGTTCCCAGAGCCACTTAGTTATCACTTTTTCTTATGGCAAGGTGCTCCATCATGCTGGAGAAGGCATTGTTTGTCACCAAACTGTTCCTGGATGGTTGGGAGAAGTCCCTCAGACATTCATCTGATCACTCTTCATAACATTCTGGAGTATATGCAAATTGCCATTATACAAACTGAGGCAGCAGACTTTGTGAAAATGAATATTGTGTCATTCTCCAAACTTTTGACCACGACTGTACAATATTTGCACATTCTTCTTCTTAAAATTCTTCAAGCTCTGTCGAGGTGCTTGTTATCATTGCTAGACAGCCATTTTCAAGTCTTGCCATAGATTGTCAAGCCAATTTAAGTCAAAACTGTAACTAGGCCACTCAGGAACATTCAATGTCATCTTGGTAAGCTACTCCAGTGTTTATTTGGCCTTGTGTTTTAGGTTATTGTCCTGCTAAAATCTGAACTAATCTCCCTGTGTCTTGTTGGAAAGCAGACTGACCCAAGTTTTCCTCTAGGATTTTTCCTGTAGGGTTTATTTTTATCCTAAAAAACTCCCTAGTCCTTGCCGATGACAAGCATACCCATAACATGATGCAGACACCCTATGCTTGAAAATATGAAGAGTGGTACTCAGTGATGTGCTGTGTTGGGTTTGCCCCAAACATAAAGCTTTGTATTCAGGATATAAAGTTCATTTCTTCGCCACATTTCTTGCAGTTTTACTTTAGTGCCTTACTGCAAACAGGATGTATGTTTTGGAATATTTGTATTATGTACAGGCTTCCTTCTTTTCACTCTGTCATTTAGGTTAGTATTGTGGAATAACTACAATGTTTTTGATCCATCCTCAGCATGCTCTTATCACAGCCATTAAACTCTGTAACTGTTTTGAAGTCACCATTGGCCTCAAGGTGAAATCCCTGAGCTGTTTCCTTCCTCGCCGGCAACTAAGTTACGAAGGGTGCCCATATCTTTGTAGTGACTGGGTGTATTGATACACTATCCAAAGTGTAATTAATAACTTCACCATAGTCAAAGGCAGGGGGTTGTCTTTGGTTTTAGAAGTGAGGGGGACAAACAAACAAAAAACAAAAAAATGTATCCTGTCGGATTAACACTCCAAAAATTACAATGATAAAACCTGGGCGACAAAAATTCAATTTCAGAATATGGGGGGGGAACATGTCCTCGACTCCAGTGAAAGTTGCGCCCCTGGTCAAAGGGATATTAAATGTCTGATTTTTGCATTGGATAACCTTCCTGGTCTTTGTGGTTGAATCTGTGTTTGAAATTCACTGCTCGACTGAGGGAACTTACAGACAATTGTACTGTATGTTTGAGGTACAGAGATGATTAAACAAGTTAAACACTATTACTGCACACAGAGTCCATGCAACTTTACTATGTGGCATTTTTACTCCTGTACTTATTTAGGCTTGCCATAACAAAGGTGTTGAATACTTATTGACTCAAGACATTTCGTCTTTTCTTTGTTAATTAATTTGTAGCTCCACTTTGACATTGAGTACAGTATTGTGTGCAGGCCAGAGACACAAAATCTCAATTGAATCCATTTTAAATTCAGGCTGTAACACCCAAAATAGAAAAAGTAGTATTATTTGTTGTCATAATGAGATTGGGATGCCACCATGAATAAGCCTTTATCTTGACTAACTACACCATTAATAAAGTGATGACCTTATGATGAATTGACTGACACATCAAAACTCATCATTCAATCACAGTTTTTTTATTTGATTACGAAATGAACAACGTCAATCTTTTAGCTTCATTGCAGATTTGATACGGTATTTAAGAACATAGAGTTTGAGTATATAACTTTCCAAAACTACCAATATATGTCTTACTGATGCATGTACTGCACGATTGTATACAGAGCTTTATAAAAGCTTTCTGCAGAATGCCTCTGGCCCCTAATAGTTTTGGGTAACTCCTACATGGGGATGCTGCAATCTGGTGGCAGACTGTGACAAGTCATTACATTGTGCCTTTTTACAATGAAGAAGTCAGATATATCCCGCCACAGAACGTTGCAGCCAATTGTAAATGTTCTATCGACTGCAGAAAACATCCTCTTTGTTCTGACGTTTGTTCTTGCTTAAGAGCAGGGTTTGGTGTGACGAGGACAATTTCCTTTATTTCGCAATGCATATAAAAGAAAAGACACCATCTTGCTTGATTAAACACCCAGAGCCATTTTGGAGATATCGGCGATCTCAATATCCATGATCTCTTTCACTCAGTTACAGGTAAGACCTTTTCATGATTTCATTTAAAAGACACATTTGGAGTATCTCGAACGCATTACCCAATAAACACAATTCCACCAAATCTCATTCACAAATATTGAATCACAATACTGAAGACTTGAATCGTAGAGAAAGTTAGAAATTGTATTGACGTGGAAATGTGTTACCTCTTTAAATTTCAAATTGAGTTTTGGAAAAATGGCACTGATAAACAATTCAGTTGTAGCAAAAATGTAATTGAATGTCAGTTAAACAGTAGTTACGGTGTTCATAAGTAATTGCTACTTAGAATCAAATGCTAAACATTCCAGTATTTTTACCTATTTTTACCTATTTACCTACACTGAACAAAAATATAAACGCAACATGTTTAATTATGGTCCAATGTTTAATGAGTTGAAATAAAAGATCCCAGAAATGTTCCACAAGCACAAAAAGCTTATTTCTCTCAAATTTTGTGCCAAAAAATGTGTATACATCATTGTTAGTGAGCATTGATAATCCATCCACCTGACAGGTGTGGCATATCAAGAAGCTGATTAAACAGCATAACCATTACACAGGTGCACCTTATTGCTGGGGACAATAAAAGGCTACTCTAAAATGTGCAGTTTTGTCACACAAGACAATGCCACAGATGTCTCAAGTTTGAGGGAGCGAGAAATTGGCATGCTGACTGCAGTTATGTCCACCAGAGCTGTTGCCAGAGATATTAAGGTTAATTTCTCTACCATAAGCCACCTCCAATATCGTTTTAGATAATTTGGCAGTATGTCCAACCGGCCTCACACCGCACACCACGTGTATGGCATCTTGTGGGTGAGCAGTTTGCTGATGTCACCGTTGTGACCAGAGTGCCCCATGGTGCCGGTGGGGTTATGGTATGGGCAGGCATAAACTACGGACAATGAACACAATTGCATTTTATCGATGGCAATTTGAATGCAGATACCGTGACAAGATCCTGAGGCCGATTGTCATGCCATTCATCCACCGCCATCACCTCATGTTGAAACATGATAATGTACATGATTCCTGGTAGCTGAAAATATCCCAGTGCTTCCATGGCCTGCATACTCACCAGACATGTCACCCATTGAGCATGTTTGGGATGCTCTGGATCAACGTGTACAACAGTGTGTTTCAGTTCCCCGCAATATCCAGCAACTTTGCACAGCCATTGAAGAGGAGTGGGACAACATTCCACAGGCCACAATCAATAGCCTGATGAACTTTATGCGAAATAGATGTGTCACGCTGCATGAGGCAAGTGGTGGTCACATCAGATACTGACTGCTTTTTCTGATCCATGCTCCTACCTTTTTTTTTAAGGTATCTGTGATCAAAAGATGCATATCTGTATTCCCAGTCATGTGAAATCCAAAATCCATATAATCCATATATATTATATTTGACTGATTTCCTTATATGAATTGTAACTCAGTAAAATCTTTGAAATTGGTGCATGTTGGGTTTATATTTTCGTTCAGTACAGATTATCCATAGCTGTCTAATTCTGATCTACTTTTTCTAACTCTATGTTTATTTGAGGTGTATTCTTACTGTGGAAGGCATCTCAACAACATCACAGATGTGTCTGTGGTTTATTGCGATCATCACTTTTCTGTTGAAAGGTCAGTATCTTCCTGATAGTGCGCACTGCACTTCCCTCTTAACTTGTACACACTTTGACTTAATGACAATGATGACATCTCTGCAATATGTACTTAGGTGTTTCGACACGTGTGTGTGATTGATAAACCTTTGTGTGTGTCCGTGTGTCAGTGTGTGTGTGTGTGTGTGTGTGTGTGTGTAGACAAATGTGTTTTGCTGTTCAGCCTGGCCTCAAAGAGTAAACGTAACATAGTAAATGTGAATATGTGACACTCAAATGACTAATGAGATGTTACGTTTGGTATGGTTACGTAAGACAGAAGATTACTTTAGCCAAAAACAAAAGGAGGGAGGATGGTTGGGGAGGATGGGTAGGCTTATAACACAAATGTCTAGGCTCGAACGAATGTTTAGGTCCACATCAAGGACAACTTTATCATTTGAGCTAATTAGCAACCTTTCAATTATTGACTACTTTTTTAGCAACTTTGCAATTGCTTAGCATGTTAGCTAACCCTTCCCCTAACCCTAACCTAATCATATCTCCTAACCCTAACCTTAACCCCACCTTAGCCCACATAGCCACCTAGCTAACGTTTGCCACAACAAAGTGGAATTCGTAACATGTCATAAGGATTGCAAATTCGTAACATACTGTATCATATAAAATGGATGATGGACATCCACAAATGAATACATAGCATACGAAACGTAACATATCATATTAAATGGAGGGAGACAGATTAACATTTGATATGCTACGCGTATCCCTGAGTCCAGGTTTTGCTGTTCAGTGTTTCTTGATGGTGCTGTGTTCTCCAGGTGCACTCTGCCAACAGTGGAGTCTGTGGATGCCCCAAAGCATTGTGGCTGTTGGAGGATCCTGCCTACTGGTCCCATGTAGATTTGAGATCCCTGCTGCATTTGATGCTGACTTGAAAAACTGCACACCCACTGGGCTTTGGTCTAAAAAAATTTGGGGGGGAAATATAGTATTGAGCTCAGCCCAAACGGATGCCCAAAACATCATAAAGGGAGTGATGGTGGGAAATCTGTTGAGCAAGAACTGCACCACTCTTTTCAACAGTTTCCCTGCAGGATATGATGACACATATATCTTCAGGCTGGAATGTGCTGGAACAAATCGCCTCAAGTATATTTTCTACCCAGGAGTACATATCAGTCATACAGGTACACTGAATTTGACCTTACCTAAGATATTTATGATTTCCAATTAAAACAAATATTGAGGGCTAAACATTCTAACAAATGGACTACATTGAACTCTTGTGAATACTAACAGCAAACACAGATTTAAATACTTACCACCAGGGCCGGCTCTAGCCTTTTGGTTGCCCTAAGCAAGATTTGGTGGAGGGGCCCCCTCACCAAGCAGCTCTACACATTGTTGCCATGGGGCAAAGATACATTTTATAACAAATGTCGTGCAATTGTACACATTTTGCCATGACTTATGCCATGCTAATGATATCTGAGTGAGAGTGACTAACAAAATCAATGGGGGCCCCCTGGAGGTCAGGGCCCCTGAGCACCTGCATGCTCGGCTAAGATTACAAAAAATGTAGATAACTGGCAAGACTAACTTACCAATCTAAAATTGTTAGCTGAGATGGCTAATTGAGTGACTGTCAGTGACTGACAAAACAAGAGAAAAACTGCAGAATTTAAATTTAAAAAATGTAACCTTGCACTTTGTGTATTCTGACTCTCAACAGAAAGTACTTTTTTGGGTAGGGGGCCCTAAGCGACCGCTCATATCGCTTATGCCTGGAGCCGGCACTGCTTAACATGAAAAAGAGAGTGATGTTCTAAGCAGAGTTGATTTAAACCTGGTTGCCCCATACGGTATGTCATTGGGCTTTACCCAGGCCTCATTCTGTCTTGTTATTGATTCTCTTCTCTCTCTCTCTCTCTCTCTCTCTCTCTCTCTCTCTCTCTCTCTCTCTCTCTCTCTCTCTCCCACATACCTTTATTACCTCCAGACACCCCACCCAAACCCCAACTAACCCCTATGGGCAACATCACAGAGGGGGAGCTGGTTAGACTGAGCTGCTCTGCCTCTGCCCCCTGTCCTACGTTCCCACCCTCTCTGATCTGGACCTCTGGGCTGGGTGGCAGTGTCGAGAGCCAGCTACAGGAGGGTATAGATGGGCTCATGACCATGACCTCCACCCTTACCTTTACCGCCTCCCTCCTCCATCACGGGCTGCTGGTCAGATGTTCTGCCCTCTACACACTGCAGCCAGGGGGCACCACCAAGACGACTCAGGGGAACCTGACCCTCAATGTTCTTTGTGAGAGACCACAACAACCATAATCATATGACCATACAGGCAACCATATGACCACAACTATAAACAGTAGTGTAGTTATACAACCAAGGAATCTCCTCATTCTGTTTGTGAACATGATGAGTTAATTGATAGATAATTGATACTGTTAAGTGCTAAACAGTATCAAAGAGCACAGGGCATAAAAAAACAAACTGGTTAAACATGAGTTAGCAGGTACTAAGCAGACAGTTAGCTAATCATACCTATGCAGTGATTCTTCCCATCCTCATACACTGCATGTGTACCTTCTCAATAGTGCTTTCTGGATCATGTTCTCAATAATATGGCAACCTTCCAGCACAATTGTGAGACTTCAATCTATTTTTTTCTGTTTTCTCTCATTCACACCAATACACTCCATCACACATTTCTATCGTTCGCACGCTCGTTGACACTCACATGACGAACGTTCCCTTGTGGAAACGGGCTTTTAATCTCACAGATCAAAATGAGCTCACATACCTCACAGGAAGTTGATTTAACTGTGTGGATTCTGTCTTCCAGATGCTCCTAAAAACACTGTAGCCCTGTCCAGCCCATCTGGGCCTGTGCCCGACGGGAGGGCAGTGACCCTGACCTGTCAGAGTGATGCCAACCCACCAGTGGAGCGCTACTCCTGGTACAAAGACATCAGTGGGCAGGTGACCTGGAAGGCTAATGGGCAGACACTGGTCCTCCTGGTCAACAAGGCAGACAGCGGGCTGTACCTCTGTGAGGCCCACAACGAGAAGGGATCACAAAAGTCAAAGGTCATGCCTCTGGAGTTCGAAAGTAAATCATTTTGTTCACTTTATGACAAATACGCAACATTTGACCTAATAGTGCACTATATGAAAATAGGGTGCCATTTTATTTGTTGAAAAGTGCCGTTGTTGAAAAGTGAACATTAAATCTCTATTTTAAATGGTTAACACTCAAGACAAACGGACAACAAATGAATAGTAAACTTTAAAAACCAATGTTCTATTACCATTGTTTTTAGGTGGCCAATGTTCCGTGATGGTCCCCTACATCATTTGTGGAGTGATGGTGTTGCTCTATGTTCTAACCGTCACCGTGGATGTGTATAAATATAAAAGGTATCATTGTTTACATGCTCATGCCCATCGAGTTTAGGAATACATTTATAGAAGGACTCTTCCGATCCACTTTATTCTAACCCAAGTTCCCCATTTTTCCTCCCCTAAGTCTGTCCAGAAGACTGAAAGTAAGAGGAACATTTTCATTTTCATAATATTCTGTTTAATTAACTGAGCAATTGGCATTGGCAGTAGATGATGCAATATGATACGATACAGAGACAAAGTGTTTCTACGTCAAAGATTCTACGTCAAAGATCCTACGTCAAAGATCCTACGTCAAAGCTTTAACAATTCTCTGTATGACTAATACACATCTTGAATCTTTGACCAAATTCACTGTGGTTTTGTATAAAGCGTGCAACAATAAGGCTCCTATTTCATATTACATTTGATATAGTATTGATACCTCTGAGACTGATAGTCTGTTGGATAAGATATAACTCCTTCGTTTAAATACAATTATTTCTCCTTGATATTCCAGCAGCAGCTAGAGGTGTCAGAGAAAGGAGATGCCACGTACACTAACCTAACGATCGCCAGCATCAGCTCTGACTATGACCAACTCCAGGTGATTATAATGAAAGATGTCTAATATAAACTCACAACAGCATAGAATGTTATAGTTTGTAGGTATTTAAGCTAACTGTTTTATGTGTGAGCTTTAATTTGAATTAAGTAAAGTCAGTGGTGGAAAAAGTAACCAATTGTCATACTTGAGTAAAAGTGTAGATACCTTAATAGAAAGTTACTCCAGTAAAAGTGAAAGTCACTCAGTAAAATACCACTTGAGTAAAAGTCTAAAAGTATTTGTTTTTAAAATATACTTGCATATCAAAAGTAGATGTAATTGCAAAAAATATACTTAAGCATCAAAAGTAGATGTAATTGCAAAAAATATACTTAAGCATCAAAAGTAGATGTAATTGCAAAAAATATACTTAAGCATCAAAAGTAAAAGTATAAATAATTTCAAATGACTTCTATTAGGCAATCCAAACACCACAATTTTCTTTTCTTTTTACGAATAGTCAAGGGCACACTCCAGCACTCCAACACTCCAACACTCCAGCACTCCAACACTCCAACACTCCAACACTCCAGCACTCCAACACTCCACTCAGCACTCCAGCACTCCAACACTCCAACACTCCAACACTCCAGCACTCCAACACTCCAACACTCCAACACTCCAACACTCCAGCACTCCAGCACTCCAACACTCCAACACTCCAGCACTCCAACACTCCAACACTCCAACACTCCAGCACTCCAGCACTCCAGCACACTCCAGCACCAGCACTCCAACACTCCAACACTCCAACACTCCAGCACTCCAACACTCCAACACTCCAGCACTCCAACACTCCAACACTCCAACACTCCAGCACTCCAACACTCCAACACTCCAACACTCCAACACTCCAGCACTCCAACACTCCAACACTCCAGCACTCCAACACTCCAGCACTCCAACACTCCAACACCAACACTCCAACACTCCAACACTCCAGCACTCCAACACTCCAGCACTCCAACACTCCAACACTCCAGCACTCCAACACTCCAGCACTCCAACACTCCAGCACTCCAACACTCCAACACTCCAGCACTCCAACACTCCAACACTCCAACACAATTTACAAATCGAGCATTTGTGTTTTGTGAGTCTGCCAGATCAGAGGCAGTAGGGATGAGCAGGGGCCTCATTTAAAAAACGGACTTACGATCAATTTTGATCTTAAGTATGACTTACGCAGAAAACCTTGTATAAGTAGTTATTTATGAAACCTTACTTTGACATGGAAATGATCTTATCTCTACGCAAAGTCTAGACTTGAGGTAGGTGATTTTCCGGCTGGTTATGTAGGGCTATTCTTTTTATCCCTTGCAGTTTAAGGTCAGACCATTTCTTTTTCACATCAGCCACAGTTCTGTCTTGCTGCCCCACCTCGTTCACTGCAGCGGCGACACACTCCCAAGATACCTGTTTGACTTTGTTTGTCAACCCACTATTAAGTCCACCGAATAATACATGTTGCCTGTCTTCAATCTCCTCTACCATCGCCGTGATCTCGTCTTCCAAAAGGTTTGCTTTTCTCTTTTGGTCCATGGCTATTCCTGACTAAACTTTTATTTGTGCTAGCATTCTATAAGGGGAAATCGATGATTATAAGGCACATTCAGGTGCCGTCAATTTGAAGTTAATTTGAGATTTATAGATCACAGGTGCGTAAGTTACAAATGGGCTTCTTAGAACCTGAGTAAGCAAGGTTTTTTATGCTCAGTATCTTTTATGAATCCAACGTAAGCACACCGTCGGAAATGATGTTATGACTAAGTTCAAGTATAAATCTAAGAACATTTTTATAAATGAGGCCCCTGGGATGTTCTCTTGATAAGTGGGTGAATTGGACCATTTTCCTGTCCTGTTAAGTATTGTAATGTAACTAGTACTTTTGGGTGTCAGGGAAAATGTATGGAGTAAAAAATACATTATTTCCTTTATGAATGTAGTGAAGTAAAAGTAAAATTTAAAAAAATATAAATAGTAAAGAAAGTAAAGATATCCCAAAAAACTACTTAAGTAATTGAAAGTATTTTTACTTAAGTACTTTACACCACTGAGTAAAGTCAAACATCATCAATGTGTATGTGTGTGCACGCATGTATGTGTGTGTGTGTGTGTGTGTGTGTGTCTATTTGCAATGTCTTCCTTTGACAGATGACCAGGGCTGCCCGAGGTGAAGCTCACCCTGGCAGAAGAAGTGAAAGAGCTGCTCCTTGAAACCACATGGCAAAACAGATCCAGATTTGACCTTTGCATTTGAACTTTGTTGTATGGAAAATGTTCATCTTGTTATTTTTTTTCAGATCGTACTGTATATTTCTATCGCAAAATACATGATATTATATATTTGAATCTGACGCCTCGATTTTATATACCTGTCAGCAACGGGTGTGGGTGAAAAAGCCGAATCCACTCATTTGAAGGGGTGTCCACATACTTCTGACCATGTAGTGTAGTACTAAATTGTAGTTTAATCTTTTTGGTTTGTGGTTCAGCATCATCAATGTATTTCTGTCTTCTTCTCTGTAGATTATGTTAAACCATTCAGGGGGTTGTGGGTTGTGTCAGTCAGGATTATAATGGCCATAATCAGTCGAATAAATCTCTTAATGTCATTCTACCGTGCCTTCTCTCTTCAAATTCCACACATTCCATTGCCTCCATCAATGAACAGGAAAGAAAGTAGAGGAGTGGGTGGGCGGAGGAGGGGAAATGATGAAGCAGGGCGTGATCTGACATCACTTTTTTGACACATCCCCAGATAACAAACTTTGATTTTGGGAATGTTACCCGAAGGTTGTGGAAACGTTCCCTGAACGTTGCACCGATGTTCCCTAAAGGACCAATCATATAGTTTTCTTAATGTTCTTTGAATGTTCTCTTTTGGTTGCATGAAGGTTCTGGGAATGTTCTCTGAATGTTACAAAGTTAGGAACGTTCTGGGAACGTTCTCCGCAGGTTACAAGTTGGGAACACACACACACCCAGGATTAAACAATTAAATATGAACAAGTAATACACAATTATAATTTCAGTTATCAATTTGTTTTATAAAATGGGTTCGGAGAAATCTGCAATATGATTGGCACACACAGACCTTTACAGACCGAGGCCCGAACTCGGCAGTCCTCACTGCAGGAACTTCATCAACACTCTCGCCAGGTTCAATCTCTGAGCCACTGGAACACGTATGCCTCTTTTTGCACTTGACGTCAACCTTCCTCGACACTCAACGTCTTCTCGACAGTCATCACTGCACATGCCACCACATATAATTGATCCTCACTTTCGTCACTCTCAATTTCCTCAAGTTCTTCCAAAAGTTCTGCCAAATCCCTCATTCCCTCATAACCATTTCCACTGTTCTCCTTTTTTCCCTTGTCCATCCTCTTTTCCTTCACCAGATCTTTCAGAAGCACAACGCCACCCCCCCCCACTCCATGTTTATTCATAATACACTTCCCTTTCTTCCTTATTTCCTTTTCCGCCATCATCTCCAATCGCTCCCTTTCTCCAAACATTTCTCTCTGTGCAACCTCTCCAATGCCATCCGTCATCTTGATAACAGCTCTATGTGGCTTGTAGAGGAGAGTTCAATATTTTTTTGGGGGGCGGGGGAAAAAAACGACTGAACAAAAATATAAATGCAATATGCAACAATTTCAACAATTTGACCGAGTTCATATAAGGAAATAAGTCAATTAAAATAAATGAATTAGGCTCTAATCTATGGATTTCACATGAATCGGCAGGGGGGCAGCCATGAGTGGGCCTGGGAGGGTACAGGTCCACCCACTTGGGAGCCAGGCACAGCCAAGCAGAATGAGTTTTCCCCCACAAAAAGGGCTTTATTACAGACAGAAATACACCTGAGTTTCATCAGCTGTTCTCAGACAATCCAGCAGGTGAAGAAGCTGGATGTGGGGTCCTGGGTTGACGTGGTTTCACGTGGTCTGCGGTTGTGAGCCCGGTTGGTTGTACTGCCAAATTCTCTAAAACGACGTTGGTAGAGAAATTAACATTACATTCTCTGGCAACAGCTCTGGTGGACATTCCTGTAGTCAGCATGCCAATTGCATGCTCCGTCAAAACATGAGACATCTGTGGCATTGTGTTGTATGACAAACCTGCATAGGTGCACCTGTGTAATGATCATTCTGTTTAATAAGCTTCTTGAAATGCCACACCTGTCAGTGGATGGATTATCTTGGCAAATGAGAAATGCTCACTAACAGGGCTGTAAACAAATTTGTTCACAACATTTTAGAGAAATATGCTTTTTGTGCTTATGGAGAATTTCTGGGATCTTTAATTTCAGCTCATGAAACATGGGACCAACACTTTACATTTTGCATTTATATTTTTGTTCAGTGTAGTTAGCTATTTGCAAAATGATGTGCACTCTTCACCTCCACACACACTGTTCCTTAGATATACAACATTCCCAGAATGTTCCCAGAACCTTTTTCTTCCAACATCCAAAGGGGAACCACAGGGGAACATGGCGTAAAAGTTCTAATTCCTCTAGTTCCTAACCAGAACCCAACCCATGACCCCAACCAGTGTAAAGAAAGTTCTAATAATGTTATTTTATGAGGTTATTTCAACGTTCTCAGAACAATGGGTTTCTACCTTACCAAAATAGCGACGTTCCCTAAAGTTACTACGTTCATTCTTTAAAAAAATACTTTTCCACAATGTTCCCAGAATGTTCTGTGAAAGTAATTTTTCTAAGGACCGAAGGAGAAACGAAGGAGAAACGAAGGAGAACCTTTAGAGAACGTTGCAGGAACGTTCTATGCTAGCTGGGCCCCTACCTTCACCCCATTTCCCACTAGGGGAGGAAGCTGCAGATCTTTGATGACATCATGGCATGCTCATCTCCTTTGTCTGCTCTGTCTGAGTCTCTATCCATTTGTGTCCATCCATTAAACAACATCAGGCAGAATGCTAGCGGGGAGATCTGACAGTACTTGCTACAGAGTGGGTTGGGTGGGGTGTGTGTCGGGTGCAGAGTGGGGACATAGGGTCAGTGCCACTACTTTTGTGGGATTACCTAATTCACTAAAAGAGGAGAATTATATAAAACTCAGATAAAAAGGAATCACCACTTAGCAACCATTTCAAACATCAAACATATCTGATAAATATTAGTTTTGAATCATCTCTTTTAGAGAGACTGCAGCTCATCATATCAGAGTTACAGAGTGGGACAGTTTTTTTAGCGTCTGATTGCATCACTATTTCAAACCCAAGATTATTTCATAGAAAGGCCTGATAAGAGAACCCAATCAGTGGAACCCAACTGGTTTTAAGAACCCAACCAGTGAACCAAATCAGTATAAAAAAACGTATAAAGAACCCAACTGGCATAAAGAACCCAACCAGTATAAAGAACCCAACCAGTACCCAACCAATGAACCCCACGAGTATAAAGAACCCAACCAGCATAAAGAACCTAACCAATACCCAACCAATGAACCCAACCAGTTTGAAGAACCTAACCAGTATAAAGACCCCAACCAACCAGTGTAAAGAACCCAACCAGTATAAAGACCCTAACCAACCAGTGTAATGAACCCAACCAGTATAAAGACCCTAACCAACCAGTGTAATGAACCTAACCAGTATAAAGACCTCAACTGGTGTAAAGAACCCAACTAGTATAAAGAACCCAACCAGTATAAATACCCCAACCAACCAGTGTAAAGAATCCAACCAGTATAAAGACCCTAACCAACCAGTGTAATGAACCCAACCAGTATAAAGACCCCCACCAACCAGTGTAATGAACCCAACCAGTATAAAGACCCCAAACAACCAGTACAAAGACCCCAAACAACCAGTGTAACGAACCCAACCAGTATAAAGACCCCAAACAACCAGTACAAAGACCCCAACCAACCAGTGTAATGAACACAACCAGTACAAAGACCCCAAACAACCAGTGTAATGAATCCAACCAGTATAAAGACCCTAACCAACCAGTGTAATGAACCCAACCAACCAGTGTAATGAACCCAACCAACCAGTGTAATGAACACAACCAGTACAAAGACCCCAAACAACCAGTGTAATGAACCCAACCAGTATAAAGACACCAAACAACCAGTGTAATGAACCCAACCAGTATAAAGACCCAAACAACCAGTACAAAGACCCCAAACAACCAGTGTAATGAACCCAACCAGTATAAAGACCCCAAACAACCAGTGTAATGATACCAACTAGTACAAAGACCCCAACCAACCAGTGCAATGTTACAAAACCAAACAACCAGTGTAATTACAAAGACCCCAAACAACCAATGTAATGAACCTAACCAGTACAAAGACCCCAAACAACCAGTGTAATGAACCCAACCAGTATAAAGACCCTAAACAACCAGTGTAATGAACCCAACCAGTACAAAGACCCCAAACAACCAGTGTAATGATACCAAACAACCAGTGTAATGAACCCAACCAGTACAAAGACCCCAAACAACCAGTGTAATGATACCAACCAGTACAAAGACCCCAACCAACCAGTGCAATGAACCCAACCGTTACAAAGACCCCAAACAACCAGTGTAATGAACCCAACCAGTACAAAGACCCCAAACAACCAATGTAATGAACCTAACCAGTACAAAGACCCCAAACAACCAGTGTAATGAACCCAACCAGTATAAAGACCCTAAACAACCAGTGTAATGAACCCAACCAGTACAAAGACCCCAAACAACCAGTGTAATGATACCAAACAACCAGTGTAATGAACCCAACCAGTACAAAGACCCCAAACAACCAGTGTAATGATACCAACCAGTACAAAGACCCCAAACAACCAGTGTAATGAACCCAAACAACCAGTGTAATGAACCCAACCAGTACAAAGACCCCAACCAACCAGTGTAATGAACCCAACCAGTATAAAGACCCCAACCAACCAGTGTAATGAACCCAACCAGTACAAAGACCCCAAACAACCAGTGTAATGAACCCAACCAGTACAAAGACCCCAACCAACCAGTGTAATGAACCCAACCAGTATAAAGACCCTAACCAACCAGTGTAATGAACCCAACCAGTACAAAGACCCCAAACAACCAGTGTAATGAACCCAACCAGTACAAAGACCCCAAACAACCAGTGTAATGAACCCAACCAGTATAAAGACCCTAAACAACCAGTGTAATGAACCCAACCAGTACAAAGAACCCAAACAACCAGTGTAATGATACCAACCAGTACAAAGACCCCAACCAACCAGTGTAATGAACCCAACCAGTACAAAGAACCCAACTGGTATAAAAAAAACAACCGGTATGACGAAAAACAAAGAAAGGAAGTGAACAGCCGTGTTTTGGGAGGGGGAGAGAGGGGGTTTGCAGGGGAGTTCTTCTATGAATGGAGAGGGTGACTCAGGTGATGTGTCATCGTACACATTCTATAAAAGAGAACATTTGGGTTTGTGAACTCATTTAGGGGGATGAAAGATTTGGGCTGCTGACAGTTTACTTTACAACTTTTGAATTTTGGGGTGACGATGAAATGTAAGTATTTCTGATACTACACTATTGACTGGGGATGTAATGTGCCTGTGTGTGTGTGTGTGTGTGTGTGGGGGGGTATACATTTTGTAACCTGCCAACAATTCTGATTAAAGATATAATTCAGCGATTTTGCATATTTAGATATTTGCTTCCTTATCTTGAAAGCAGTCTATGGAAAAGGAGTGACTGCAATCCACACGAGCACTTTTGGACCAATTCCTCACGCAAATCAATCTCCACCATTTAGCACCAAAATATTTAAAACCAAAATAGTCAAAATAGTTTGAGACCAACACAATCCATTTAAGACATGATTTGGGCAAAGTGGAAACAAATAAGCAACTAAATAAATATATAAAACTACAGACTAGTCAGCTCTTCACGCTTCATCATTTGGAAGGGCTCGTAAGCAAGCGTTTCATGGTAAACTCTACCAGATGTATTTGGTGCATATGACAAATAAAATGTGATTTTGATTTAAGCTATTTATTCTACTTAGGAGAGTGATACATGCAGCTCCAAAACACTATAACGATAGGTTTCCAGAAACTGAACTTAGACTAATACTGTTCCACTGTACGTAGACAAAGCTGTGCACTTACAAGCAGCAACGTGTGCAGAATTTCTCAAATACATGGGGGTGTTAGGTCAGCCCAAGGCTACGGGAAACTTCAGTGCAGCGCTTTCTGAATCAGCTGTACAGTATAAATACTGGGTCAGAAATAGCTTTTTTCACAGTGCAAAAGTGACATACATTTTTCAAAGAAATGACTGCACAGGAAATGGTTACCTCTAAGGTAACTCTCTTGGCTAAATGTAACATATGAATATAAGTACAGAATGTTGTTTCTAAACTTAAGCAAGTGTTCCAAGTAGACTAAGACTATGCTCGATTAACCTCTAAAATTCTAAGCGGCGGGGGGGGGGGTAATATTTGGAATTGTTTTAAGATGGATAAGTTATCGATTTAGAATTTTAGGACCCCTTTAGGTGTCTTTTATTTGATAAAATATTGAATTTGGCCTTTACTACTTTAACCCATAGAAACACATTGACAATTATAAATGAAAAAGGAAAAACAGTAAGAATTGCTACCGGATTATTCTACTGGCAATGTACTGTACTGATCATCAACATGTAGCTCAGACAGATTCCATCTCATTCCTTCATGTTCCCATGGAATGTAAGATGTCTACCACAACATACTCAGCATTCATCGTCAATGACTTGGCTTCAACTGCAATATCGTGTTTAGTTCTGGTTGGTGATCTTTTGAAGGTTTGGTTGCAGTCTGCTGGCTAAGAAAAACAGTTGGCATCAATGCTTGTCATTTCATGATTGGATATCATCAAATGAATCACTAGCCTACTGATTCAGAGCCACAATGCTTGCTGGCAATAACCACATAGTCTAGAAAAGGTTCTTTGAAGTTGTCGGCTTGATGAGTCAATGATGAAACCATTGCACTCCATGCTGATTGGATGACCCCTTTTCCAAACACAACCTCTTTTTCAACTGGAAGCTCAGGTCAGGTCTATGCATTTCCCGTTCATGGTAGCATATGGCATCTCATGTTAAAGTCAAGTTACACCAAAGTGAGGGTGGGGGGGCAAGATAAAATAACTATCTGTTTCCATAATGGTTTCTTGCTCTCTGGGAAGATACCATGTGGTCTGGTACCATGTGGTCTGGTACCATGTGGTCTGGTACCATGTGGTCTGGTACCATGTGGTCTGGTACCATGTGGTCTGGTACCATGTGGTCTGGTACCATGTGGTCTGGTACCATGTGGTCTGGTACCACCACTTAGCAATTGTTGAATAATAAACCTTTTTTGAAACGTTGATAAATGCTGTGATCTTGAATGTAACCCTGATCCAATGCCTCATTTAATGTAGCTCTCTAAAATTATGATTTATTTCTTATCTCTGCAGTGTGCCTGGATTCCACACAGTCTCTCCTCCTGTTGCTGCTATTAGCCCGGCTGCTTGTCCTTTCGTGGTCACGCCCCACCCAAAAGTGCCCCCTCTGTGCCCATCTGACAGTGATGGTCCAGCAAATGAGAAGCCTGCAGATGCTGACAAGGAATCTACAGGTGAGTGAGTTGACCATAGTTTGGTAGGCACAGCACAGTCATTGCTAGTCAACATACGCTCGTTCTGTGGCCATCCAATTGAACTCTTATCCATGTCCTCTTAAATTAGAGTGAAAGTGAGTTTGGCGGTATGGAGCTTACGGAGTACAATCTAGACTCTCTTCCCGAGATGGAGCACACGGCCAATCACCTCAGTTCATTAAAGGTATGTATGCGTCTACTCAAGTCCAGTCCTTATTGCATGCTCTCTCTAAATAACTACAGTGTCTTAAGAAAATATTCATATCCCTTGACTTTTTCCACATTTTGTTGTGTTACAAAGTGGGAATTAAATGGATGTAATTGTCATTTCTTGTCTGCAATGTCAAAGTGGAAGAAACATTTTTATTTTTATTTTTATTAATGGAAAATAAAACAAATATATTTTGATTAGATAAGTATTCAACCCCATGAGTCCCCCTGTTAGAATCACCTTTGGGAGTGATTAGAGCAAAGAGTCTTTCTGGGGAAGTCTCTAATAGCTTGGCAAACCTGGATTATACAATATTTGGCCATTATTCTTTAAAAAAATCTTCAAACTCTGTCAAATTGGTTAATGATCATTGCTAGACAGCCATTTTCAAGTCTTGCCATAGATTTTCAATCCGATTTAAGTCAAAACTGTAACTAGGCCACTCTGTAACATTCAACGTCGTCTTGGGTAGCAAACAGTATATATTTTTCCCTGCCTTTTAGGTTATTTTCCTACTGAAAAGTGAATTTGTCACCCAGTCAGTGTCTGTTGGAAAACAGACTGAACCAGGTTTTCTTCTAGGACTTTGCCTGTGCTTAACTATATTCCTTTTCTTTTTATCATAATAAACTCCCTAGTCCTTGCTGATGACAAGCATATCCATAACATGATGCAGCCTCCACCATGCTTGAAAATATGAAGAGTGGTACTCAGTAATATGTTGTGTTGGATTTGCCCCAAACAAAAGGCTTTTTATTCAGGACCAAAAAAAGGTAATTTCTTTGCCACATTTTTTGCAGTATTACTTTAGTGCCTTGTTGCAAACAGGATGCATGTTTTGGAATATTTGTATCCCTTACAGGGTTTCTTGTTTTCACTCTGACATTTAGGTTAGTATTGTGGAGTAACTACAATGCTGTTGATCTATCCTCAGTTTTCTCCTACAACAGCCATTTAACTCTGGAAGTTGTTAAGTATGGAGGAAAAAAAGTAAAATGTTTAAAATCACCATTGGCCTCATTGTGAAATCCCTGAGTGGTTTCCTTCCTCTCTGTTAACTGAGTTAGGAAGGATGGCTGTATCTTTGTAGTGACTTGGTGTATTGATCATCGAAAGTGTAATTAATAACTTCACCATGCTCAAAGGGATATTCAATGTCTGCTTTTTATTTGTACCCATCTACCAATAGGTGCCCTTTGCGAGGCATTGGAAAACCTCCCTGGTCTTTGTCGTTGAATCTGTGCTTGAGATTCACTGCTCGACTGAGAGACCTTACAGATAATTGTATGTGTGGGGTACAGAGATGAGGTGGTCATTCAAGCATCTTGTTAAACACCATTATTGCACACAGATTAAGTCCATGCAACTTATTATCTAACTTGCTAAGCACATTTTTACTCCTGAAGTTATTTAGGCTAGTCATAACAAAGGGGTTTAATGCTAATGTCTCAAGACATTTCAGCTTTTAATTTGGGATTAATTTGTAAAAATTTCCTTTACCACAATTGTAAATGTCCTTTAGTCAAGTATTGAATTTCAAGCACAGATTCAACTATAAACACCAGGGAGCTTTTCAAAAGCCTCATAAAGAAGAGCAGTGATTGGTATATGGGTAACAATAACAAATCAGACATTGAAAATAGATGTATTAGATGTATGGTTTAATATATTAAACCACCCAGACACATTAAAAATTTCAGTCGTCCTTCTGAACTGAGCTGCAGGACAGGAAGGAAACTGCTTAGGGATGTCACCATGATGCTATTGATCAACAACATTTTAGCGACTCCACAATAATGACCTAAATGACATAGTGAAATATCACGCCAAAAAAACATGCAAGGACAACGAATCAAGTTGATTCACTCAAACAGTGCAAGATGTATTGGGACTTGTCTGGTTAATGTTTTGTCAGATATGTTTGCTTCAGAAAAATGGCAATTAATCCATATATCTGCAATAATGCACAAATCAATACAGATACTTGATCTGAACGTGATCTGAAAAAACAAGGCACCAAATTAATACTGCAAAAAACCACAGCAAAATAATACACTTTTTGGCCTAAATTAAAAGCATATGTTTGGGGCAACTCCAACACAACACATCACTGAGTAACTGCCTCCTTATTTTCAAGTATGGTGGTGGCTGCATCATGGTATGGGTATGCTTGACATCCACAAAGACTGGGGAGTTTTTCAGGATGAAAATAAATGGGAATTTGAAAAGAATAATGGGCAAATATTACACAATACAGGTGTGCAAAGCTCTTAATGGACTTACCCAAGAAGAATCACAGCTGTAATCAATGTCAAAGGTTTTCCTAACATGTTAAATACTTATGCAACGACTATATTTTAGTTATTTAATTTGTAGTCATATTTTTTTTGTTGGTATAATTGTTCTTCCATTTTGACATTACATAGTATTTTGTGTAGATTGTTGACAAAAAAATGACAATTAAATACATTTTAATCCCACTTTGTAAGACAACAAAATGTGAAGAAATCCAATGGGTCGGAATACTTTTGCAAGGAGCAGTATACAGTGCCAGTTGTCTGAAAGTGACAAGGTTTTATAAATGTAGTGACTTAAAGCAACATAAATGTATTCCATAATTCATCACTGCTCAGTTTATTTAATCTGTTGGGAGGAATTCTTCAGCGATGCTTTATATATTCACCAGGCACCCTTTTCAGAAACTTTTTTGACATTGTACAAAACAGGATGTAAGCGTATAAAACACAGTGTCAAGTCCCCAGTCTTTGGAATTCACACCTTGTCGCCCTCTCTTCCCTCTCCCAGCTAAACGACTCCCTCTCACAACTTTACACGGATCTCATCTCCTTTAAACTGCATGTTGACTGGATGATTGACTCCCGAGTCAATATGAGCTTGCCAGTCTCTCCCAAGACACTAGAGGTCGCTAAAGGCCTGCATAATCTCTCAAGCTTCTGTTCTACTGCACTACAGCAGGTAGGTAGCGCAATATACTCTGTGTACAGTTCTAGGATTCACTTACGCGCTCAAATTCCAAACCTTATCCATAAGTGAGGGAATATGTAACTGACCATAGATCAGAGTATAGGCTCAATGTACCCAAGCGTTTTAGCTTAGTCACGGTGTGTAAAGAACATCTATATAATATAACACACATGGAAAAGCTGTTTGGATTTTGATAATTCACTGTGGTATGTCCAGGAGTCATATTTTAGAGTAACCCCTTTTCTTCTCCCATTATAGACTGCATGCCCACTACCCCAGATTTCCATCCCCTCCTTCCCAACACAACTCAAAGCCTGGGATGTGGCCCTCCTCTCCTACGAGATTCCTGAGCGGTTACGATTCTACTGTCAGTGGTCAACCAGAGTGTTGCTCCTCCTTAGGTCAAAGGTTCAGCGCCTTTGACATAAAGTTTCCCGCCATCTAAGTTCCTACTCTGTGCAACAACAAATGCCTTCCTCGAAAGCAGTGTTATCGTATTCAATTTAACTCAAGGTTTTTGCTGCGGTAAGCACGCTTACCTACTGTGACTGCGAATTGTGTTCAACTTGAGTATTTAAGATTCAGCTAACTGTAACGTCATTCTTTCAAACATAATGCCCTCTATACGGCCAATTGCTTTTTACCTCTCCCTTTGGTCTTAGCTCATTTATATGTTGAAAGGAAAATTCTTCTTCTTTAATATACAGTCATTTGTAACATCCTTATTACAGTGCTGTTACTGAAGAATGTGATTGAATTAGGGTGAACCCTGACCCTAACCCTGAATCTGACTGAGCCTATGACCCTGTTTTGTATTGTATTTACTGAATGTACAGTTATTTATTAACCAATTGTCTCATATCTGAGACTATTATATTTTCGATGCTGGCGTCACATATTTTTTGTACAAATACATTATCCATGGGATTTACCCATCTAAAATAAAAAAGACAGTGATATATTACCACGTTGTCCTGCATTTCTATACATCATTCTAAATAAAGGGACATACTGTTTGTGTAACTCACTTGAATTGTATCGACATAATGACTTCATAACACATTTATAAGGCTTTCATAGCAGTACTATCGACCCGTAGCACTCGCTTCCGTCATCATAAAGTGCTTCGAGAGGCTCGTCAAAGACCACATCACCTCCTCCCTCCTCGACACACTCCACCCGCTCTAATTCGTCTACCGCCCTGACAGATCCACGGACGACACAATCGCCATTGGCACTGCACACTGCCCTCACCCACCTGGACAAAAGGAATGCATATGTGAGGATGCTGTTCATTGACTACAGCTCGGCCTTCAATACCATAGTGCCCTCTAAGCTCACCGCAAAGCTCACAGCCCTGGGACTGAACTCCACTCGATGCAACAGAGCTGCCGTGGAGACGGTTAAAAACTTCACGTTCCGTGGAGTACACATCTCAGAGGAGCTGAAATGGTCGAATCACGCGGACACTGCGGTGAAGGAGGCACGACAGCGACTCTTTAACCTTAGGAGGCTGAAGAAATTTAGCCTGTCCCCGACGGCCCTCAGTGTTCTACAGGACCACAATCAAGAGCATACTGTCGGGCTGCATCACAGTCTGGTACGGCAAATGACCGCAAGGAGCTACCAGAAGGTGGAAAGCTCAGCCGAACACACAATTGGATGCACACTGCCTGTCCTACAGGACACCTACAAGCCCAGGTGTCGCAGGAAGGCCAAGAAGATCACCTGAGACACCACGGACTGTTCTCCCCGCTTCCATCACTTAGACACGGACAGTATAGGAGCATCATGGTAAAAAAAAAATTAAAGACTGGCCCATAGCTTGTAACCCCAGACCATCAGGCTGCAGTAGGTACCCTTTAAATGAAGTGTCACCCAGAACTTTGCTACACATGAACATGTAACACTGAGGACATATTGCTAACACAGCTAAAGTGACAGTACAGTTGTAAGTTGCGTGGTAATGCGAGGCACAGAGAAATGTATCCGCCCCAAGGGGGGCTGGAAGTGTTAGAAAAGATGTTGGGCAGAATAGCTGGTGGTCGGATGGGTGGCGGTGGGGGAGATAGTTGGATAGTTGGCAAGCTGGAGGAAATAGAGTTGGCAGGCACTCAAGGTACGAGAGGATCGCACTATAAAGCTGTTTTGGTGCGTGACCCCCTGCAGCTGTTCGGTTTGTCAAATGAGGGGAGAGAGGGAGTTGGAGAGGAAGACAGAAAGAAACACAGAAAGAAAGACAGAAAGAATGAATTCAAAAATAAAGAACGAAAGACAGACAGAAAGAAAAACAAAGACAAAAAGACAGAAAGAAAGACAGACAGAAAGACAGACAGAAAGACAGAAAGACAGAAAGACAGACAGACAGACAGACAGACAGAAAGACAGACAGACAGACAGACAGACAGACAGACAGACAGACAGACAGACAGACAGACAGACAGACAGACAGACAAACAGAAAGAAAGACAGAAAGACAGAAAGACAGAAGGACAGAAAGAAAGACAGAATAAAGACAGAAGGAATGAAAGAGGCACAAAACAGGTGGACAAGTTGAGGAAAAGAGGCAGTCATTTGAAAGCCTGTGATGGAGTATGTGCCGCTTGTTAAGCACAGGTCACACACAGATGGTTATCCAAGCCCAGGTTTGTCAGAGTGGCATGCCCTCTCTTGCTCCTCTTCAAAGGTGAAATGCAGCAAGAGTGGAGGGAGAGAGAGAGACTGGAAAATGAGAGAGTGTCTAGATAAGTGTTTGGATAGACACAGGATAGACACAGGAGTTAATTTGTTGATTGACAGATCAAACTCAAAACATTGACTGGCCTTGGGTTCCACACCAGGGAGGGAAGGCACCAGTGGGAGTGGCTGGCTTTCGACTGATGGGACAGACAGCTCATCAGAGAATCCGGAAGGAGGGAGAGAATGAGGGAGGAGTGTGGAGGTGAGGAACAGGGGAGGGAGCAAGATAATGTAAGGATTAAAGTAGGGGAGGAGATAACAAAACGCACAAACAGCAGAGATAGAGGAGCCTTTGCCGAGAAAGACAGACAAGGACAACTATTCGACAAGATCTCTAGAGCAAGAACTATTTTACCTTGTGATTGGAAGCGCTACAGTGCAGCTTATGTTTTGTGGAAGCATTTCTGAAAGGTGCACTACTTGGGTAGATGTGGGCAGGGATACAGATTCACTGCAACCTGTCTGTGAGGAACATCACAATATCAGTGTGAAGTCAAAATGACAGTAAGTAAGCCATCCTCTCAACCCCATTTTCCTCTGCAACCAAAGAAAGAATTAGGAGCAATGCATTTCATTCAGCCAATAATCATCAAGGTTTAGGGAGACATTTGTAGAGGTTTTCTAAGATGTTGACTTCTTCTGGAATTGAGTTAATCCAGTTTAACTTCATACATTTTTTCTTGTATTAATAGACAATTCCCTTTTATTGCACTGTTATATAAACAAGGGGGGGTTCCAGTCTTTAATGCATGTATTGCCTCCGTTACAATAGTGTATTTTCCTTGATGACTACGCCAATTTAGAATTGACATCATGCATAAATACACCCCCCCACACACACACACACAAATGTACTCATAAAGCTTTGAGTATTTATATTTCATTGAATTTTCATTTAGGATTAAAAAAAATGAAAATGTAAATAGCCGGTTAATATTGAGCTGTACAAATGCAAGCAACATTTTTGCATGTTATGTGACAAAATGCTATCACACGTGTCACTGATACTAGACAACAGGTTATTAGATACAACCAATTGAATATATGTATGTATACGCTTATTTGGAAACACTTTATAATACATTGTAAATGATTATACATGTTTATAAATGCTTTATAAATTATTATAAATGCTATGAAAGCTTATGAATTGGAATCCTCGTAATGCTTGTAAATAATGAAATACCTATTTATTAACAGTTTACTAATGCGTGTTCATGATAGGTTTTGTAGTGTTGACCCGTTATATTGATTCATATTCATATCAATCCATACGGTTTCTGCTGACACTATTGGTACGGAACGTTCCACTGTTGTAATCCATATTGAGTAGTAGATAGAAGTGGGATAGAGGACAAGACAAGCTTCATCCACGAACCACGCAACTCTCTTTCCCCCAACACAAAGTTACATAATCAAGGTGTTAAATCCATGTCCCTACAGGCTATTCAGGTAATGCCGTGCTGGTAGGGGTCTGGGCTGGGCTTAACCCTGTGGAACTTGCTATGCCACAGAGATGTACTAATGGAGTGTCTTGGGGTCAAATCCGTTCGGCTAATACAGAAAAATCACACAATAGCTCCCCTGGTCCCAATCAATGGAAAAGACAACAACCAATCAGAATAAACCGAAGGCTTTTGTTGAAATAGGAGGTGTCCACAAACTGTCCATCAAGCCGTTCATAGGGCTAGAAAGGGAAGTCTTTACATCTGGTTTAGTGATAAGCATCATGACAGATATCTGTTATGCTCCCATCTCCGCAGGCTGCCACGAGACTATTGGACGAGATGTGAAATAGGAGGTGTCCACGAACTGTCCATCAAGCCGTTCATAGGGCTAGAAAGGGAAGTCTTTACATCTGGTTTAGTGATAAGCATCATGACAGATATCTGTTATGCTCCCATCTCCGCAGGCTGCCACGAGACTATTGGACGAGATGTGCCATCTCACGGCCCAGTCGCTGACATCACTGGAGACCTCGGACCACTTCCAGGTGGTCAAGATGTTAGGGGAGGGGTCATACGGGAAGGTCATGTTGGCTGTACATCGGGAAAGAGGTCAACTATGGATCTGTTTTAATCCTAACCCCAGTTTGCCTGGCCTCATATCTCCAGAATGTCTTTCTTTCTTTTGTTCTGATCACTTTTCTCTCTTTTCCTTCCCCCAAGGCACTCCAATGGCCCTGAAGTTCTTTCCTCGTGATTCCACAAATCTCTTCTCCTTTTTGCGAGAGTATAACCTCTCCCTCTCCTTCTGCACCCACCCATACCTGACCAAGGCCCTGGGCATTGCCTTCTCCACCCCCTCACATTACGTTTTCGCCCAGCAAGCCAGCCTCTTCGGTGATCTATACAACGTCATTGTCCCTGAGGTATAATATACAGTATGTGTAAAAAAAATATTTAAAAAACATCCACGCCCATGAGACATTTGTCAGTGTTCTCTTATGAATCTTTTGTAACTAACAGAATGGGAAATGTAGTTCAACTGTGCCTATGTCTATGTCTCAGGTGGGTGTGGAGGAGGACTGTGTCCAGAGGGTGGTTTCCCAGCTGTGCGGTGCCCTAACCCACCTCCACGCCCTGGGCTTCGTCCACCGTGACGTCAAGCCCGAGAACATCTTCCTGGTCGACGCTGCCTGCCGCTGGGTCAAACTGGGCGACTTCGGCATGGCCAAGGCCACGGGAACCAAGGTACCTGGTGTGTGGTACAGTTCTGCTTACTGTACGCCCGAGGCAGAGATATCAAAGGAGTCGGAGGATAGTAGACATAATACTGCTTCAAAACCAGATGGAGGAAATGGGTTGGACAGCAAGATCAAGAGGGTGTGGGTGTCGGTGGAGGCCAGTACAGACTGCTGGGCCTTGGGGATCCTCACCTACGCCATGCTGACTGGCAGTCTACCCTGGACGCAGACAGCGTCCGACGACCGCTCTTACATCAAGTACAAAGAGTGGTTTGACCAGCAGAAAGATCAAGAAGGTCAGGACGATGAACTAGACCTATGGGGGGAAGGAAAAGACAAGGGCATCGTGATGAGTTTGGATGAAGACAAGCAGAATCGGAGCAGGAGAAAATCCCATCCGGTCGCCCCCCAGTTTGCCTGTTTCACCCCACTGGCCAGTTCCCTTTTCCTGTCACTACTTCACCCGCAGCCTAGGCTTCGCGGTAGGCCTGACGATGTGCTGGGCTACCTGGGAGGAGACTGGTTGCAGGTGAAGGAGAAGATACAGCTGGAGGAGGAGGAGAAGAAGAAAATGAGAGGGCGAGAGGTCATCAGCAACGAGAAAGAGAGGGAGGGAAGGGGAGAGGGATAAAGGAGTGGCGACACACGATCATGAACTCACAAACTCAGAGGTGAAAGAGACAATATTTGTTGCCCTCCCAGAAGACAATACATATCCTCTGATGTGTCACATTGTTGCTTAAAAAGACATTGTACAGTATATAATACCACTACACTTGCACTTTCTATAAGATAAATAGCCATCAAGTCATTGTTGATACTGGATAGCATTTGGGGACAGACACAGCTGCAATTGGCTACTTTAGGGACTTGTAAGCACTTTAAAAGTATCATTTCAATGTGTTCAATCTAGTAAATTCTAAGTGTGACTTGATGATGGTGTTTCTGTATTCTAATGTTTTTTTTAAATAATATGTAAATGTCATCTGTATGTCATATTGTGGTTGGAATTGAGTCTAATAAACATTGTATTATGAATTATCATTTGGATTAAACTCATAACTTCAACGTTTTCCTGGGCCTGCCTCGCCTAGACTGCTATGATACTTACAAATGTTAAAGTCTTCTGCATTTTGTGTTGATTCTACTGTAAGTTATCTGGTTACTCTACTGTATTAAGTTAAGGAAGAAAATTGACCAGATTTCAGATTTGTTTATTGTATTATTGGACTTGGAAAGTAGAATAACAACTGCGACTGCAAGCACCGCACTGGGCAGAAACTGGTTGAATCATCGATGTTTCCATGTCATTTCAACAACAAAAATGCAATGTGATGACATTGAATTAACGTGGAAAACTGATTGGATTAGCAAAAAGTCATCAACGTAAAGGGAATTTGGTCTTTTTCACCCAACTTTGAACCTAAATCCAATGACATGGTGACATGTTTTGTTGATTTCACGTTGAATTCAGGTTAACTCAACCAAACGTAAATCAAAACTAGACGTTGAACTGACGTCTGTGCCCAGTGGGACATGACTCTCACTCCATAATGTGAACTCCATACAGTAGGCAGTTGGCCTTCAACTAGTAGCCATACCCCTTGCCATAGAAGGAACTGGTATTATGATACAACATAAATCTGCTCGTCTGCACAGCAGGGTGCTCCTAAATCCCATAATAATGCACAATGTCAGCAGAACGTCATCATCCCCATTGCAAATGGACGGAAATATAGAGGCCATCTTATGTGTTTGGGACCATCTCACCCCACAAGACAACACAGTGACTGTCATTCACTTATCATGACAAACAAGATCCAGAGAAGATTGGAACAAAATGGCTGCTTGTTATGACACATTTGCATTGTGGTGTGCGAGTAACTGAACACTATTTAATAACCATAATATGACACCCCGGCATGCATAGGCCTGCATACAAACACACACCCTCACATACAGACACTAACACACACAGAGAGATCTTCCCAGGGTGCCACCACAGACATATTTAAAAATAGACCGGACGCAGTTTCTTAACCACGACGGACCATCATCATCCCCAACCCCCTGCTCGGCACCTTTCTCACTTGTGGGCCTACAAAGTTCTCAAACAGTTCACACACAGCATGCGCTTAACCCCCATTTCTTTCCTTCTTAATGCGTTTGAGCCAATCAGTTGTGTTGTGACAAGGTAGAGGGGTATAAAGAAGACAGTCATATTTGGTAAAAGACCAAGTCCATATTATGGCAAGAACAGCTCAAATAAGCAAAGAGAAACGACAGTCCATCATTACTTTAATGGATGAAGGTCAGTCAATCCGGAAAATGTCAAGAACTTTGAAAGTTTCTTCAAGTGCAGTCGCAAAAAACACCAAGCGCTAAGATGGAACTGACTCTCATGAGGACCGCCACAGGAAAGGAAGACCCAGAGTTACCTCTGCTGCAGAGGATGAGTTCATTAGAGTTACCAGCCTCAGAAATTGCAACCCAAATAAATGCAAGTAACAAACACATCTAAACATCAACCGTTGAGAGGAGACTGTGTGAATCAGGCCTTCATGGTCGAATTGCTGAAAAGAATCCACTACTAAAGGACATCAATAAGAAGAAGAGACTTGCTTGGGCCAAGAAACACAAGCAATGGACATTCGACCGGTGGAAATGTGTCCTTTGGTTTGGAGTCCAAATTGGAGATGTTTGGTTCTAACCGCTGTGTCTTTGTGAGATGCGGTGTGGGTGAATGGATGATCTCTGCATGTGTATTTCCCACCGGAGGTGGTGTTATGGTGTGGGGGTTGCTTTGCTGGTGACACTGCATGGCTACCACAGCATTCTTCAACGATACGTCATCCCATCTGGTTTGGGCTTAGTGGGACTACCATTTGTTTTTCAACAGAACAATGACCCAACAAACCTCTAGTCTGTGTAAGGGCTATTTTACCAAGAAGGAGAGTGATGGAGTGCTGCATCAGATGACCTGTCCTCCACAATCCCCCGACCTCAACCCAACTGAGATGGTTAAGAATGAGTAGGACCACAGAGTCAAGGAAAAGCAGCCAACAAGTGCTCAGCGTATGCGGGAAATCCTTCAAGACTATTGGAAAAGCATTCCAGGTGAAGCTGGTTGAGAGAATGCCAAGAGTGTGCAAAGCTGTCATCAAGGCAACGGATGGCAACTTTAAACAAATCTAAATTCATTTTTAGATTTTAAATTCTTCAATTGGTTACTACATAATTCCCTATGAGTTCTTTCATAGTTTTTGATGTCTTTACTTTATTCTACAATGCAGAATATAAAGAAAAACCTTGAAGGCAAAAAACACCCTTCGTCGAACATTCTCATGAAATAATAACAAAATACTCAATTTAACTTTTTAAACTTTTAACGTTCTTTTTTACCCTCTAAGCTTAATTAACGTCATTTTTTTTCTAGCATGCATCATCCATGAGACGCACAAAGACACACGACTCCTTTTGAATGTTTTTATTGCCACTTTCACATGTCATGATGAGTAATGACGACCAAGGCAATAAATCATAAGTACGCATCCAGTGACAGGCAAAGGGTGTGTATTTGAAGAATCTCAAATATAAAATATATTTTGATCTGTTTAACACTTTTTTTGGTTACTACATGATTCCATATGTGTTATTTCATACAATACAGAAAAAAGTACAAATAAAGAAAAAACATTGAATGAGTGTAACGTTTGTCGTCGGAAGGAGACCAAGGTGCAGCGTGGTAGGCGTACATTCTATTATTTAAATGTTCCACCAAGAAAAACAATACAACAAACAGCTTCGTCGTGCAAACTACTTTAAAAAAAATCTTTATTTAACTAGGCAAGTCAGTTAAGAACAAATTGTTATTTTCAATGACGGCCTAGAGTTACCTGCCTGTTCAGGGGCAGAACGACAGATTTGTACCATGTCAGCTCGGGGGTTTGAACTTGCAACCTTCCGTTTACTAGTCCAATGCTCTAACCACTAGGCTACCGTGCCGCTACCCTACATGCACTCAAACAAAGACAAGATCCCACACTGAAGGAGGGAAAAAGGGCTGCCTAAGTATGATCCCCAATCAGAGACAATGAAAGACAGCTGCCTTTGATTGGGAACCACACTCGGCCAAACACAAAGAAATAGAGAACATAGAATGGCCACCCAAATCACACCCTGACCTAAACAAACATAGAGAATAAATAGGATCTCTAAGGTCAGGGCGTGACAATGAGTAGGTGTTCTAAAACTTTTGACCGGTAGTGTACGTGAACAGTAAACACTCCATGCGCATGTATCACACTAACTCCATATACAATAAGTCTGTCAATAAAAGAGTTATTCTTTAGGACTATTGTAATAAGTCTTCGTGTACAACCCTACATGGGTCAATTCTGCCTGACTATGTTATATGTTCGGCTAGTCAATTTATTAGCTTGAATACATTTTCTCTCTTGACACCTGCAACTTCTTGGAAATGACAGCGAGGTCAGTGGCAAGATATCTACGTGTACAGTATGTTGAACCATTACCCAGTCAAATCAAAACATCATAGAACAGTAACTCAACCAACACAAGGCAACTGGAAAACATGTGGTTGTATCATTCTTACCTAACTCTTTACATACAACCTGGTCTCAAATATGTAAATCCAGGACACTCAAATTAGTCTGATATGTTACATTTGGTATGGTTACCTAAGACAATATTTACCACTTTCTCCAATTAGAAAAAAACAGTACAAGAATTCAACATCTATTGGGTGAGTAATCTTGACCCATAGACTACATTAGATCCCAAAGACCAACAGCCGGTCCTTACAAACAACTGATTCCATGTTGGGTCCTGGGCGATACAACTCCTGATCCCCTTGTAAAACACTGAGGTTGAAGCACCCAATGCAAGATAGGTCACACTACAATGGGTTGTCCTTTGCGTAAATCAAAGCGTAAAAACTCTGGTTTTAAGAGCAAAACCGAGGTCCGAAAATGGCGTCAGAAAAGGGGCACTAGCCAGTAGTAAATGTATATGGATGGATAAAATACAGTTGTCATCTGCCAGGCTAACAACATCAGGTTACAACTCACTCGGCCAAAACTCGTTAATTACGTCTCGTTAACGGCTGGACAGTTTCATTAGGCTATTACACATGAGAAGGAGAGGGGGCTGGGTTGGAGGGGGCTGAGAAGGATCGCTGCACAGCTCCAATACATTATTACAACCGCGGCGCACTCCTGACATTTCACCTGATATGAGTCACTAATGGTGTGTGCTTGTAAAAGTACGTCAAAGTTTGTGTGTGTGAGAGTGAGTGAGTGAGAGTGGGGGGTCAAGAAAGATCGAGAGAGATGCAAGAAAGTGCATTTTAGGTATGTTTAAAATGTATTTTCTCGTGGCCACAACATCAGAACATCACATACCAACTAAATTCAAACCCATCTGTCTCGTATTTTGGCTTAGAGTTTCATAGATATGCATTAAATGTTGACATACAATTTTACATAAGGTGCCAGTCTCTGATGGGTAAGTTAATATTAGCATCCAGTAGCTACAAGTCTGTTAATGGGCCTAGCACACGACTAGCGCAGTCAAGCACTTTGCGATCTGACACCTGAACCCTCGCACTGCCTTCGACCAGACCTGTGTTTGTGAGGCAACTTTTTTTTAAATTATGGATGTAGGACATGAGAGCATTGGAATCAGAACTAGAATCTCATGTGCTTGTATACAAATGTCATAACTCTCAAATATAATTTGAAATAGATAAAGTGACATTTCAAAGATGCTATTCAGTCACGTCCTCCTGAAAAGGATACTTTTGTAATATGAGTTGGATTGAAGTGTTTGAAAGATGTATATATTTTCATAATTAATGAGGCTCTATGGTAACACTGAAAACACCGAAATCAAATACCTAAAGCGAAATACAGCACATTTATCCAAAAATTGTTTTTCGGAATCGACAACCACCAAGTCGATGGAAACATCATATTAAATTGTGTTTTGAGAGCAACATCCCGTCCTCTGCCACAACTAACCACTGCCACCAACCACTAATTTTAGCATTTTCTAATGTAGGATAATGAAGTTAGCATGCTTCAAATATCATGTCCAAATCATCTCTGAAAGGGATTGTGTAGCTCAAATTAAGTTTATTTTGGATGATTTGGGCATGAAATTTAAAGCATACCAATGGGGGACATTTACTTACAGTGGGGCAGAAAAGTATTTAGTCAGCCACCAATTGTGCAAGTTCTCCCACTTAAAAAGATGAGAGAGGCCTGTAATTTTCATCATAGAAAAAAAAACCCAGAAAATCACATTGTAGGATTTTTAATGAATTTATTTGCAAATTATGGTGGAAAATAAGTATTTGGTCAATAACAAAAGTTTATCTCAATACTTTGTTATATACCCTTTGTTGGCAATGACAGAGGTCAAACGTTTTCTGTAAGTCTTCACAAGCTTTTCACACTGTTGCTGGTATTTTGGCCCATTCCTCCATGCAGATCTCCTCTAGAGCAGTGATGTTTTGGGGCTGTTGCTGGGCAACACGGACTTTCTACTCCCTCCAAAGATGTTCTATGGGGTTGAGATCTGGAGACTGGCTAGGCCACTCCAGGACCTTGAAATGCTTCTTACGAAGCCACTCCTTCATGCCAGGGCAGTGTGTTTGGGATCATTGTCATGCTGAAAGACCCAGCCACGTTTCATCTTCAATGCCCTTGCTGATGGAAGGAGGTTTTCACTCAAAATCTCACGATACATGGCCCCATTCATTCTTTCCTTTACACGTATCAGTCGTCCTGGTCCCTTTGCAGAAAAACAGCCCCAAAGCATGATGTTTCCACCCCCATGCTTCACAGTAGGTATGGTGTTCTTTGGATGCAACTCAGCATTCTTTGTCCTCCAAACACGATGAGTTGAGTTTTTACCAAAAAGTTATATTTTGGTTTCATCTGACCATATGACATTCTCCCAATCTTCTTCTGGATCATCCAAATGCTCTCTAGCAAACTTCAGTACTGGCTTAAGCAGGGGGACACGTTTGGCACTGCAGGATTTGAGTACCTGGCGGCGTAGTGTGTTACTGATGGTAGGCTTTGGTATTTTGGTCCCAGCTCTCTGCAGGTCATTCACTAGGTCCCCCCGTGTGGTTCTGGGATTTTTGCTCACCGTTCTTGTGATCATTTTGACCCCACTGGGTGAGATCTTGCGTGGAGCCCCAGATCGAGGGAGATTATCAGTGGTCTTGTATGTCTTCCATTTCCTAATAATTGCTCCCACAGTTGATTTCTTCAAACCAAGCTGCTTACCTATTCAGATTCCCAGCCTGGTGCAGGTCTACAATTTTGTTTCTGGTGTCCTTTGACAGCTCTTTGGTCTTGGCCATAGTGGAGTTTGGAGTGTGACTGTTTGAGGTTGTGGACAGGTGTCTTTTATACTGATAACAAGTTCAAACAGGTGCCATTAATAGAGGTAACGAGTGGAGGACAGAGGAGCCTCTTAAAGAAGAAGTTACATGTCTGTGAGAGCCAGAAATCTTGCTTGTTTGTAGGTGACCAAATACTTATTTTCCACCATAATTTGCAAATAAATTCATTAAAAATCCTACCATGTGATTTTCTGGATTTTTTTCCTAATTTTGTCTGTCATAGTTGAAGTGTACCTATGATGAAAATTACAGGCCTCTCTCATCTTTTTAAGTGGGAGAACTTGCACAATTGGTGGCTGACTAAATACTTTTTTTGCCCCACTGTATATGGGTTTTGGTTCAAAAATGCTAATATTAACAGCTGGTGGCAGTGGCTAGTTGAACATAACCAACGTGTGGATTGCAGTCTTTTCTTGTACATACAGCCAGTAGACTAAGGAAACAAATATGCTAATTTCCAATTTGGCTATGTTATCCCTTGAATGTGAAAAATGTAAGGATATGTGACACTGAGCTTGGTCCAGACCCTCTTGGTATTTTCACAGTACGTCATCTTCAAAGCATTGACAGACTAACAGCATTGCAAGTCCCGTTCCTCAGAACTATGAGTGTATGTGTATGAGCCACGTGTTGCCAATTGATCAGTTGAACGATATCCTGGGACGGATGGGGACAGATGGGGGAATAGATGAGGCTCAGTGGAAGTCATTGAGACTGTACCTCCTCTCCTTTTTCCATCTCTCTCATTACTCTCACTATCCATCCATCTCCTTCCTTCGTTTTCTCTGTCAGCAATGCTAAAAGCGACCAGCCACGGAGAGATCATGCACTGACCCCCTGTTCCTCACCTCTCCCTCACTCTTCCTTCTCGTCTGTCTAGGTCATGTCACCAGCAACCAGTCATGGAGTCACGCTAACCCCCTCTCACCCCCACCTCTTTCTCTCTCCCCCTCTCTCTCCCCCACTCCTTCTCTTCATTGACTTCCAGCCTCTGCCTGGCTTGTCACAGTCTTATCAATCTGTCTGTCCACTGTGTTCTTCACATGATGTTCCCTGTGCCCATGTCCCCCTGACCCTGTTGTGCCAACTTGGTATTTGTGGCGAATGTGTCAGGTCTATTAAAAGGTCCAATGCAGCTATTTTATTTTAATATCAAATAATAAAATAAATATTTTCTTCTATTTATTCAGGGCAACCCAACTGAGACCAGTGTCTCATTTACAATGGTGCCTGACAAAATTACATCAACAAAATGATTAAGAAACTATCAGACAGCTATAAATACATCAGGTTATTACAACAAGTTATAATAATACATTGAAACAATTGCACGCTTCAGTAAACTCATTTAACAAGAGTTTTAAACTGCTCTATCGGCAGCAGGGAATCCATTTCCGGAGGGATCCGGAGGGATCCGTGACAGCTTCCTGCTGTTCGTAGAGAGGTAAGCCCATCTTAAATCTTAGCTCATCTGTATACATTTTTTAAAATGTTAGATCTTATCAATCCAAACGCCCAGATATTTATAGGCGGGACCCCGCTCGATAAGAGAACCAAGCATCCAATGAGTGAATCCCATGTGAGATATTTCCCTGTGAATTAGGGAACAACATATATTTAGTTTTGCCTGCATTAAGTAAAAGTTTTAAATCAACAAGTTTTAAATCACCATCCGAAAGCACACATTGTCTGTCAAATAGTTCTTAAACCATTTGCAAGACTCCTTATCTAGGCCCATTTCAGACGGTTTTTGAATGAGTAGGGAATGGTCAACTGTGTCGAAGGCCTTGGAACGGCCTCTAAATAAGGCAGCACAACGATTTTTATGATCTAGGCAATTTAACCCATCAGCTGAAACAAGCATAGTGGCAGAAACAGTGCTATGTCCAGGTCTTAAACCAGACTAGTGGAAATGTAGAATAGATTGAGAAGTTGAAAAAGTTCTTAGCTGGGAGTTGATCCAAATCTTTCCAAATCTTAGGGATATCACCAGTAGCAATTTGTCAAGTTAAAAACACAGGTCAGAGGTTCAATGACGAGCGGGGCAGAGAGCAGTAGTAAAGAAGAGGTCAAGTGAATCATCTCCTGCATAAACATTACATCATAGAAATCAAATGGTTGAAATGAAAATCAAGTATGTGGGGGCGGCAGGTAGCCTAGTGGTTAAGAGTGTTTGGGCCAGTGACCGAAAGGTTGTTAGGTTGAATCCCCGAGCTGACGAGGTACACATCTGTTGTTCTGCCCCTGAACAAGGTAGTTAACCCACTGTTCCAAGGCTGTCATTGTAAATAAGAATTTGTTCTTAACTGACTTGCCTAGTTAAGTAAAATAAAAATAAATGTGTGTCTGCCTCATTCTCTACAATCTGATGTGACTAAAGGACTCCCTCTAGTGGAATGAGATACATTGGCATAGATTATCCTTTCAAACAGATGGCTAGCTGGCACAAAATGGTTATTAAAAGCACTACAAATTTCCATTTTGTCTAGTATGGGACCAGAGGCTTTCAAATCCTGCTGGGCATTATGACGGGTGGAGTTTTGTTTGAAGGATTTGACCACTTTTCAGAAGTTGGCTTGATTACCACCACTCTTCGACACACAATTCAAGAAATATGTTGATTTTGCTTTTCTTTGAGATAGATGTCCATTTCTCAAATGTCTGAAGGACAAAAACATCTTCTTAGCAAAGAGAAATTTCTCAAGCATTTTGCTAGGACTGTCTAGGGGTGGTTTGAGTGGGGAACTGAAAATGAGCTGTTATTGGCTTTGAGGTTTGGAACTCTGTTTCTTATTGGCTTAGTAACTAATTTACCGCATGGTGATGTCACCTTAGAAGGACAAAAACTCCCTCCTATTAAAACAGTGTGGAAATATATGTACATAAAACCCCCAAAACTCCCATTGACTGCACTGGGCCTTTAACTTCTCAACCTTTCGTGTTTTAGATAATGTGAGGCAGTTCAATGTGGGAATCGGCGTGGGCCTGTGTTAACCTTCATGTCCCGTGTACAGTATATAGGTGTGAGTAGATGTATTGAGGCTGGGGTGGCAGGTTAAAAGCACAGTGGTGTAAGTACTTAACTAAAAATACTTTAAAGTACGACTTATGGAGTTGTTTTTGTATTTGTACTTTACTATTTTACTTTTACTTTCACTTCACTACATTCCAAAAGAAAATAAAGTGCTTTTTACTCCATACATTTTCCCTGACACCCAAAAATACTTGTTACATTTTGAATGATTAGCAGGACAGGAAAATGGTCCAATTCACACACGTATCAAGAGAACATCCCAGGCCATCCCTACTACCTGATCTGGCGGACTGCCTAAACACCAATGCTTCGTTTGTAAATGATGTCTGAGTGTTGGAGTGTGCCCCTGCCTATCCATAAATAAATAAAACCCAAGAAAATCGTGCCATCTGGTTTGCTTAATATAAGGAATTTGAAAGGATTTATACTTTTACTTATGATAGTTAAGTACATTTGATCAATTACATTTACTTTTGTTACTTAAGTATATTTAAAATCAGATACTTTTACTCAAGTAGTATTTTACTGGGAGACTTTCACTTTTACTTGAGTCATTTTCTATTAAAGTATCTTTACTTTTACTCAAGTATGACAATTGGGCACTTTTTCCACCACTGTAAAAGCAGAGCATGTACAAAGCAATTCAAAGTGGCTCTGTAGTGATCAGCATTGGGCTTTCCCCCTAGTGGTAAAGGTTGACAGCCACAACAACTATTTGACATACTTTTTCCCTGTCAGGGGATATAGGCATGTAAATGTAAAACTTGAAAAATTTATATCCACATTTTTGGAATGTATTTTGGGAAGCCATGTTATCTAACACCTTTGACATACAGTAGCAGTCAAAAGCTTGGACACACCTACTCGTTCAAGGGTTTTTTATTTATTTGCACTATTTTCTATATTGTAGAACAATAGTGAAGAACTCAAAACTATGAAATAACACATAAGGAATCATGTAGTAACCAAAAAAGTGTTAAACAAATCAAAATATATTTTTGATTTTAGATTCTTCAAAGTCGCCACCCTTTGCATTGATGGCTTTGCACACTCTTGGCATTCTCTCAACCAACTTCACCTGGAATGCTTTTCAACAGTCTTGAAGAGGTTCCCATATATGCTGAGCACTTGTTGGCTGCTTTTCCTTCACTCTGTGGTCCAACTCATCCCAAACCATTTCAATTGGGTTGAGGTCAGGTGATTGCGAAGACCAGGTCCTCTCCCTCTTGGTCAAATAGCACGTACACAGCCTGGAGGTGTGCAGGGTCATTGTCCTGTTGAAAAACAATTGATAGTCCCACTAAGTGCAAATCAGATGGGATGGCATGTCGCTGCAGAATGCTGTGTTAGCCATGCTGGTTAAGTGTGCCTTGAATTCTAAATAAATCACTGAGTGTCACCAGCAAAGCACCCCCATTCCTCCTCCTCCATACTTCATGGTGGGAACCACACATACGGAGATCATATGTTCACCTACTCTGTGTCTCACAAAGACTCAGTAGTTGGAACCAAACATCTCAAATTTGGACTCATCAGACCAAAGGACAGATATCCACCAGTATAGTGTCCATTGCTCGTGTTTCTTGGCCCACGCAAGTCTGTTCTTCTTATTGGTGTCCTTTAGTAGGGGTTTCTTTGCAGCAATTTGACAATAAAGGCCTGATTCACACAGTCTCCTCTCAACAGTTGAGGTGGAGATGTGTCTGTTACTTGAACTCTGTAAAGCATTTATTTGGGCTGCAATATCTGAGGCTGGTAACTCTAATGAACTCATCCTCTGTAGCAGAGGTAACTCTGGGTCTTCCCTTCCTGTGGCGGTCCTCACGAAAGCCAGTTTTATCTTAGCACTTGATGGTTTTTGCAACTACACTTGAAGAAACTTTCAAAGTTCTTTACATTTTCCGGATTGACTGACCTTCATGTCTTAACATAATGGACTGTCATTTCTCTTTGCTAATTTGAGCTGTTTTTTGCCATAATATGGACTTGGTCTTTTACCAAATAGGGCTGTCTTCTATATGCTACCCTACCTTGTCCCAACACAACTGATTGGCTCAAACCCATTAAGAAGGAAAGAAATTCCACAAATTAACTTAAAGCACACCTGTCGATTGAAATACATTCCATGTGACAACCTCATTAAGCTGGTTGAGAGAATGCCAAGAGTACGCAAAGCTGTCAAGGCAACAGGTGGCTACTTTAAACAAATCAAAATATATTTTTACATTTTGAAGAATTTAATATTTTTTTTTTGGTTACAACATAATTCCCTATGAGTTCTTTCATAGTTGATGTCTTTACTTTATTCTACCATGCAGAAAATAAAGAAAAACCTTGAAGGCAAAAAACACCCTTCGTCAAACATTCTCATGAAATAATAACAAAATACTCCATTTAACTTGAAAAATTAAAAGCTTAATGAACATCAAAGTTTTTCTACCATGCATCATCCATTAGATGCATAAAGACACACGACTCCTTTTGAAGGTTTTTATTGCCACTTTCACATGTCATGATGAGTAATGAGAACCAAGGCAATAAATCATAAGTACGCATCCAGTGACAGAGCCATGTGAAACCATGTTCTGGGGAAGGTAAACAAACACTATTGACATGAGGCAACTTCAGTCATTCACTTCCAACAGCATTCATCAATAAACAGCAGCACATCCTCCCCAACAATAGCTGGAGTTGTCATACATTCATCAAATTACACTGTTAGACAATCATATTATTTATTTCACAGCCTGGTTGCCAGATTGGTTTCTGCATTGGCTATTGATAGAGGAATAGACAAACACAGATCTAGCATCCCAGGCTACTTATTTCATAAACAGACAAATTAATCATTGAATAGCACTTTTGAGCATATTGTTCGTTTTATACCGATTTACTTGTCATTCTTTTCATTACAAGTATGCATTTTAACCCATTTTTCATCCAATGTACACTACATCACAACTACCTACCTACCTACAAATGGACTGTAGAGTGCCCTGTCAAGTCCTCCACAAAGTAAACACAGATACATGCTCTTCTCTCTTCAAAAAGGCCCAGTGTGTGAGGTGGTCAGTACAATGGTAACAGATACATTCATCAATATGAGCTCTACTCCGTTTCTCCCTGTTCTCCCAAAAATCGCCTATAGTTTGTATGCAATCATAAGGAATATGGTAGACTCCCTCCAGCCAATGCATACACTAATCCAATGCTTTTAAATCCTTGAGGGGGAGTGAACAAATGCACACTGAGGAGAAGACGGAATTGAGCTACAGTCCTAGCAATTAATTACTACAAATCCTTTTCCCTATTATGATCAGAAGAAAATCATATGGGAAAGGACGTCTCCCTATGTGTTGCCCTCTATAAATCAAGCATGCCGTGATGATTAGGTAAACATTAACAAGAGGGCACTGTTTCTGGGTAAAAAGCAGTACTGTAATATTGCTCCTATTCCTGTGACAACAAGAAATTGAAGATCCTATCATCATAGCCCTTAGGCGGTATTGAAGACCTACCATAAATCTCATATGCCAAAACATTGAATATGTGCAATAGATTTGCATTATTATCCAAAATATGACTTCATTATTATTTTTTACTTTGGGAGGAGACTATAGCCTACACTCATTCATAGTTTTGATAAAGACATTCTAGAAGTGCATGGTGTTCCTTGCCTCTTGGACAGTTTTCTGTTGTATTGTAGTGACAGAGGGAGGCGGTGCGTTCAGCGATGGAATCAAATAAAAAAAAACATGCCGTGACGTGGACTCAAAACTGGCCCCAATTCAGAGTGTGCTGTTGTCGTGATGTTGGGGGGAGAGAACTGAAGATAAAGATACAATGTTTACAGGCTGATTGACTCATAGCAATATCGGTGTTACAGAATATCAAGCATGTACAGTACCAGTCACAAGTTTGGACACACCTACTCGTTCAAGGGTTTTTCTTTATTTGTACTATTTTCTACATTGTAGTATAATAGTGAAGACTTCAAAACTACGAAATAACACATATGGAATCATATAGTAACCAAAATATGTTCAATCAAAACATATTTTAGATTCTTCAAAGTAGCCACCCTTTGCCTTGATGGCAGCTTTGCACACTTTTGGCATTCTCTCAACCAGCTTCATGAGGTAGTCAACTGGAATGCTTTTCCAACTGTCTTGAAGGAGTTCCCACATATGCTGAGCACTTGTTGGCTGCTTTTCCTTCCCTCTGCAGCCCAACACATCCCAAACTCTCTCAATTGGGTTGAGGTCAGGTGACTGTGGATGCCAGGTCATCTGATGCAGCACTCCATCACTCTCCCTCAAATAGCCCTTACACAGCCTGGAGGTGTGTTGGGTCAATGTCCTGTTGAAAAACAAATGACGGTCCCACTAAGCGCAAACCAGATGGGATGGCGTATCGTTGCAGAATGCTGTGGTAGCCATGCTGGTTAAGTGTGCCTTGAATTCTAAATATTTCACAGACAGTGTCACAAGCAAAGCACACCCACACCATCACACCTCCTCCTCCATGCTTCACTGTGGGAACCACACATGCGGAGGTCATCCGTCCTACTCTGCATCTCACAAAGACAGAGGTTGGAACCAAAAATCTCAAATTTGGATACATCAGACCAAAGAACAGATTTTCGTCGGTCTAATGTCCATTGCTCGTGTTTCTTGGCCAAAGCAAGTCTCTTCCTCTTATTGGTGTCCTTTAGTAGTGGTTTCTTTGCAGCAATTCAACCATGAAGGTCTGATTATGTCTCCTCTGAACAGTTGATGTTGAGATATGTCTGTTACTTGAACTCTGTGAAGCATTTATTTGGTCTGCAATCTGAGGTGTAGTTAATTGTCGATTTCTGAGACTGGTAACTCTAACGAACTCATCTGCAGCAGAGGTAACGGTCTTCCTTTCCTGTCTCGGTCCTCATGAGAGGCAGTTTCATCATGGTGCTTGATGGTTTTTGCAACTGCACTTGAAGAAACGTTCAAAGTTCTTTACATCTTCCGGATTGACTGACCTTCATGTCTTAAAGTAATGATGGACTGTCATTTCTCTTTGATTATTTGAGCTGTTCTTGCCCTAATATGGACTTGGTCTTTTACCAAATAGGGCTGTCTTCTGTATAACACCCCTACCTTGTCACAACACAACTGATTGGCTCAAACGCATTAAGGAAAGAAATTCCACAAATTAACAAGGCACACCTGTTAATTGAAATGCAATCCAGGTGACAACTTCGTGAAGCTGGTTGAGAGAATGCCAGGAGTATACAAAGCTGTCATCAAGGCAAAGGCTGGCTACTTTGAAGAATCTCTAATATTTGATTTGTTTAACACTTTTTTGTTTACTACATGATTCCATGTGTGTCATTTCATAGTTTGTCTTCACTATTATTCTACAATGTATAAAATAGTACAAATAAAGAAAAACCCTGGAATAAATAGGTGTGTCCAAACTTTTGACTGGTAGTGTATATCAGTATGTCATAGCATAACAAAAAAATTGCTAAAATAAGCTCATCACAGACAGTTGTAACAAGTTACCTTGCAGGAGTGGAGAAGTCTCCCCAAAGAGCAGTGCTGGGATTAGATGATTGGACCACAGTGTTGGAGTTACTACTGTCCAGATCTAGCAAACAGCCTAGAGAGAGAAAAAGAGACCCTTTTGTGTGTTCAATGGCAACTGTTCATTTGTGATTGCCAAAGTAAGTGAAATAAACAATGTTAACATATGTTTCCCATGCCAATAAAAACCCATTTGAATTGAGAGAGAAAGAATAAACAACCAAAGCTACCAAATTAAAAGCTTTATTTAGCTATAGAGAAAAGTTAATCAAGGCTATATTAAGAGTTTTAACTGCTGTACCGATCTCTGGGCCTCCTGTTTGAGGCACTGTGTTGTGATTGGAGAAGGTAGAGGAAGGAGGAGGAACCATCTTGCCTTTTGGTGGCGGTGGAAGGAGACCAGACCCACCTGCCCCCTGTGAGCGTGGCTTATCTCTTTTTTTGCCTTGCTGGTAGAGAGAAAGGATGATAGGGAAAATATTGAAATTGGAACACTTAAGGAATATTGGGTGTTGGTGAAAAGTTAAATGGCCAATCCCAAACAAACCCCAGGGTCACAGGCTATAATTTTGTTATACAATTTCTATAAGAATTATCTAGTTTAATTGTTCCAGGTCTTTACCCCAATATTAAGGGTGATGGTTTGTCCTTCTTTAAATCCCAAGTCCAGCTTTGGTCCCGAAGCTGCCCCCTGAGGGTTTTTGCTGATCTCATTCTCTTGTTTCACCCACCTGTGAGACACACACAAAATCAACTTAATGTGCCCTGACACTGGAAAAAGCAATGTCACATCAGTTATTTTGGAAAGTGCAATATCTGGAACAAGCGTATTCAATGACACTTAGTTTTGGCTGGCAGCTTATGCTGCAGACAGACCACAGTAGGTGTGTTTGTTATTAGTGGGAAATGGTGAAGCACCAGTGTTTGAGTGCCTTAACAGTCACACGGTCCCTGGCGTGACCCCTTCCATCACTTACTTAAAGTGGTCCTGCAAAGACACGTTGAAGTCAAAAGAGTCCCCTCTGTCCCCGAATCCAACACCAATGAACGCACTGCGGCCTGAGAGAGTAGGTTGACATAGCTGTATGAGTGCATAGGCATGGATCTGACAGTGTATTGTGAATTGACATTTGAGGAGAGCTGACAAATTTGAATGCGATCCAAGACATGACGTTGACATAGATGGATGAAAGTACTATAACCTGCTAAAGGAAGCTGACATAACACTATATGACCTGTGTAAAAGTCTGACAGCTATGAACGCACAGGGAGGGGCTTTCACTCATATATATATATATACACACACACCATTGTCATCCTGTATTCGCAGGACAAAGTAGCGACTGGAGTCGCTTACGGTTTCAACTGCGATGCCGGGATACTCTGTGACGGGGGCTTGGGCGAACAGCTCCCCTGCAGGATGGAAGGAGAAAACATAATAATATTCCACACAGATAAGCTGTATGAAGTTCTATTTACTGGCTACATCGAACGGGTTCCTGATGAGCAGTGCTGGGACAAAGGGGCAGCTGTGCACCACACACAGTTTCATCACTCTCTCACCTGAGACCTTGTCTTCCAGTTTGATGTAGGCCACTTTGCCCTTCGCCGTGATCCGCATGCGCCCTGACCAATCGGGCACATCCAGCTTCCAGTCTGCTGCCCTACAGTTAATACCCAGGTCAGAGGTAGCCAACAACAGAGCAAAACAGGAAGTACATCATAAGGTCAGTAAACAGTGCCTATTTAAAAACTGTTCTCAGACAGCTTTTGTAACAAATAGTACTGTGTAATATGGAGATAATTCTGAATTGACCCAATTGTCTTGTTCTTATAAGGCCTGAAGGCTGAAGCAAGACTATTATGAAGATCACAAACCCCAATTAATAACATATCAGATCATCTACAGTCTTAGAGAATCTCAATTAAAACCATTTAGCCTGCAGTTAACTGGGCCACACGCATATAGGCCAGATTGAAAACAGTAGTCTGCTGATACTACTTGTTATCCTCCCTGGCAGCTGGCACTGCTTGTTTCAGTTGTCCTTAATAGACAATGGTTTCATTATTTGAGCAATTCTGTAATAAAATGTTACTGTCACAATAAGACTGTTGTAGAATGATTGCTAGCCTTGGCAAAAGGATATAGAGCTATGTATCACCTATATACCTTCATATAACAATTGCGGTCAATGCATTACATCAATACATTTTCTGGGTAAACTGGTGATAAACAACACACGCAAATAGACATAGCATGCCATTCACTTTCGATTCATCCGCACTGATAATGCCAGCTTTGCGAGTGTAACATCAATATTGCCAATGGGGCAGAATAATTAATGACTCATAGGCCTACGCAAAACAAATATTAGACACACAACAGCGGTAAACATCCTCTGAGCAAACAGACAGATATAGGCGCACACACACAATGCAGCACTCTGACAACAGATAGAACCACCGGCACCGCGCGTTTAGTCCAACACCCCAAAAAATGGGCCAACCCTTTGCATTTACCTGTATCCACGATTTGTAGCCCTCGGTGGTATGCGATAAACATTGATGTCGGGTTTAACGCACAGGATTGACTCATATTCGCCTTCGGCCGCCATTTACGTCAAATAAATTGATGATGTGTGTCGTATTTATCGGTCCTTTCAGGTTTTTGCGAGTGGCCTACACACTCACAAGCCACGAGACGGCGATGACGTGACCGGGATTCAAGAGCGGAGTTTGTGTTCCAGGATGCATTGACCCTGAGCACATCCCCCAATGTTATAAGGCGGCATACCCCTTCCAATAATTAGTGGTGGGAAAAGTACCCAATTGTCATAATTGAGTAAAAGTAGACACCACAAGTAGAAGTCACCCTATAAGTAAAATATACTTAAGTATCAAAAATTAAAGTATAAATCATTTCAAATTCCTTATATTAAGTAAACCAGGTGTCAACATTTTCTTGTTTTTTAAATTTATTTACGGATAGCCAGGGAAACACTCCAACATTTAGACATAATTTACAAATGAAGCATGTGTGTTTAGGGAGTCCACCAGCTCATAAGCAGTAGTGATGACCAGGGATGTTCTGTTGATAAGTGCATGATTTTGACATTTTTCCTGTCCAGCTAAGCATTCAAAATGTAATTGATCAAATGTACTTAACTATCATAAGTAAAAGTATAAATCCTTTCAAATTCCTTATATTAAGCAAACCAGATGGCACGATTTTCTTGGGTTTTATTTATTTACGGATAGGCAGGGGCACACTCCAACACTCAGACATCATTTACAAACGAAGCATTTGTGTTTAGGCAGTCCGCCAGATCAGGTAGTAGGGATGGCCTGGGATGTTCTCTTGATAAGTGTGTGAATTGGACCATTTTCCTATCCTGCTAATCATTCAAAATGTAACAAGTACTTTTTGGTGTCAAGGAAAATGTATGGAGTAAAAAGTACAATATTTTCTTAAGGAATGTAGTGAAGTAAAAGTAGTCGAAAATATAAATTGTAAAGTAAAGTACAGATACCCCCCAAAAACTACTTAAGTACTACTTTAAAGTGTTTTTTCTTAAGTTCTTTACACCACTGCCAATATGCATAGATGTGTAAGCACCCCTAGATGGCATTTGTAACCAATGCAAACAGATGTTTATGTAGACATTTGAGACCCCAAAAATGCCGACTTTATGAGAAACAGGCAAGACTGCTCCCAATAATAATCTGTTAATTTGTGGAGAAACAAATAAACGAACAGAGTCGTTTGTTTCCCTCTCAATAAAGACACTGTTACTACATTGTTTAATTTTATTGACTACAATGTAGCCTAACATCATTGTACTTATTAAATAGGGGGAGTGGCCTTTTAGTCAGGTGCGGATTGCAGACGGAAGCGGAAATTGTAGTTTTTTTTGCAGATCTCTGAAAACATCTCGAAGGTTCGTATTCCTTTGAAATAGACGCAGAATCATATAAATACATGTATGCTCAATGGAAGTATGTATTTTAAAGGTGTCAGTTGTCCATAAAAGTAGACCAAAGCTATATTTCCAAAGCTGTCATCAGTCATCTGTCGTTGACAGCTAACTGGTTCGCTTGCTAAAGCTTGCTCTAAAAACAACATTCGACATGAAGACGCACTGACGGTTTTTAGCTACGCCGGTCGCTGTCCATGGTGCTGAATCGTGATGCATTTCGTAGATGGATGTACAAAACGCAACTAGCGTTTGTGACAAGACGAAAATTGCCAAATAACATGCTAAATCGACAATAGCCTACTCAAGTGCATAGCTGATCGGTAACACTGCAGAGCCTGGATTTGTCGCCATAGCATTGGCATTGCAGAATGCTCGCTAGCTAGCCACAGAGCTAGCTTAGCTTTTTGCAAACATGAATGGTGTTGATATGGTCGCAATCATGACTAGGTCTAGTTTCTAGGCTGCTTTCGGCATTTTCTGTTTGGCATTTACATTATAAAAACACAAACAATTTGTTGCCCAATGGCATGTGAAGTAGCTTCTTCACTAGCTTAGCTATGTCATTGCTTTGCTCCCTTTTAGAATATTTTTTCCAGATCTGTGTGTGCTGGGACCCGATGTCGTCGTGGAGAGAGAGACTAAAATAATGAGCATCCAGTAAGCCAGTGAGACCAGATCGCAAGACAGACTCACGTCTTTGACATCCCCCCCGCTATCCGTTTTATTTCAATAGGTATGGAGATGTAGCTATCAGCAGCATGATTTAGTATAAATGCCAAGCAGCTTCTCCTGTGTTGATACCTGCCATTACGTGAGGCGAGACAGAAGCTTCATTCATATATGGACGAAAGCTCTGTCTGCTTCCGTTGAGTATGTGTCCGTGTGTGTACATGCTGTTACTAGTCTTTATACTGACTAGGTCCTTGTGGTTTGAGACACCCCATTAGGCGTCATGACGTCCTCTATGCTACGCCGACAATTGAAGAACCTTGTTCAAAACTTCTCTGAGGCTGAGGTCAAGGTAAGGGAGATTATGTACTTTACCCCATCCCCCATCTTGTCTTTGACCCCTCTCCTTTTCCCTCCACTCTCATTTCTCATTCTCTTCTGTCATCACTCCTCCTGTTCTCTCCTTTCTTGCTCTCTGTCCTGCATTCTCAGATTTTTCTCCTGATTTGTCTCATCTTCCTTGCACTCTCTGCCACGACATGCTTCCCTTCATCTTGACTATCCCTCTCGTTCTCTCCTCTTGATGTTGTACCCAGGGTGCGTCAATTTTACCTTGCAAGGGCCGGTGTGGGTTCATTCTTTTGTGACAGCCAATTAGTAGCACACCTAATTCAACTGATCACAGTCTTGGATCATTTAGTAGAATCAACCTAGTACTGCTTGGCTGGAGCAAAAGCCTGCATCCACACTGGCCCTTGCAGAGTAAGATTGGCCACATATGCTGTTCAGTTGACACTGTCAGCATTCCAAAATACCTTTGCAGCTTCCTTCTAATATAAGACACACCCTCTGTAGCAGCGCATGAGTCAGTTCTCCATCTGTTACCCCTGTCTGTAACACCAGTGACTCTATCACCAGTATTTCCCCTACAATTAAATACAGTAGTACAAGTGAACAATAATCTGTATTAACACTGCTGTATGTCTGTCAGGTGAGGGAGGCCACCTCCAATGACCCATGGGGTCCCTCTAGCTCGCAGATGGCTGACATCTCGGACCTCACCTACAATGTGGTGGCCTGCAATGAGATCATGACCATGCTGTGGAAACGCCTCAAAGACGATAAGAACTGGAGGCACATCTACAAGGTGAGGGCAAAGATAAATAATTACGCATGTACAGTACCAGTCAAGAGTTTGGGCACACCTACTCATTCAAGGGTTTTTCCTTATTTTTACTATTTTCTACATTGTAGAATAATAATGAAGACATCAAAACTATGAAATAACACATATGGAATCATGTAATAACCAAAAAAGTATTAAACAATTCAACATTTATTTTATATTTGAGATTATTCAAAGTAGCTACCCTTTGCCTTGATGACAGCTTTGCACACTCTCAGCATTCTCTCTACCAGCTTCATCTGGAATGCTTTTCCAACAGTCTTGAAGGAGTTCCCACATATGCTGAGCACTTGTTGCCTGCTTTTCGTTCACTCTGTGGTCCAACTCATCCCAAACCATCTTAACTGGGTTGAGGTTGGGTGATTGTGGAGGCCAGGTCATATGACGCAGCACCCCATCACTCTCCTTCTTGGTCAAATGGCCCTTACACAGCCTGGATGTGTGTTGGGTCATTGGCCTGATAACAAATTATAGTCCCACTAAGCACAAACCAGATGGGATGGCGTATCGCTGAAGAATGCTGTGGTAGCCATGCTGGTTAAGTGTGCCTTGAATTCTAAATAAGTCACAGACAGTGTCACCAGCAAAGCACTCCCACACCATCACACCTCCTCCTCCATGCTTCTCGGTGGGAACCACACAAGTGGAGATCATCCGTTCTTGTACTCATCGTTTCACAGAGACACAGCGGTTGGAACAAAAAATCTCAAATTTGGATACATCAGACCAAAGGACAGATTTCCACCGGTCTAATGTCCATTACTGGTGTTTCTTGGCCCAAGCAAGTCTCTTCTTCCTATTGGTGTCCTTTAGTAGTGGTTTCTTTGCAGCAATTCGACCATGAAGGCCTGATTCATGCAGTCTCCTCTGAACAGTTGATGTTGAGATGTGTCTGTTACTTGAACTCTGTGAAGCATTTATTTGGGCTGCAATCTGAGGTGCAGTTAACTCCAATGAACTTATCTTCTGCAGCAGAGAACTCTGGGTCTTCCTTTCCTTCCTTTTTATTTTTGGTTATTCAGGTTGGTTGGTGGTTTTTCAAGTGCTTTGTAAAACTGTAGCCCATATATTTTATCTTTCTGTGAAAATATGGTCTTTATATTATTTGACACTTTCTTCTTTGTTTTTTTCTTATATTGCCACAAATCAGATACAATTAAATGTCCTCCACAGGATGTGCATTGGCATGGGAAATATATACAGTATGTATGGTAATCTTTCTCAGTTTTTACAATCCGCTTGTAATTTCATAAATACCCTCCCATCTTTGCCACACTATGGTGCCAACTTAACTTTTTATGTATTTATTTTTCTGTTGATGATCGCTCCCATTCAGTGATTAAGTCGCAATGTGTTTTTACGGAGCAGGGGACGCTCATCTGGATCCCCCATTTTGTTTTTCTCCCATCCCCCAACTGCAGTCATTGACTCTGCTGGAGAACCTATTAAAGACGGGCTCAGACCGCGTTCTGAATACGATGAAGGACAACATCTACATTGTGAAAGCGCTAACAGAGTTCCGTTTCCAGGACAAGGATGGGAAAGATCAGGTACTAAAGCTGGCTAAATGCATGTTTGTCCCACCAACTCCTCTGATATGCAGGTTCCATCTCCAATGTACTCTTTTTGAAGCCTCCCCACTTGAGAAATTCACTGTGAGCTAATTTACTAATGAATAATAATTATTAGCATAACTCCAGCATAACTCCAGTGAAAGTGCTTTGTAGAACAGGGATAGGCTTAAACTGGTCCGGGAGACCAGTCCAAATATTGAGTGAGGCTTGAGGTATCTGACTCGACTAACATCTAAGCTAACACATTGCTTTTCCATGCATACAGGATCATTTGAGCTTCCCCTTACTAATTCTGCACAGTTACATTTAGGGAGCACCATGCTTCAGAAAGAGAGCTGCCTAGCAGTACTAATGATGTCTCCTCATGCTATCCTTTACAGGGGGTGAACGTGAGGGAGAAGGCCAAGGTAGTACTGGTTCTTATGGAGGATGACGAGAAACTAAAGGAAGAGCGAGAGTTTGCACTCAAGACCAGAGACAAGATCTCAAAGAACGCCACTGGTGAGCGTTACAGAGCACACTCAAAATTTGAGAGACTTCAATTGACCATTTCCCTTAAAACATTCTTGGAAAATCCCCACAGGACACAAAACTGAATTGACCCCAACCCTGCTTTACCATAATAATGTATCTCGTTATGCTATATCTTATCGTGCTCTTTCTACAGCCTCCTCGGACGACCCCAACGACCCCAAGGACCCCAACTACAAGCCAGTGTATGTCCCAGGAGCCACCGGGCTCCCCTCCCTAGCCAACATCCCGTCTGTGGCTGATCTTGCCGCCAGCTTTGAGGCCAAGAAGCAAGAAAAACTGAGACGAGAGGCCCAGAAAAAAGAGGAGGAACGAAGGGTAAGTATTACAACTTAATAGTCAGATTTCTCCCTTTATTTGGACTTTCAAAGGCACCTTTCAAAGGTAAATGATTGTACACTTCGGACATATTGGATCATCTACCAAATAAATGTGTGTTTGACATCATGATTGTCCAGTCTCTTATGTAATTGCAGTCAAAGATGACCAAGGAAGAGCTTGAATGGGAGGATGCCGCCAAAGCAGGAAAGCCTAAGGTTGCTGATGGCTTTGGCGGGGCAGATGAACCATCAGAGGACGATGCATGGGGCGCAGCAGCCAAAGCACCCGCTCCTGATCCTTGGGGGGGTGCGCCCAAAGCTCCATCCGAGGATGCATGGGGTGGAACATCCAAAGCTCCATCCGAGGATACATGGGGTGGAACATCCAAAGCTCCATCCGAGGATGCATGGGGTGCACCATCTAATGCTACAACAGAAGAAGCAGATCCTTTTGCGGCGCCAGCCAGTGCCCCAATAGATGGTTCAGATCCTTTTGCGGCGCCAGCCAGTGCCCCAATAGATGGTTCAGATCCTTTTGCGGCACCAGCCAGTGCCCCAATAGATGGTTCAGATCCTTTTGCGGCTCCAAAAGATGGTTCCGATCCATTTTTGGCACCATCCAATGCACCATCTAAAGTTGAAGCTGATCCATTTGGGGCACCAAAAGATGATCCATTTTCAGCACCATCCAATACACCAAAAGGTGGTTCTGATCCGTTTGGGGCACCAAGAGATGATCCATTTTCGGCACCGTCCAATGCACAATCTAAAGTTGAAGCTGATCCGTTTGGGGCACCAAAAGATGATCCATTTTCAGCACCATCCAATACACCAAAAGGTGGTTCTGATCCGTTTGGGGCACCAAAAGATGATCCATTTTCAGCACCATCCAATACACCAAAAGGTGGTTCTGATCCGTTTGGGGCACCAAGAGATGATCCATTTTCGGCACCGTCCAATGCACCATCTAAAGTTGAAGCTGATCCGTTTGGGGCACCAAAAGAGGATACATTTTCAGCACCATCCAATATGCCAAAAGACGGTTCAGATCCCTTTGGGGCACCAAAAGACGGTTCAGATCCTTTTGGGGGCCCATTGAATGTCCCAACGAAGGGTGCTGATCCTTTTAGTGCACCATCCAGTCCAAAAACCGATGCTTCAGACACGCGGGGTGCTCCATCTAATCCACTGTCCGAAAAGAAGGCTGATCCCTGGGGAGACGAGGGGACCACAGCTGCCTCTCCCCCCACAGATCCATTTGGCGATGGCTCGAAGGCTGATGGTGACGCATGGGGACCAACAGGTAAGCAGTGATGGTTATAATCTTGTGACACCATCACATGAGCTCTTAATTCAGATTTTTGTCTCAATCCTTAGGTTAAATACATGATATAAAATGTGTATACGATCATTTTCAGATGTAGAGCACAATTTCCATATAACAATTTTTCATTGGAGTTCCCCTTTAAATCCGTTTAACCCCACCCCCTTTACACCAGCATCGTCTCCGCCCACCGCCAATGACCCTTGGGGTGCACCTGCAGCTCCCACCGACACAGCATCCACAGAAGACCCCTGGGGAGATGGAGGGGCTTCCACCACCACAGACGCTATGAACTCTGACCCATGGGGAGCTCCAAGTAATGGCACAGGTAATGTACTGTAGTATTGTATGCTTTCTCAAGGCTGTTGCCTCCAAGCTCCGAGGAAGGCGTCAGACACGCCACAGTGTAAGCCTATCTGTTTGTCCTGGCAATAAACCTTAAACACCCTTGCATGCAGACATCTGAGTGCCCCTTTTTTCATTTTCTGGGATAGTCGGCAATTGAAGTGCCCTGGGGTAAGATGTTTTTAAAATGTATTCCTATGTCTCTTTGTTGAGCACTGTATTCCATTTTTCAGTCAAGCTGAGCTGAAGAGCGCCTGTGTACTCTAACAGATCCCAGTCATGTGTTTGTGTGTTAGCGCTCCGTCTGTCTTCCCTCTATGCCTGTGCCTCCGACACTATACTTGACACACCCTTGTCGTCATATATCTTTCATGATACACACTAATATTATAATATTGTGATAATATTGTAATATTTCGCAGGCCTAATTTCCCTCTCTCTCTCTCTACAGACAATGGAGCCACAGCGGACGAAGACAGCAAATCGCCAGCTTCCTTCCATGGTGCCGGCGCTTCGCTCGTGGACGTGGGCTCAGTCCTTTCCCCCAAACCTAAACACCCCCCCGCACCAAGTAACAAAGTAAGGACGGGTAAACGAGAGACCAGACCCTGAGAGAGATAGACAGAGAGAACCAGAGGGTGAATATGAGAAGTATATTTATGTTCATTTAAAGCAGTGTTTGTGATTCAGTGTTTTCACTAGGCCTTCCTCCCCCCTATAGTGCATAACTGTTGTGTGGGTCAGCATCGGTAGTAGCCATGCATAGATTTTAGAGATGTAACCTTTTCACTCCTCTCTCTGTTCTATACTCTCTCTTGGAATGCTCTGTACTGTATATCTGTCCTCCCTCCCTTGCCCCATTTTTCTTTTGCTTTTCCTAATTTCCTAGGCGTTTTACAAGGCCCAGGCATGGCTGGCCCTATGGGCAGAGTCACATCCATTGCTGGAGTGTCTCGTACTACAATCTCCCCAAACTCCAGCCTTTTTGGTTCCACCCACATGTCCTACGGTGTTACCCACCTTTGGGTCCCACGACCCATTGCTGGGGCCTCCTTTAACCCAGCTATCATCCCATTCCCTGGGAATGCCTCATCCTGGCCTGGCAATGCCTGAAATGGGACCTCAGATGGCATGCCCCTGTTTTGGAGCTGTGATGGTACAACCCAATTGTCTGGGTTGGGTTCCTCAGGCAGGACACGCTGCAGTGGCTCTGCAGTGGAGCTTCCACTCCTCAAATGGGAGGGTGGTCCCTTTGCAGTGACACATGATTTTAGACACCAGAATGGGAGATCCTCCCCAACGGAACAACAATCCTATACTTTTTTGAAAAGCTACAACCTGTCCAGCTCACCTTCCTCAACCCCAATATCTACAATGGTTAATATAATGTACATGTCCAATGTAAGTGTATGCAATAATATGTAAGAAATGAAACAAGACAAAATATAAGTATCTCAAAATAGTTTTTCCAAGAAAAACATTCAATTTTGGTTGATTCGATGTTCATTTCGGTTCTTTCAAGAGTGGGAAGCTGAGATGGGGCCGTAGGAGTTAGTTCCATTTAGTCTTTCTGTGATTTTGTTCTTGTGCTGTGATTTTTCAATTAGACTGGTTATTGTCAATGCTCACCTTCTCTATGCTTGACTAATAAGGCTCTGAGATAGGTGGATGGAGGGTTAAGAAGACCTGATGAATCATTACAGTAGTCTACAATGGAACATGTACACAGAAAGAACAGGACGTCAGTAGAGCTGCTATCAGGAGGTGTGTGTGTGTGTGTGTGTGTGTGTGTGTGTGTGTGTGTGTGTGTGTGTGTGTGAGAGAGAGAGTTTTGTGTGGAGGTGAGATCCTTGAGCAAAAGTAACTTATTTGTGATTTTTAAATATTTTTTTAAGTACAATTGTATCTATTTATTAATGTACTTATTAGCCTATTTACTGTATTTATTAATTCAATTATTTGTTTGTTTCTTGAACACTTGGCCTCCGACAGATACTTTCAAAACAAACTAGAGCCATATTCAAATTCAATCATCTCACATTACTGACAGCAAGCATCAAAGTGGTCTTTGTCCTGTGGGCTTCTTTAGTTGACCATTGACTTTAGTTGGAAAAGGTCATATCCAATTGGATAGAACCCATAATCATCCACATTATCAGCCAATAACCAATAGTGGCTTTATTTTGCTTTTGTCATTTTATACACTTAAGTCTACTTATTTACTTGTGTTTGGGAACAAACAGATTGTGTACAAATGAAAGCTGAATTTGTCATCTTTTTTTTCCTGTCCTTGCGTATGTTGTTGAAAACTGTATCTCAGTCAGTTGAAAGTCTTTTTGTCAAATATTTGTATGACAAGACAACATCCCATGCACACGGTATTGTTATGTTTATCTATTCAGTGAGTTTTCATCGTAAGGCCTATGAATCCTACGGGATGCTTGTCATTCTGTGTTTTGCATTTCCTCTTTGGCCTCAAACAAAACAGTTGAAATACAACAAGACGGTACACAAAATGTGAAGTGAAATGAAAATTAATTCATCTGAATCGTAGTGCAAAAGGATTAGTATTGTTACGATAATACATTTTATTGTGGCTACTATTGTCATTTAATTCGTATGATATACTTTTTTTTATTTATGTCAAGGCTGTGGTGGAAACTGTGACAGTACACATTTGAGAAATAAAGTTATTCAACACTTGAGATCTCAGATCTGACTATGGTATGGGCAAATTCTCTCTTTTTTTTGTTGGCATTTCTTGTTTTAAGGTGTCTCCATCAATGCCTTTTATCTCTTGATTGAGGTGTATGGCCTATGCTCAATCCACATCAGTGATGGTACCTATATTACAAATGGCCACATGAGGGCTGGTGAAACATCTGTCACTACAGTCACTCCAGTACAGCGTTATATCTCCCTTTTTAGTTTACACCTACACGCATGTGGCCACAATTCTAATGCCCAATTTCAATTATTTTTTAATTCAGTCGCTCACGTCACTCTTTCAGCTCCTCGCCAAAATCGTGATGATTCAAAGTGATTTGTGGACATAATTTGAGGAACAGCTGTTTGAAGGGGAGTGATCTAAACGGAGTAGAGATTACTGGGTCGAAGGGAGATTGGGTGGATCAGTGTTGAGTGTACTACATAACTTGAACACTCCAGATGACGGGATGAAAGCGAGGGGGTGAGCGGCGCACATACTGTACATTCTCTAATTCCACTCCTCATTCAGAGTATGGCATAACCTTTGGAAAGCGGGGCGGTGACTCGTCATCCGGGTCAAGATGGGGATTCCCCGGAGGCGAACAGATAAACAGTATAGAACAACACATGACCCTTAATCATTATGTAGTGAACTACAAAGTAGAATCATGGATTTGCTTAAAGTGGAGCGTAAGAAATTGTGGGAGAGAGAGCGAGAGAATGTGACGATGGATGATAGATAGATATAGGGAGCAAAGGGAGAGAAAGTAACAGATGGGTTTGTGAGGATTAAGTGAAATCTGGATGGGTTTGTGATAGAAACTCACCCAAGAAAGGCAGAAGCGTGAGGAAGAGAGGGAGAGAGAGTGAGAAAAGGTGAAGAAAGTTAATCTGGTAGAGGACAGAGTGTCGATGTCTCTGAAGGCCTTATATGGTATGTTTTTTTTGCTTCTTTAATATATATATTTTTTCTTCATTCACAAACATCCGTTCGGTAACTTTCATGCATGTATTGTACAACCGTATGGGGGGATAAGGACTCAATGGAAAGCCCAGCGATATGCAGCACAGAGAAAATACAACCGGTATGGCCATTTGAACTCAAATCTAGGCACAACTATTACAGGACATGAAACTGCGTGTGTGATTGTGTGGCTGTGTCATATTTAATCATATTGCCGGACAATGGGGATAGGAGATTTTCTTTGGTTTACGCATTAAATTGATGCGGTTCCTAGACTGCTGCAAATATTTTCCGGTTTCGAGTCAAGTATAAAAACATTTTTTTTGCCGGAGTATCTGGAGTTAATATGGATGAGACTCCTAGGAAGGAGATATTGATTGACAGTTTGCAACACACGTTTTGTTGAAACGCTTACAGATTTGTAAAATGAAGAGCTTGTAATTTAATACTTTTGGGAGAAATTTACAATGTTTGAAGGTTATTCTAATTGTTGAAATATTTTTGTGTCATGATGGGATAAATTAAATACCGGAGTCTGATTAACTCCTGTTTTTACTGTAATGAGGAATGATCTCTGACATTATTTTGTGCCGCAATTGAAAACCCAATCTGGCAACAACACAGCTTTACTCTCTTCGAAAAAAGGGTTCCAAAAAGGTTATTTGGCTGTGGTCTTTTCATTACATTTTTACATGTAACCATATGCTCTTATTCAGAGTCCAGGGTTCTACATGGAACCCAAAAGGGTTCTACCTGGAACCAAAATGGGTTCTCCTATGGGAACAGCCGAATAACCATTTTAGGTTATAGATGGCACCTTTTTTCAAAGAGTGTATAGTGGTAATTGATGCAGATGTCGCCAGATTAAATAGAATACACAAACATATGTGATTCTGCTATCTTTGTCAGATTATGTAAAATAGCAAAGACCATATCAACACAGATGAATTAATATTTCAATGATTATTCCCTAAAGCAAGTTTCGTGGACGGAATTTGTCCCCCCAAGTTTTCTGAGCAAAAAAATCTAATAACATAGTTTTTTTGTTTCATTGTAGAACATTAAATACAGTTAAAAACACCAGGAAATAAGATCCAAGTGATTTTTAAATAAGAAATCTGTTCACAAGTATTCCCACGCATAATAGAGAAACATGTGATGGTAAGCAAGGTTGAAATGATTGCTTTATGCAAGTATTATACTGTATCTGTTTGGGCTTCTTTGCGGTCAATTTGCAGTCTACAAATTATTTGTAATTGTGTTCCGGCCTCCCGACCATCAGCTCAAGAACAAATCAGCCCGCGGCTGAGTCTAGTTGATGATCCCTGCGCTAAAGTATCCAATAATCATTCATGGAGTCAAGACAGACCTCAGAGGTGCGTTTAGTTCGCTTGAACGTTTGCTACGTTGCTGAACGGTTTGTTCAGAACAACACGCTTCCCCAAAACGTTCTTGAACAAAGTTTGAGTAGTTATGTTTGCTCCTGTTTGGTGGGTGTGGTTTGAAGCAATGTGTGACGTGTTTAAATGGCAGTGGCCATGCTGACTGCATTCACCATCTCCCAACCCCTCCTTGTTTTTCAACTGGTCGTTCAGTAGCCTTTTCTGTTCAATTGAACGTTCCAGAACGTAAATCGTACTGAACGCAGCCCAGACCAGTACACTAAACCATCCGCATAGTATGATGTGTGATGATGCAGAAGATTGTGATTGTGACAATGATAAAGATTGTGATGACAGGATATGATGACAATTGTGACGATTGTGTGGATTGTGATGCAAAAGATTGTGATGATGATAAAGATTGTTGTGATGATGAAATTATGATGATGATGATGATGGTCTGTTTATGTAATCCACGTAGTCCAGTGTATATACAGTATGTAATCTCAAATTTTGCTGACTATATGGATTACATTGTTGTCTAAGCCTATTGCCATGTGATATGAAATGTTTCTACATAAAGGAGATTACATCAAGACCAGTGCTTTCTGTAGATTGTGTCCCCTTAATTACTCCTCCCGGTACTAATCCAAATTATTTGTCTTGCTCTATAGGTGGTTGGACAGACGTTACGAGTGTGGGATTAAACAGATTGATTTTGTACAGGGAGATTAACACAGATTAATGAGGATTACGGGTCTACAGAGAGGTAGACGAATCATTATATCAAATCACAATCTTCCTGAGAAAGCTGAGATGCACGGGAAGAACAGAATTTTTCCAGAGAAAAAGAAAGGAGACAGGAGAAAATAATTAGTGGTTCTATAAAACGTGGTAAAATGTAAGTGTTATCTTCCAGGACACAACTGTATGCCAACGAACACATGATAAATCCATGTCATATACTGGAAATATGGGATGTAGCATATGGATGTAAAATGTAAGAAATTCATGATATATATTTTTCTTCCCAAATCAAAAGCTCTCTGCCTGATTGCCTCAGTTCAATGACTGCTTTGATTTGCAAATTATTCATCACAAGTTGTTATTGCGGGACCACAGCTGGATCAGCGTGTAAAGTGTGGAGGAATTATCGAAAGGACTAATTGAAGGTGACAGAGGCTAGCTAGCCCTCATCCAATCCATCTGGCTCGGTGAATAAATCCTCCGCTCTATTGCCCTCTTCTTCTACTTCTTCCATCCCATAATTTTCTCAGTTTCCTAATCCCACTCTGCCATACCACCCCTTTGTCAATCCCCCTTTCTCTACTCTATATCGCTCCATTCCATTTCCCTCATTCTGCCTTGTCATTGAGTCCCCCCACCGGTTCCCTCCTCATCGTCATCACTGCCCTCACTCTAGCTGATCTCTCATCTGTCATCCCTGTACCCGTCCTCTAACCAGCCCCCATCACCCTGTTTCACAATCATTAGTCTCAAGCTCCTCTTGAGACACCCCGTCTCTCCCCCGACCTCTCTCCCACCTCTGTCTCTCCATCGGAGGGCCACTTTTTCTCTTAGCAGTGGCCCCTGTCCCACACCCACACCCATAAGCCACCATGCTGGAGAACATGTCACGATGCAACCGCTCCCTGCTCTCCTTGTCCCTGACCTCACTGGCCCTGGCATTGTCCATCCTGGCCTTCTGCACCTCGTACTGGTGCGAGGGGACCCACAAGGTTGCCAAGCCCCTCTGCCTCTCCCCGGTCAAGTTGAAGAACTGCGGCCAGAACAACAGCCAGCCCTACACCACAGGTAGGGAAATAATTCACCTATTCACCTGTGCAAGAATGAATGTGGAGCCCGAACATGAATCATGACACTGAGAATTGTTGCTTTTCAGAGAAGGCACACAAAGGTTTGTTGACAAAGCCCAATGTATGTAATCTCAAACTTTGTTGTTTATCTGGATTACATTGTTGTCTAAGCCTATTGCCATGGAATATGCAATTTTCTACATAAGGTAGATTATGTAAAAAAACAGATTTCATACGGATTTTGCTGTAGATTGTTGCCCCTTCATTCCGTTGACACCAGGGGGTGGTTTATGGACTCATGGGCACATTTTATCTCTGTCCCTGAAGAATATTCAATTATGGTCTTGAAATGCCTTTGAGAAAAATGGTTTGAAGATGTGTGTTTCTGGAGTTTATTGTAGAGAAATTACAGTAGTACGGTGTGTAGACTAGATGCATATATTTAGCCTAAAACTGTCTAACCGTTCCTGTCCCAATGACCCTCTTACCCTCTCTTTTCCTCAGAGACTCCCACTCTGGACCCTAAGAAGCCGTCAAACAACATCACCTTGTCGCCCCTGGAAAAGGAAGAGCAGGCGAGGCTTCAGAAAAAGGCCCTCGCCAACGCAGTGCACTACATCTGGGAGACAGGCGAGGATAAGTACATGCTGCGCTACTTCCACACAGGTTTCTGGTTGTCCTGCGAGGCACACAACGAGGGTAAGCATTGGGTCTTAATCCAGGCCATTGTTTAAGTATGCTTTATCTTTTATAGAAAGGGGGGTTAAGTAGCTTTCATCCCAACAACCTAATGATGCCTGGTTCTTGCACTGTAAGATCCAATCTCCTCAATGAATGTACTTGCTATGACTGTGATATGTGGTTGTCCATCTCCTAAATGGCTAAAATGTAAATTAATCTCTAGCCTTAGCCAGTAACTGCTTGACACGGAGAACTTCATTGGAAAAGTGAATAAAACAGGAGACGGCTCTTGTTTTAGGCTGTTGATCTACAGAACCTTGATTGAGTGAAGTCTTACAATAGAGTCGGACCTAGGACGTTGACTTGTGGAACCCCAATAATGACTGGACACTAGTTACTAGAATGCACTATAATGTTGATATATCTATCAGCAATTGCCATTGTATCTTTGAATGTGGCTGTTCCACTGTCAATCTATCTCTGCAAGACTGGTTGCTGTAACACCATACGCATTCACTGATCTGGGATAGTCCCTAATCAACCAAGGCTATTTAGAAGTAAATCATCACAAGCGGGTGCTCTGTTAATAGTTGAATCATCTTTAATGTTGGCAATGTAAGCTCGAGTCAATGAAGGAAAACTCAAAGTAATGTCTGCCTGTCACCTTAGGACTAATTTGCAAAATCACTGTAGAGAGGGGAGAGTTAGACCTTTTGCCTTGACCCTAGATAGAGAACATCTGGTGGATTATTCTACTCCAGAAAGTGTCCCCCTCCGATTACCTATGCCAATTGGAGCACTATTTTAAGATCTCACAACAGACACTCAAGGGATCTAAATTAAATCAGTATGTCCCATTTCCTTGACAAGGCCCTAAAAGATACAGTACAAGTGAATATACTGACTTAAGTTGTATTTGTTGCTAATCACATTGTATTTGTCTTACAGAGGAGAAATGCCGGAGCTTCATTGAATTGACTCCAGGAGAGACACAAGGTTTGTGCTCATTGAAAGTAGATATAGGTGAAGCTAATACGTCGCCATTTAAATTGCGGGTCGTCAAGTCAAATAAGCACTGTATGCCAACGTTTTCTCGCTCTACCTCTCTCCAATCTTCATTTTCCCCCTCTCTCTTTCTATCGCTCTCTTCCTCAATCTATTTCTCACTCACTCATTCACTCACTCACAGGGGTGCTGTGGCTGTCAGTAGTATCAGAGTTTGCGTACATAGGCCTGTTGGCCATGGGCTTTCTCCTCATGTGGGTGGAGGTGCTTTGTCTCTGTGCCCATAAGGAGATGTACGCTCTCAAGATCAACGCCTTTGCCGCAATATGCACGGTCCTTTCAGGTGAGACGGCCACGACAAGCGGACATGTCTCTTATCACCACAATGATCTATACCAAGGCTTTTGAGCATTCTGTAGAAATATTCACAAGGTAAAGCATTGATTATTCGATGTTGGTCAAATAAATTAAGAGATTGTCAGAAAATAAATCACACTTCCTTCCCCCTTTCTCACTCTCTCAGGTCTGATGGGGATGGTGGCTCATATGATGTACACCACAGTGTTCCAGATGACTGTGAGCATTGGGCCAAAAGATTGGAGGCCACAGACCTGGGACTACGGCTGGTCATTTGTGTAACTATTCCCTTCGGCATAGTTCACCCAAATTTACAAAATTGCTTATTTTGTTCCCTTACCCTGAAAGCAGTCTTTGGACATGATTGGTTTGTTTACCTAGGCACTGTCTCCAACCATTAGCTTAAGTATTTTCTAACCACAGTCCAATTGAAAACTGTGGAGTCCGGAATTATTGGATACCTTCATAAAGATGAGCAAAGAACTATTTGCTATTTTATTTTTTATAATTGTATTATTTCGTACTATTACAATTTCTCAGAGAAAGCGATTGTGTTTATCAACTAGTACAAATCTCAAAAAGATAGGGGTCCAAATCCACAAAGAAATGGTTAATTGACCACAAAATCTATATTTTGCAATGGCCATCTGTCTCAGGATTTGAACCCCATTGAAAACCTGTGGTTTGAATTGAAGAGGGAAGCAGAATAAGGATATCAAGGATCTGGAAATATATCAGTATGGAGGAATGGTTTAAGATCCCTCCCAATGTGTTCTCCAATTTCATAAAACATTTTATTAAAAAGACCTTATCCACGCAAGGGGAGGGTACTGGAGTATTGAAAACAATATTCCAATAATTGGATTATCCAATAATAAATTATTGGGATCCAATATTTTTTCTATATATTTTTTTACATGACTTCTTAGACAAACTAACACAATTCTGAGCAACTGTATTAGTATAAAACAATATAATAATACAAAAAAGTGAGCATACAATATAGCACAGTATTTGTATTGTTTATTTTATACTGTGTTTTTTGCTTATCTTTATCAAGGGATCCATTAATTCTGGACCCGATATCAGCATATTTTAAACTTCTAGGCCATATTTACAGCCTATTCATAACCAATGACCACTACGGCCCTACCATCCTTTCTCTCTCTTACCCTCAGTCTAGCCTGGATCTCCTTCAGCTGCTGCATGGCGGCGGCCGTCTTCACCCTCAACTCCTACACCAAGACGCTGATAGAGATGAAGCACCGCACCCGCGTTCGTCTGGAGGAGGCCCGGGCGGCCATCCAGGCCCCCTCATACGACGAGGTGTTGCAGGCGGCCGGGGGCGCCTGCTCAGTCAGCAGCCTGCTCCAGCACTGCAAGCAGGGGGCGATGATCGACCCCGGTCCGGGGGTTCCAGATCACAGAGGGCTGGTGATGATGGCTGGTGGCTGTGGGACAAAGGGGTGTGAGGACTGCGAGAGAGAGATGGATGAGATTGAGGATGCACTGGATAGGGAGGAGATGGAGGGAGAGGACTGTGAGAGGTGTTGAAGGGAGGAGGTAGAGGTTAAAAAGAGGTTCTAGCCACCTGGAACTTATTTTTGTCTTTTATTTTTTACATGTTTTGGATTGAACTGTGAAATGGGCTGTGCTTGATTTCAGTAACTCAACCCCTGGACTGTGCTTGATTTCAGTAACTCAACCCCTGGACTGTGCTTGATTTCAGTACCTCAACCCATAAATTAAATATGAGTAGATAAAGCTCTAAAACCACACACAGAGATTGACATGTATTGTCTGGGAAGAGATCAATAGAGACAATCGCTAAGAAATGCCTGGCATTGGCCACATTTAACATTTATATTATTTTTATTGTATTGATGGTAACCCTGTTATTACTATCCTGATATTGATAGTAACTGTGGTGACATTGTGAATAAAAGTGGTTAAAGTGGAACTGTCTCATGTCAATTACTTAGTATTGGGATTTTCTCTGAGTCTCTGTTGTCATGCCAGTTCTAATTAAACTGGATGAATCTCGAGCATTGTCGGTTGGGACAACTCTCTCAATATCACCGGTTGATGTCCAGAAAGAGATGAAGTGATCTTGTAGTTAAACAGACAGTGATGTAAAGATGACATAAAAATACAGGGAGCTTCGGAAGTTAACAGATGCTTGACAGAAGATTATGTCAATAATCTCCCCAGTCAGAGGAACAAGGGCAGAGAGTGAGAGAGTGGGCTAGGGAAGGATGGATTGATGTGTGTGACAGTCATCTCTAAGTCTGTAGGGATATTCATATATATATATATATATACACAAAAGGACACCCCCTACAATTAGTGGATTTGGCTATTTCAGTCCCACCTGTTGCTGACAGGTGTATAAAATTGAGCACACAGCCATGCAATCTCCATATTCAAATATTGGCAGTAGAACGGTCTTACTGAGGAACTCCGAGACATTCAACATGGCACCGTCATAGGATGCCACCTTTCCAACAAGTTAATTTGTCAAATTGCTGCCCCAGTCAAATGTAAGTTTGAGTTTGAGTTGCAAATGTTTTTGTGAAGTAGAAACATCTAGGAGCACCAGTGGTAGGCCGCACAAGTATACAGAATGGGACCAGCGAGTGTTTGAAGCACGCAGCGCGTATATAATCATCTGTCCTCGGTTTCAATACTCACTACTGAGTTCCAAACTGCCTCTGGAAGCAACGTCAGCACAATAACTGTTCCGTCAGGAGCTTCATTAAATGGGTTTCCATGGCTGAGCAGCTGCACACAAGTCTAAGTTCACAATGCGCAATGCCAAGCGTTGGTGTGGTGTGGTGTAAAGCTTGCCGCCATTGGACTCTGGAGCAAAGGAAACGCGTTCTCTGGAGTGATGAATCGCACTTCACCATCTAGCAGTCGGACAGACGAATCTGGGTTTGAACGCTAGCTGCCCCAATGCAGAATGCCAACTGTACAGTTTGGTGGAGGAGGAATAATGGTCTGCAGCTGTTTTTCATGGTTCGGCTTGGCTCCTTAGTTCCAGTGAAGGGAAATCTTAATGCGAGAGAGATTGCTGACATTATAGATGATTCTGTGCTTCCAACTTTGTGGAAACAATTTGGGTTAGGCCCTTTCCTGTTTCAGCATGACAATGCCCTGTGCACAAAGCGAGGTCCATAAAGAAATGGTATGTCGAGATCGGTGTAGAAGAACTTGACTAGCCTGCACAGAGCCCTGACCCCAACCCCATCAACACCTATAGGATGAATGCGAGCCAGGCCTAATCACCCAACATCAGTGCCCGACCTCACTAATGCTCTTGTGGCTGAATGGACGCAAGTCCACGGGGGGGACCAGCTCCATATTAATGCCCATGATTTTGGAATGAGATGTTATTTTTTTTAAATATGTTGAAACAAACATATATATATGAAACAAACATTGACATTCATTGTAGTGTTGAACGGGATGGCAAATTTAGGTCGATATTCCCGGGCGCCGAAGACGTGGATGTCGATTAAGGCAGCCCCCCGCACCTCTCTGATTCACAGGGGTAGACAAATTTCAGTTGAATACATTGTTGGACAACTGACTAGTTATCCCCCTTTCCCTTTCCTTTCCCTAGGTACAGTCTCCAATTTCCGAAATTGCAATATGAGCCTTTTGGCTAATAGACGACAAAGAGAGACAGCCTTCCCTTCCTGGTTATTCCCATCAACCGAACCAAACAATCATCAAATTTCAATCGTCAAATGTATTTATATAGCCCTTCTTACATCAGCTGATATATCAAAGTGCTGTACAGAAAAACAGCCTAAAACCAGGTTATGAGGGGTGGCCAGTCTCTTCTGGCTGTGCCGGGTGAAGATTATAACAGTAAATGGCCAATATGTTCATAAATGACCAGCATGGTCAAATAATAGTAATCACAGTGAACAGGTCAGGGTTCCATAGACACAGGCAGAACAGTTGAAACTGGAGCAGCAGCACGGCCAGGTGGACTGGGGACAACAAGGAGTCATCATGCCAGGTAGTCCTGAGGCATGGTCCTAGGGCTCAGGTCCTCCTCCGAGAGAGAGAGAGAGAGAAAGAAAGAAAGAGAGAGAGAGAGAGAGAGAGAGAGAGAAAGAAAGAAAGAAAGAGAGAATTAGAGAGAGCATACTAAAATTCACACAGGAAACCAGATAAGACAGGAGAAATACTCCAAATATAACAGACTGACCCTAGCCCCCCGACACAAACTACTGCAGCATAAATACTGGAGGCTGAGACAGGAGGGGTCAGGAGAAACTGTGGCCCCATCCGATGATACCCCCGGACGGGGCCAAACAGGCAGGATATAACCCCACCCACTTTGCCAAAGCACAGCCCCCTCACCACTAGAGGGATATCTTCAACCACCAACTTACCATCCTGAGACAAGGCCGAGTATAGCCCACAAAGATCTCCACCACAGCACAACCCAAGGGGGGGCGCAAACCCAGACAGGAAGACCACGTCAGTGACTCAACCCACTCAAGTGAAGCACCTCTCCTAGGGACGGCAAAGAGGGCGGCAGCGGCAGCGTAGCCTAGTGGTTAGAGCGTTGGACTAGTAACCGGAAGGTTGTGAGTTCAAACACCCGAGCTGACAAGGTACAAATCTGTCGTTCTGCCCCTGAACAGGCAGTTAACCCACTGTTCCCAGGCCGTCATTGAAAATAAGAATGTGTTCTTAACTGACTTGCCTGGTTAAATAAAGGTTAAAAAAAAAAAAAAAAAAAAAAAAAAAAAAAAAGCACCAGTAAGTAAGCCAGTGACTCAGCCCCTGTAATAGGGTTTGAGGCAGAGAATCCCAGTGAACTACACTCAATCATATGACCTACTGAAGAGATGAGTCTTCAGTAAAGACTTAAAGGTTGAGACCGAGTCTGCGTCTCTCACATGGGTAGGCAGACCATTCCATAAAAATGGAGCTCTATAGGAGAAAGCCCTGCCTCCAGCTGTTTGCTTCTAGGGACAATTAGGAGGGACAATTCTAGGGACAATTAGGAGGCCTGCGTCTTGTGACCATAGCGTACGTGTAGGTATGTACGGCAGGACCAAATCGTAAAGATAGGTAGAAGCAAGCCCATGTGATGCTTTGTAGGTTAGCAGTTAAACCTTGAAATCAGCCCTTGCCTTAACAGGAAGCCAGTGTGGGGATTTTTTGGTTCTAGTCAAAGTTTTTGGTTCTAGTTAGGATTCTAGCAGCTGTATTTAGCACTAACTGAAGTTTATTTAGTGCTTTATCCGGGTAGCAAGGAAAGTAAAGCATTGCAGTAGTCTAACCTAGAATTTAAAGCCATCCTCTCATGGGGAATGCGGCTTTTTAGTTAGCTATGCGACAGTATCAAAAATACATTTCGGATTGTTCTTATTTTCCTCAATTAGGTTGGAAAAATAGGATGATCGAGCAGCATTGAGGGCTGAACGCACAAAAATAACATAAATTGTGCCCAAAACAAGGAACATAGACAAAAGTATAGCGCATAAAAATATCCACAATATACAGAACACGTAACAACAAACAATCCGACACAAAGACATGATGGGGAACAGAGGAATAAATACATATGAGTTGATTGGGGAGTGAAAACCAGGTATGCAGGGAACAAGACAAAACAAATGGATACATGAAAAATAGAGCGGCGATGGCTAGAAAGCCGGTGACGTCGACCGAATAAGGAGAGGAGCCGACTTCGGCGGAAGTCGTGACACTTTCCAAGCCAGTTGGAAGACTTCCAGTTTGGTGTGGCGCCATTTCCGTTCCAATTTTCTGGATGCTTGCTTCAGAGCTCGGGTATTTTCTGTATACCAGGGAGCTAGTTTCTTATGACAAATGTTTTTAGGGGTGCAACTGCATCTAGGGTCTTGTGCAAGGTTAAATTCAGTTCCTCAGTTAGGTGGTTAACTGGTTTTTGTCCTCTGACTTCCTTGGGTAGGCAGAGGGAGTCTGGAAGGGCATCAAGGAATCTTCGGGTTGTCTGAGAATTTACAGCATGACTTTTGATGCTCCTTGGTTGGGGTCTGAGCAGATTATTTGTTGCGTTTGCAAACGTAATAAAATGGTGGTCCGATAGTCCAAGATTATGAGGAAAAATATTAAGATCCACAACATTTATTCAATGGGACAAAACTAGGTCCAGAGTATGACTGTGGCAGTGAGTAGGTCCGGAGACATGTTGGACAAAACCCACTGAGTCGATGATGGCTCCGAAAGCCTTTTGGAGTGGGTCTGTGGACTTTTCCATGTGAATATTAAAGTCACCAAAAATGTGAATATTATCTGCTATGACTGCAAGGTCCGATAGGAATTCTGGGAATAGTTGATGCAGTTGTGAGTAATGTAACCTGTGTATCACCTTAAACTGAACAGGGAATGAGAAGTTCAACGAGTAGGTGTCCACATACTTTGGTCATGTAGTGTACGTAGTAAATTACAGAGAATGTAAATAAAAACAGAAGGATAGGAATTATGCAACAGTAGCCTATATGATCAGCAATGTAAGTAGTATGACAATACTGTACGGAATGTATTTGGCAAGAGTTTATATGTTGTATGGATCGATTTTAAATGTAATGTTGACATTTCCAATCAGAAAATAGCAATTTATTTTAATCATGTATCAACCGTTAAAATAACTTTTCTTGAAGTGAAATGCTTTATCTCACAGTAATTATTTAGAATCAAAACTGAAAACAAATGATTGACAAAAACAGAGGGGGGAAACACAAATAACACAATCAAACACAAAGTCAAATAATCATCTGATAGACAGATTTGATTTTGCCTTCCCATACACCCCAGCTCTCTAAGAACTGTTTAAGAGACATTTTTATCTAATGAAGCTTGAAGCTAATGAAATATAAAGTTCATGACAAATCTTTCATAAAGTCAATATCTTATCAAAATAAGAAAGTCAGTTGTCCAAAAGTTTGCACATAAAACGAGTGAGACTTTAAATGCTAGAACCATGCTCCAACAGACAGAGAAAACACTAGTTCAGCAATACTTTCAGTCGAAGCGTTTGCACTTCTATAAAGTTTCAGAGGGTAATATTAAGTGAAAGAAACAAATTGAAAAGCACAATAATCCTTATCCTTCAATAACAGTGGCACATTCTGAGTAAAGTAGTTTCAACAATTTTTACCAAGTTTCTTTCTACTTTAAAAAGAGAAGAGATTTTATGAAGTAAATGTCATAAAGACTTATATCGTAGTTGGCATTGTGTGAGTCTACAGTATTTAACCCTTGACCTTCATATTAGATTTTGTCTGCTGGTGTCAGGACCCGTGTCTTTACAAGTTAAATTTTAAACACATTCTCTAAAACGACCTAAAACATTATCCTATGATTGCACTAACTTTGTTATTATTGCTTCATTTATACACATTTCAAAAAATGTAACGAATGATTTGGTATTAAGTAATATCAACAGATTACTCATTGCTTGCTTTAATTTCCTAAACCCCTCGTAACAGCTCTCAAAACTCTTTAGCCTTTCTCAAATCATTCAGAAGTTAAATATCAAGTCCAAAAATGATATACCTATTAATCATTTTTCATTTTTTTTCTTCAAACAATACAACACAAAACATGCACACACAAAAGACAACATACAGGCGCACACAAACATCAACAACATCTGTTCTCACTCCTATCTCCAGTGCCTGCACTACTCTCCGACACATGTCCTCAAATTGCACCATTTTGTTCCTCTCCGTCGCCCATGCTCAATATTTAAAAAATCAAGAATATGATTTTGCAGTTTCTTAAAGATGGAGGATTGGTTGATTTCCAGTTTAAGTATATGTTTATTCAAGATAATTGACGAGAAGAGTATCGTCCAACCCATCGGTTACATTGTAACACCTCTGACAGACAACCTTCTAAATTTGTGCAAGACTAGTATACAGTACACACTGATTGCACAAAACATTATGAACACCTGCTCTTTCCATGACATAGACTGACCAGGTGAATGCTATGATCCCTTATTGATGTCACTTGTTAAATCCACTTCAATCAGTGTAGATGAAGGGGAGAAGACAGGTTAAAGAAGGATTTTTAAGCCTTGAGGCAATTGAGACATGGATTGTGTATGTGTGCCATCCACCAATCAAAGGACATCCAGCTAAATTGACACAACTGTGGGAAGCATTGGAGCCAACATGGGCCAGCATCCCTATGGAATGCTTTCGACACCTTGTAGAATCCCTGTCAAGTCCCAACGAATTGAGGATGTTCTGAGGGCAAAAGGGAGGAGGGTGCAACTCAATATCAGGAAGCTGTTCTTAATGTTTGTACACTCAGTGTATAGTATAAAGTATACACTTCAGTATGTGGCAATTGCACAATAAATCATGTACATCATAACATAAGTCAGTGAGTGTTACATTGACTTGGACATGTACATGTTCATATTTTCTTATAGATGTCCTTCAAATCTCTTTCTGGTCCACAATGTACTTTAGAATCAGACCTGGGTTCAAATATTATGTTTTCACAATCAAGCACAGCTAAAGTATTTGAAGAAGAAAAATTACTATTTGAACACAGGTCTGATCAATTCTTGACATTAGACTGGGATTAAAACAAAATACTTCCTGCGGTATGATTGAGGATAGAGGTAGGGATTGTGGAATGTAGGAGCCTGAACCCAGATCTGTTTGTGCTGTCTTGCCAACTCCTATTGTCAACTCCTATGGTCTTATGGTCAAACAGGTCTGGCACCAAGCTAGGAATGTAGACCGGAGGCAACCAAATGTACTAGCAGAACTTATTAGCATACTGAATGAGGCGAAGCGCATCCTCATCACACCCATGATGAACTCTCCTTCTGTAACTCGCTCTGAGGTGGGGAGAGAGAGCAAGAGAAAGAAACAGATAGGAAGCATCATCATCAGGTTTATATTACAGTTACAATGTCAAATCACATTAAACAAGACTTGATTTTTCTCACCATTGTCTTTTTCTCTCTCTAAGAATGTCCAGAGTTTGTTGTGGCCCTCTTCTCCGGTGTGTTATCGTCGTTGGGCAGCTCAGCCTGTGTTAGGAATTATCTTGAAAATAGCCTGTTGGATACACAAGGGGCATAGTTTATAATCAGTCAAATATCAGGGAGGGACTAAATATGGTATAGTTTTTGCTCCATACAATTTTGAATAGATTACCACACTGTTTATTGTGACCAGTATAAACATTATAATAACAAATCCATCGCAGATCAACGACTGGACTGCCTATCATACACCCCCCCATTTCGCGCTTTAACACCATGAAGAACGATACCGGTATTTTATTTTTGGTAGCGCGATGGCGAGCAACAACGACACCATTTTGTAAAAATGTTTTTAATGCATATGACCATGGGAATATCAGAGCAGTGTCAATGGTAATCTCGTAAACAATTCATTTAGACCTGGTGTTTATTTGAAACAGTTTTGTTCGTTTGTTGCTGAAATGGGTGCCGATGCCCAGCTATTAAAATGGACAGGCGTCGATTTGAGACCGCTATCAGTTATTCTGAAACATGGGAGAGTTACTGACAAACATATGAAACAAATCGTGCCGACTGCGTCAACAAACATGGAACCATTTAATCCACATTCACTTTTGGAATTACGCTCAATACAAAGCGGCTTGCTGTTGTAAAGTGTTTGTGAAAGGATGCCATGGAAATTCTCTCACCCTACATCAACTATAAACACCAGATCACTGCAGTGAGAACGTATCCTTAGAACATCCCAATCTTGTTCTTTTTAATCTTCTCACAAAACCATATCCCTGGCCTGATGAAGTTTATATGGGAACATTTTAAACGAGAGATTACTGTGGAACATTGATGGTTGTACTTTGAAACAATCAAGTTATAATCTTTACAGGTAAGGATAAAGAAAACATATCGCTCCGAAGCGTTGTCAAAAACACACACCTGAACAATGTAAATGTACGAAATAATCATATACCATTAACATGAACATTTTAAAAATATTTTCGCTCAGGGAAAATATGTTGGTTTCGAGGGATTTCAAATGTTAGTATCTACCGTTTATAAATATGCTTCCCATCTGAGCCTTAGTTTTGATTAAATCTCATTGTGTTCCCATGGCTTGTAAGCAATCAAAATAACATTTTGGAGAGAAGAATGGTGGTACAAAAACCACTAAATCACATGTCAACTGTAAACATGGAGCTTAAAGAAGATTAGAGCCTCAGGACTGGTGCCAACTGGAAAATCAACAGCAACTTGTTCTCATTTACAGTTCACACAGACTTGGGTTTGTTGAGAAGGATTTAGGCTTTTTTTAATATACAGCACCAGTAAAAAGTTTGGTCACACCTACTCATTCAAGGGTTTTTCTTTATTTGTACTATGTTCTACATTGTAGAATAACAGTGAAGACATCAAAACTATGAAATAACACATATGGAATTGTGTAGTAAAAAGTGTTACAAATCAAAATATATTTGACATTTTAGATTCTTCAAAATAGCCACCCTTTGCCTTGATGACATCTCATCCCAAACCATCTCAATTGGGTTGAGGTTGGGTGATTGTGGAAGCCAGGTCATCTGATGCAGCACTCTCCTTCTTGGTCAAATAGCCCTTACACAGCCTGGAGGTGTGTTGGGTCATTGTCCTGTTGAAAAACAAATTGTAGTCCCACTAAGTAAAAAACCAATCAAGTCTCTTCTTATTATTGGTGTCCTTTAGTGGTGGTTTCTTTGCAGCAATTCGACCATGAAGGCCTGATTCACAGTCTCCTCTGAACAGTTGATGTTGAGATGTGTCTTTTACTTGAACTCTGTGAAGCATTTATTTGGGCTGCAGTCTGAGGTGCAGTTAACTCTAATGAACTTATCCTCTGCAACAGAGGTAACTCTGGGTCTTCCTTTCCTGTGGCAGTCCTCATGAGAGCCAGTTTCATCATAGCGCTTGATGGTTTTTGCGACTGCACTTGAAGAAACTTTCAAAGTTTGTTACATTTTCCGGATTGACAGACCTTCATGTCTTAAAGTAATGATGGACTCTCAATTCTCTTTGCTTATTTGAGCTGTTCTTGCCATAAAATGGACAAATAGGGCTGTCTTTTGTAATCCACCCCTACCTTGTCACAATACAGCTGATTGGCTCAAACACATTAAGAAGGAAAGAAATTCCACAAATGTACTTTTAACAAGGCACACCGGTTAATTGAAATGCTTTCCAGGTGATTTCCTCATGAAGCTGTTTGAGAGAATGCCAAAAGTGTGCAAAGCTGTTATCAGGGCAAAGGGTGGCTACTTTGAATAATCTCAAATATGAAATATATTTTGATTTGTTTAACACTTTTTTGGTTACTACATGATTCCATATGTGTTATTTCATAGTTTTGATGTATTCACTATTATTCTACAATGTAAAAATGGTCAAAATAAAGAAAAACCCTGGAATGAGTCAGTGTGTCCACACTTTTGACTGGTACTGAATGTAAACCACCACTAACCCCAGCAAAATACAGTGTGTGGTGTTTACCATTGGTCACATTTACACTGACTGTTCAGATATTGGTTGGCAGTATTGTACGCTTCACCATGATCACTACAGGGTGGGTAAACTCACTGTCCTTCTTCAGCATATATCCAGCTCGAAGGGCCATATAAGAAATGGTAGGTTTAAAAAAAACATTTTCATTTAAACATAATTCACGATTTTAGTATTCAACATCCTTTGCATGTCTGAACAATTGAGACATTTACTTTCAGACAGCATGGGAGATAATTGCACAGTGAGTGTTACGTACATCATGACCTGCAGCCCAGGACACACCGAGATGTGTCTTTAAGTCTTTAAGACACTGTTTATCCCTCCCTCCCTCCTACACACTTTTAGTTTAACCTCAGTACTAGGTCATGTTTAATTGTTTACCGCTCATTAATTCTGGCCTTCCTCAGTATACAACTGGTTACCTAAGTGATGGAGAGCTGACTATGGGTCCGGTGAATACGGTCAGAGGCTGCAGTGGAGTGGTATCAGTGCCAGAATGAATCTGCACCGCAGGGACATTGACACTATCGCTGAGGCAAAACAAATTACACCTGCCTCCAGGTCACAATAATGCTACCTGAGTCTCCATAGCAGGACAGAGGCACCAATGCAATTAATTTTGAGATTTTCGGTGTTAACATTTTCTTTGTCTAATGGAAAGTCAAGATTTTTTTGATTGAACATTGCATTTTTTGGCTTAGTTAGCTCATGTTATAAAGTGTTTAATTATCCTATGGCTGAGAGCCCTTGATATAAGCATCGCCCATTTCTGGGTAAAAGGTTTGTGTGTAGAAATGTCACAGGATCTGTTCAGGGGACAAGTACTACATCTCAGAAGCTAAAACAGAGCTTGAGGCTTATCCCTCCTCCATACTGCCTGAGACCCTAACCACAGCCCCTCCCCCATATCTGTCAATCAGCAAGTAGCTCAACAAGTAGTACAACCATATGATACTTGATGACCAGAATCAACCTCACACAACCTTAAACCTTAACCCCCTCAATGTCAATACAGAGGCTTAGTTTAAGGCTAGTTTGGATTTACTCATACGATCAGCAGAGAGAAAAGGGGATCCTGCTACACCTGCCGTCTGGGCTAAGTCAATTATACAGGATTGTTAAGGTGCTGAGCCCCAAACACACCCAAATGAACTTCTTATCTGCACATTTTTGTTTTTCCATCAATCCATGTCTACACGTTAACACACACACAATATATTTTATGCAATTGTAACAGTATAGCAGCTTCCGTCCCTCGCCTCGCCCCAACCTGGCCTCGAACCAGGGACCCTCTGCACACATCAACAGTCACCATCGAAGCATCGTTACCCATCGCTCCACAAAAGCCACGGCCCTTGCAGAGCAAGGGGAACCACTAGTTCAAGGTCTCAGAGCGAGTGAAGTCACCGATCGAAACGCTATTAGCGCGCACCACCGCTAACTAGCTAGCCGTTTCACATCGGTTACACAATGTCTATGTAATGTCTTAATATGTCCTTATTTTTGTATTGCCCTTTCTTAACAAGTACAAACAACTTTAAACAATTACATTATTTTAAACCTATTGCAATGAGCATTTTATCCCCACACTGTAGACTGCTGTGTAGGTATTGTCTGTAGCTTTACCTTCAACACCATCAGTAAGACTTGTCCGTTGTCAACACTTGAGTTGAATAAGAAAACAACAACAATTGTCTTACAGATATGAGCTGTTTTCACAGATATCAGCTGAGGTTAGTGTAGAGGGGCCATGCAACCATTTCTCAACACATGGTTGGCAGTTCCTAGATAGCCAACTGTAGGTCCGTCTTTTAGGTTTAGGTGCTTTAGTCAGTTGGGATCCCACCTAGAGGATTTGGTCAAACTATGTACAGTAATATAGAAAAAAATGTCATGTCTGCTCACTATTTCTTTGTTGCCAGGATGTGGTTATTTAATAAACCTTCAATCTTTATTCAAATCACCTTTGAGGTAAATGACCACGTTAGTTTTATTAAATCATCATGTTAGCTTTATTAAATCACCAGATTTGGGAGCAGCATAACAGTGAACAAAGATTCCTTTGTTGATGTAGAACTTTTTTTTGTTGAGCTCCTGTTACTATTTAAGATTTTCATAAACGCCCTCTTTCCATCATGTACACTTAACCGCTATCGAGACAGAGACAGACAGAATAGTAAAGGGTGGTCTGACAACACACAGATAACCTATTCTTCTCTACTAATTATAAAGGGCTAAACGTTCAGGTCCTTGGGTCTCACAGAACTAAGACGAGTTAGTGATGATTGGCCCCTCTGTCTTTGGTCCAGGGGTCTTAAGTGCGCTTACCTGACCTATAAGCCGTAGCCCACCACCTGCTCAGGTGAAACTACCTGGAAGAAAATGTGCATTATATTTGTCGGTAGAGTGCTAATTACTTCCCTAATTTAGTTGGAGTTGGTATAAGTATAATGACGGTCACTGGTTGACAACCATGATAGCTGTACATAAAAGAAGGATTTGTCTTGATAGCCAGAGGTTTCACCACATCTTGTCTACTTTTGTTTATCACTAGGACCTGAGGGGTTTACTACAATGCAGGATCAATACGTTAGAAAGCTAACTTGCGTACATTTTCTGAAATAACTTTTATATATATATTTTTTAAAAGATGAGCTTGAAATGGGTATGGTCTAATTGCCTCAGCAACCAGAAATACATACCTACGTTTAATGAACCAGAAAACCAATAGTTATTTCTAGTTGTTTATCAAAGTTAGCTGGCTAACTAGTTGATCCTGCTTTGTCATATTGCCCTCTTGAGCAGTCAAGTTTTTATTGATTTGGTTAACCCGTTTTCTCCTTCTCCCTTGTTTTCTCTGGCCTTTTCCTTACCCTACCTGTAATGCTTAGTGTCATTGCTTAATTGACTGGCGCAATGTTAATTTTCGACACCCCCAGTCAGTGTATTATAGGGAAGCAACACTGTGAAGGGGTTTTCATTTATCAACACTGAAAAAGATGGGCCTATGAACGTTAGAAAGTACTAATTTTAACACTGTGTGTGGAATCTAAGCCAGGAAGGATGTGTTTACTCAGGCATCCCAATTCCGATCTTTTGCCCAATTATTGGCAAAATGTCATTATTGGGCTGCCTGTTTAAATGCAGCCAAAGTGTGTCTGAATCTAAATTTGTTCAATTTATTTTGTGTTTCACACAGTGAACATCATTTCATTGATCAAATGAATACAAACATTCTTACAGCAAAAGAGGTATATATGTAGTATAAGACATACCTCTATAATATGCTTCTGGTGCAGTTTTAAGGGTTAAGTGCCTTGCTCAAGGGCACACCAATAAAAGGTAGCATCGAGGATACTGATTATGTTTCTTCTCCATTTATTGTCTATGTGCTTGTTTGTTTTACAGTGAATTCGGGAAAGTATTCAGACCCCTTCACTTTTACAGCCTTATTCTAAAATTAAAAAAATCTAAAATATATATTTTTCCTCATCAATCTACACACAATTCACCATAATGACAAATTGAATGTTTTGAAATCTATTAAAAATAAAAAACAAAAATAACTTATTTACATAAGTATTCAGACCTTTTGCTATGAGACTCGAAATTGATTTGGAAAGGCACACACCTGTCTCTAAAAGGTCTCACAGTTGACAGTGCATGTCAGAGCAAAAACCAAGCCATGAGGTCGAACAAATTATCCGTAGAGCTCTGAGACAGGATTGTGTCAAGGCACAGATCTGGGGAGGGTACCAAAAAATGTCTGCAGCTTTGAAGGTCCCCAAGAACACAGTGGCCTCCATCATTCTTAAATGGAAGAAGATTAGGACCACCAAGACTCTGTCTAGAGCTGGCCGACTTGCCAAACAGCAATCGGGGGAGAAGGGCATTGGTCAGGGAGGTGACCAAGAACCCAATGGTCACTCTGACAGAGCTCCAGAGTTTCTCTGTGGAGATGGGAGAACCTTCCAGAAGGACAACTATCTCTGCAGCTCTCCACCAATCAGGCCTTTATTGTAGAGTGGCCAGACCGAAGCCACTCCTCAGTAAAAGGCACATGACAGACCACTTGGAGTTTGCCAAAAGGCACCTAAAGACTCTCAGACCATGAGAAACAAGATTCTTTGGTCTGATGAAACCAATATTGAACTATTTGGTTTGAATACCAAGCATCACATCTGGATGAAACCTGGCACCATCCTTACGGTGAAGCATAATGGTGGCAGCATCATGCTGTCGAGATGTTTTTCACCGGCAGGGACTTGAAGACTAGTCAGGATGGAGGGAAAGATGAACAGAGCAAAGTACAGAGAGATCCTTGATGAAAACCTGCTCCAGAGTGCTCAGGATCTCAGACTGGGGTGAAGGTTGATCTTCCAACAGGACAACGAACCTAAGCACACAGCCAAGACAACACAGGAGTGGCTTCGGGACAAGTCTCTGAATGTCCTTGAGTGGCCCAGCCAGAGGCCGGACTTGAACCCGATCAAACATTTCTGGAGAAACCTGAAAATGGCTGTGCAGTAACGCTCCCCATTCAACCTGACAGAGCTTGAGAGGATCTGCAAAGGTGCTTCAACAAATTAAAGGGTCTGAATACTTATGTTAATGTGATATGGGGTATTGTGTGTAGATTGATGAGGGGAAAAAATATTTAATACATTTTAGAATAAGGCTGTAATGTAACAAAATGTGGAAAAAGTCAAGGGGTCTGAATACTTTCTGAATGCGCTGTATGTGTGAAGCCCCACTATATCACTTCTAGAATTGTCCTAAGGGGGAAAATGAAGTTGTTTGAATTTAATTTAAATGATGCCAGATACTGAAATACCTTTAACATTGATTCAATTTTCTCAACCACATCAAGAGAGACCTCTGGAAAGACTGGCACCAAGACATATGTGTTTACATCAATCCCCCAATTAACCTGTGAATAAAATCAAACTACTTAAAAGTTCAGATGGCCAGAACACCTACTGACAGAGGCATAGCTCCAGATCCCCTTAAAACAGGATGGCATAGTGCCACTCTTCAGCTATAGTCTAGTCCTCACATTCCACTTTCTCCACACACACCTTATCCATTGTGATCTCCCTGGCCTGACACACATTCACCACCACTTGTTTTGTCCATCCATTCCTATTTTAAAGAGTGTGTGTGTGTGTGTGTGTCACGGGCTGGAACTATACTTCTGTTTAAGTGTTTCAACAGCACCCTCAACTCTCTGAGCCAGTAAAGCTGCTGCCCCAAGACCAAATACAATCTAACCTTCACTCTAAATTGAGGTTTAGGCCTAGTGGGTGGTGGGCCGACCGTGCTAACGAAGGGATCTTTTGATTGACGAAGAGACAGAGGGAGGAGAGGTTAAAGTGATAGTTTATGCCAGGACGGAGCGGTGCCAAAGCGATCTAATGACCATGCCATCCATCTGTCTGTATGTCAGATACATGCCATGATAAATATAGTGAAGAGTATGAAAAGAGCTGGCAATTAGATCACAACAATGGAACATGGAACAAACAAGCCTGGGCAGGACAGGCTATATAGGCAGGTTAACTCTGCTCCCGGTGGTCCACAGACTGCAGGCTTTTGTTCCAGCTCTTAAGTACAGGATTAGACTAATCATGATCTTCATTTTAGGCCATGATTAAATTGAAGACCATCATTAATTAATGAAATCAGGTGTTGATTCTGAGCTAGAACAAAACTCTGCGCACACTGCGGCTGGCCCTCCTGGACCAGAGTTGCCCTCTTATAGACCACACGTTTAAAAAAAAATCTAAATTTGACAGGACAAATCTATTTTCTCTTCTTCCAGGAGAGCCCATGCCTTCTATTAAGCCTGTTGTTTTTAGTATGATTGTACTAAGTACTTCTTGCCAGGTTTACAGAATATGAGTTGATTGACGGTATCCTCTGAATAAGATAGCATTAAACTTAATTTGAGCCCTCTCAATATAAAGCTAATGATGTTTTGTTTAAGTAGTTAAAAAAGCTCCCATTTGCTCTTATTTGCATATTGAATTGTGATCATACACATCACCTACAAAATAGAGTACAATTATGAATATCTATCTACACAAAGTAGTAGGCACAATAGTCACCGTACATACTTGCATTGGTGTATCTCTGCGATGGAATATGCATTGTGTGTATGTATGTAAGTTCTTAAGTGTGTTTAAATGTATGCTGTGTGATTTGGTTGAATAAGAGTGTCAGTCCAAACAGGTCTACTGGTATATAATGTACATACTCTCCTTGTGGGGACCTGAGAATAAATCTGTTTGTCTCCATCTACAGTTCACTGTAGAAACTGTCCCAAAATAAGAGCAAAACAAGCTGGAATGGTCAGAGAGAAAATACTGAAAATACTGCAACTGCTGGAAGTGTCTACTTGAAATGTAAAGCGCAATGGATCACAGTTTGTGACAAGCAATCAATATTTCAATAACATCTAAATTATTTACATTACTAGTACACCTAGAAACATTTCCAAAATTGAAAGAGCCCAAAGAGGCTGTTCACACAAGGAAACATACATTTGCAAAATAATTCTATGAAAAAGATTGACTATTAGACCACACAAGAGATTTCAAATCACATCCACTAATAGCATCCATGTAACAGATGAGCAATTGCATTATTCAATAAATGTTTCAACATGACTAGTTTGTAATATTTTACCTTTATTTAACTAGGCAAGTCAGTTAAGAACAAATTCTTATTTTCAATGACAGCCTAGGAACAGTTGGTTAATTGCCTTGTTCAGGGGCAGAACAACAGATTTTTAGCTCAGGGATTTGATCTTGCAACCTTTCAGTTACAAGTCCAATGCTCTAACCACTAGGCTACCTCTGCCAACCCTACACAGGGGACATTACATGTTAGGTGAGTGCAGTCAACCCTTTGGCATAAAACACGGCTATTATTACCCATCAAACACTAATACTGCTGGACTCAAGTCTCAGAAGAAAATGTAAAATACTGCACTAGAACTACTGAAATGGTTCAACATTTTTTAATTTTTTACCTTTATTTTATTAGGCAAGTCAGTTAAGAACAAACTCTTATTTTCTAGGAACAGTGGGTTAACTGCCTGTTCAGGGGCAGAAAGACAGATTTGTACCTTGTCAGCTCAGGGATTTGAACTTGCAACCTTTCGGTTACTAGTTCAACGCTCTAACCACTAGGCTACCCTGCCGCCCCGGGGGTACATTGGGGGTAATTGATCCGTGTCTGGCATCCACCCACCAACGTGAAGATGGAAAGCCTATTGAAAGAAGTGGCAGGCAGAGCGAGAGGTTACAGATCAATTGCATGTCATTATTTTACATGTTGCAGAGTAGATGCATCACAATTAGTATGTCTTGGCATGTATTTATTTTATTTAACCTTTATTTTAACAGGGAATCATGCTGTCTCTTTGACAGATGAGTCCTATACTGTATTTATAATTTAGAATATGTTTGGGCGTATAATCCATTATTTAAGTCCCGATGAGTAACTTACCTGTTTTTATGGACAGCCACAGCCCTAAGGTTCCCTGGGGTGATGGATATGCATCTTGCGGCTGAGGGTGCGGGCCAGTCGGTCCACAGTGGTGCCAATGTGGCCCAGCTCTTTGCTGGAGGCAAGGCCGTCAATGTTGCCGCTGTACCCCAGCACCCAGAGACATGAGCATGAACAGTACCCCTGTGTACACCAGGAGATCCTCAAAGTCTCTGCCTTTTGATATCCAGAGGGACAAAGACTCCCACCAGCAAGGCGGCGCCACCCAGCAAGTCCATCAGCACAAGTCCATTTACAGTGGGACAGACCATCACAGAGCCCCATGGTCACACCTGAATGAGTGAGGGAATCAGAAATCTGACAAAAACATTTAAATAAATACTAGGGAATATGAAAAGCTAAATATAATTTATCATCTACATGAGTGGGAAATAAAAGTGATTGGTATTAAGTAACAAAAATGTAAACACAATGTTTGTATGGTATAAACAGGAATCCACAGGGCAAAAACAAGTTTAATCAACGTTGTTTCCACTTCATTTCAACCCAAAAAGTATATGTAATGACGTTGAATCAACGTGTAAAACTGTTGAGAATTGCAAAATGTAATCAAAGTAAGAGAATCTCGTATTTTTTTCACCCAACTTTTAAAATAAATCCAACGACAGGGTGAAATTGTTGGTTGAATTCACGTTGAATTCTTGTTAGTTGACAGCTCAACCAAATGTAGATCAAAACTGTGCCCTGTGGGAAGGTACTATTTTATAATCTCAGCATATCCAAACTAATGACATTTTCACTCCAAAGCAACAAGGAAAATAGTAAGGCTAGGCAGAATATATTGTTAAACATGCTTTTGAAAGTCGGTAGACTGACGTTTAGTTGCGCTTTGTCATGTTTTACACGTTTATTTTTAATTTGCCCAGGTGACACTGAATGTCGACTCCGACAACTTTTAATGTCATTATTTATTAGAAAAAAATAATTGTCTACCTGGCCAAGTTTTGTATTCTTCCGGAGTTGTCGAATTCGAACCCATCTTTAATATTTGTGTGTGTTTTCTCAAAAACTAATTCATCCCCTCCCACAAACTGAGCTCCTCCCACATACAGTATGCAAAAAAATGTATGAAATTATTATCATGGTAGGCTATAAGATGCAAATGCAGTAGTTGATGCAGGTTATTTGAAGACACGATGAAGTAGCTATTAGGTTTGTTTCACTATAATTATTATACATTCTCATTAGCCATCGAAGAGGAAGTCCGAAGCGTTACACCCCCTGCGCAGTAATTACGCACGTGGCTCGATTAGAAAAGCTGTCTAATTCACCCCATTTCACCTGATGGGAAGCGGATGGTTATTAACTTGCTTATTAACTTGCGGCTCGTTTGAAGAACGGGGTAACAACTAATACAAACCATTCGCTGACATTTCATGCTAAAACATCAGTTGTTTTTACCTGTATTCGTATTGCATTCTACATTGATTAGCTACATTTCAATTTCGGAGCAGGTGAACTTACTAGATACCACTTATATGGCGAAATCGCATTGGGGGTATCTTAATTGTTTTACAGCTGGTGACATCACGGTCTCGACGGACTAATAACTGTTTTAACACTTCTTGACGTATGATCCACGACGGTGCTTATTATAATGTTACAATGTTGCCATATGTATTACAGATTTGCAGAACAGCCCTCAATCCACGAAGGATGACTGATCGGACCAGCACGAGGAATGCAACAGGTACTTTCATTTGTCTTCGTCCTCCGAATAGGCTGTATTGTTATTTTACAAAATGACTTCAATTAGCTTACTCAATGCACTTCCATTTAAACAGTATATTTATCAAATTACATGTTTTATTTGTCACTCATGTGTCACTACCATTGACTGGTCCCTAAAGGTCTATATAATGTTGTGGATGAATATGAAGTCTCCTTCCCCTTTGAGGAGAACCAGGGCCGGGCTGCCTATCTGAACCAGAGTGAGCAGATTTTGGAAGGTACATTTGGGCATAATACCAGTCAGACAGATATATATCTTTTTGGAGGGGGTGTTGGGTAACAACTAGGCTTCTGTATTAACCATTTTACCTGTCTCATACAGAATATTAGTAAGTTAAGCATCCCCTTATAAATGTGTTCTCCAATCATGACCATGTCAGATAAGTTGGTTCAGGGCTACTCAAACCCGAGCAAAGTGATCTACAGTTTATTGATTGTCACTAATTGGATAGAAATTCCATTCACCTGGAGGGTGGAGGTGATTAAACTACCATCCCTCATGAATAGTGCCCTGCATAATCACCTCTTGATACCTTAATCAACTAAATTAATCATGTAATTATGGTGTCATAAGTCAGGTGGTCAATAACTTCTCAGGGCCTACCCATGTATGACCAATGCCTCAAACAGTCAAATAATGAACTGCCCCCTTCCAGAGTCGGCTTCTGAAATGCCTCCGCACTACAGCCCGTTCATGCTGATCACCAACCTGCGCACCCACCTTTGTGTGTCCCTGGAGAAGAATTCGTGGCTGCAGAAGCGCATCGAGGACCTGGAGGAGGAACGCAACTTCCTGCGCTGCCAGCTGGAACGCTTCGTCTCCTCCATGAGGACGCCGGAGAGCAACCGTAAAGACTGGGGGGGGGTTGGTGGTGGGGAGCACTTTTCTACTGACTTCCCACTGGGCACAGATGTCAATCCAGCATCTATTCCAGGTTGGTTCAATGGAATTTCATTGAACAACGTGGAAACAACATTGATTCAACCAGTGTGTGCCCAGTGGGTCAGTACTTGACTGTACGTTCAATTGAAGCACTGTTTCTTATCTGGTCACACTTTCTATTTAGTGCACTGTTTGGAAGCATAATACAAGTGAATACACAACTATATAAGCTGATACATGGAGAGAGGTGAAATTGAGGTAGAGGGGGGAAAAAATAATTTAAAAAATTGGAACTCGTTTAAAAATCGATTATCCTCTCCCCTCTTTATTAGATGTTTATCCCGAATCCCAACACACTAGTCTGAACTACACTACTCTGAAACCTCCACCAGAGAGAGCTCCAAGCCCTCCTCCTTCACCCATGACCACCAGGTCTGGAATGCTACGGAAACACGTCCAGAGCCAACCTCACACATGTAGCAGCAGAGTTCCTGGTGAGAGGGAAGCAGAATAGATTTTTGGGTGGGATGGCTTTTTAGGAGTGGGAGAGTCATACAGCTTAAGCTAGGCTTTAGTGTCAACCGTCATCTAGTGTCTTGAAGTGTACGAGGATACATTTTGTCACTGCCCACCCCCCCCCCTCCTCCCCCAGTAAAACAGGAGGTGCGTGTGATCGAAGAAGATAAGTACTTTGAGGAAGACGGTTATATGGAGGAAGAGGAAGTGGAAGAGGATGACGATTCATCGGACGACAAGATGTCCAAGAAAAAGGGATCCAGGAATGGTGGGGAGCCGAGAATGAAAATGAGACGGGTTTTCCGGATTACTCGGGGCAAGGAAAGACAAAGAGGTAATCAAGTCAGTTTATTTCTATGTTATTTCCTATGCCCGGTGCATTCGTCTGCTGCGTATTAATATTCAATTGCATGTTGGAAAAATTGTTTCTTTGTTATCACACTTTTGGGGGAAATTCCTATCAACTGCTAACTAAAATGTCTCCTCTCCTTCAGTGAAAGATCCTGACGGTGTGCTCCACCGGTACCAGAAGATCCTCCTCACCTACCAGCGCCTGAGGAGCATGTCCAAGGCCTTCCAGGTCCACCGGGTGGACCGCAACACTATGGCCTCCACATCCCCCATCGCCGAGCTGCTGCTGGTAGCCCCAGAGAAGGTGGCCGAGGTGGGCGAGTTTGAGTCTTCCAAGGAGAAGCTCCTGGACTACGCCCGTCGCTGCTACAAGGCCCTGGACGAGCCCATGCACGCCAAAGTGGCAGCCATGAAGAAGAACCACCTGCTTCTGCCCATCTCCTACAGGTTCAGAAACTAATGGAGGGTCCTTTCCTCCTATAAGTTTAGACATGGAGGGAAGGTAGACTGAAAAGTTATTGACCTTCATGGGGAGTCACACATTTTTTTTGTATATTTTTTTTTTTACCTCTTCTCTTGAAGTATCTTATTCATTGTGTTTGAAACATTTTCTGAAGGGCTAATTGCAGGATTACTGCATTGGGGGCACCAAGGGTCGTTTTTTTGTTGTTGAGTGAGAGATATGTTTACACTTTTTTTGTTGTTGAAGGAAAGACATGGATTTTGTGTAAACTGTTGTAGTCTGTCACTGTATTAACTAAAAGCCACACACTGGATCATTTTGTGACGTAGCCTATTACAGCAGTTACACAGAAATAATGTTGGCTCAATCCTGCTGTTCATGTTAATTGGATTACGTTTTTATAGTCTTTGATTCATGGCTCTTTCATTGTCAGGTGGCACAGCAGAATGATGATCTGTTTCTGCATGATTCATGAAGCACTGACATACTGTAGACACTGTATTCCTTCCTTTGAGAGCCCTGCTAGTTTTTGTAGATGACTGCCATTCAGGGAAATATGTTCTACAAGTTTGCGGAGTCCAAATTAATGGAAAATGTGAAGAATTTGAGCATACATCAAATGCTGTTTTGATGGTAAAGACCGTTAATGGACAGGCACACTGTTCTGAGCCGTGGGTTTAAAGAAACTCCACCTGTACATGTTTATTTGTTTTCATTGTTGAACCATTTGTTAATACCTGATCCACAGCTACAATATTATTTTGTTAATTTATGTATTTGACATTTTCTTTCCACATTTCGATAGTATATTGAGGTCAGTGAAAGCGGTGTAACCCATCTGCTGTACAATAATAAAAAAAACATTGTTTGCGCAAAATGCAGTTATGCGTTTTAGTAGTTGGTATCTGTCTTCCTAGATATTACATTTCAGAAATATGTCTGTCTTTCTATCTGGGCTCTGAAAAATGTTCCAGAATTCCTCTGTTCAGCACACACACTACATCAGTATTATTCCATGCCGACAGGGGGCGTCCTAATTTCCTGTGTCCAGTCTTGATTCAAACAAGCTGTGTTTATTTGTAGCCTTGGTAGCAAAACTAACAAGAGAAGTCATCCAATCTAGGTCTAAAATGTCGGATTTTGATGAATTCGAGAGATTGTTGACTGAAAATAAGAAAGGTGAGTGTTGACCATTCATCCTATAGTAATGGTTAATTGTACCAGCTAGGTTTTAGAGATTATTATAAGGAGCTAGCATACCAGCAGCTCGCTGTCACTACATTGCTGTCAGCTAGCTGCTTGCACTAGGCCTATGATTTGTTTACCAAAACAATATTAATTTATGACACATACAGACTCACATGCTGGCACGTCTGCTCGCAATGTATGACAAAAGGCACTGATTGACCCGCTAGCCATCACAGAATAGCTAGTCACATCTGCCTGATTAGTGTTTTATTTTTTCGGGAGCAAATTAAAAATAATTGGGACCTGTCCATGACTTTAGCTCTTAACTACACCACGCTCACCATCGGTTAGCGTATATAAAGGGTACTATACCAGGACACATTTATGCAATGTAGAATCAGGGAATAGTGTTACAGATATGCCCGCAGATGTGCTAACTCTGCATGTTGATAGCGTGAATGGCAATTGCCTTTTAACTCTAACGTTAGCTATAACAGGAGTAGCAGCATACACTTGTGCTTATGACTTTTTTTTAAGCAGTATGCTTAAGGATTTGGCTCTCCTCCTGCAACTAAGGGATCCTGTGACTTTGTCACTGTGACTCTCCCCTGCTCGCCTCCCCTTCCTCCCTCTTTCCCCCTTCAGAGCGGGACAAGGAGAATCGGCATGGGTGGCGTACCCCGTCCCGCAGTCTCAGCCGAGAGAGGAAGAAGAGGTGCCGGGAAAGGAGGAAGAGCAGGGAAAGCCGTGGCAACAGCAAGGAGCGTCGTCGACACAGGCGCAGGTGGATACTGTACAAGTATTTGAAATTAGTTGCACTTCCATTTTGTGTGAATAGCTTTCTGTGGATCATTGACTGGTTTCAACTATTTCTTTCCCCACCTTTATGCAATAATAAACGGAATACCCCTGTTTTAACTGTTATTTCAGCATACAGACTCAAAAACAATCCCAAGAGACTGTTGTGAGGTACAGTATTACAGCAGACCGTGACGTGCATGACACTCAAAGTTGAACTGCTAATTATGAGTCAGCTGTCCATCTGTTAAGTAATGTACTTGGTGGTTGTCGAGTGTTCTAATGTCAGAATGGTTCTTAATACGAACAAGGTCAAGGTAAGGGGAGACGACTTGGATCTATAATGGTCAGAGGCTTACTTTGAAATCAGGGCTTATATTATGGTAAATGTCTGATGTTTAAGCCATATACAAATGGGAGCATGTAGATGCCAGGTAGATAGAGTTCTAAGAGCAATGTATTATAACTATCAATCCAAAATGTATTTTTTTGTGATATCCCATTGATTCCCATACTTTTGTGCTATCCATTAACCTCCGTCCACACGGTCTCTGCATTGCAAGGCTATGTCCATCTCTCCTGTCCCCTCCTGTCTCTCTCCTGCAGTCGCTCTCCAGCTCTGCACAGAGAGAAGAAGAAGAAAGTGAGGAAGTACTGGGATGTCCCGGCACCAGGCTTCGAGCATATCACACCCCTGCAGTACAAGGCTATGCAGGGTCAGTTTGTCAGTACTTGTCAGCACTCACTATAATAGTGTCACATCATGGTCTGTATTATTTTTGCTCAAAAGCAAAGGCTGTTAATGTGATTTTGTATGAAAGTATTCAACTCAGTCCCTCTCACTTAATACATACACAGTTGAAGTCGGAAGTTTACATACACCTTAGCCAAATACATTTAAACTCAGTTTTTCACAATTCCTGACATTTAATCCTAGTAAAAATTCCCTCCCTGTCTTAGGTCAGTTAGGATCACCACTTTATTTTAAGAATGTGAAATGTCCGAATAATAGTAGAGTGATTTATTTCAGCTTTAATTTATTTCATCACATTCCCAGTGGCTCAGAAGTTTAGATACACTCAATTAGTATGTGGTAGCATTGCCTTTAAATTGTTTAACTTGGGTCAAACGTTTCGTTTGTTGAGCGGCCTTTCAGGTTATGTCGATATACGACTCGTTTTACTGTGGATGTAGATACGTTTGTATCTGTTTCCTCCAGCATCTTCACAAGGTCCTTTGCTGTTGTTCTGGGATTGATTTGCACTTTTTGCACCAAAGTACATTCATCTCTACGAGACAGAAGGCGTCTCCTTCCTGAGCGTTATGACGGCTGCGTAGTCCCATGGTGTTTATACTTGCCTACTCGTTTGTACAAATGTAAGTGAGTCCTTCAGACATTTGTAAATTGCTCCCAAGGATGAACCAGATTTGTGGAGGTCTACAATTTTTCTTTGAGTTTGAAGGTATGCCTTGAAATACATCCACAGGTACACCTCCAATTGACTCAAATTATGTCAATTTGCTTATCAGAAGCTTCTAAAGCTATGACATAATTTTCTGGAATTTTCCAAGCTGTTTAAAGGCACAGTCAACTTAGTGTATGTAAACTTCTGACCCACTGGAATTATGATACAGTGAATTATAAGTGAAATAATCTGTCTGTAAACAATTGTTGGAAAAATTACTTGTGTCAAGCACACAGTAGATGTCCTAACCGACTTGCCAAAACTGTAGTTTGTTAATAACAAGGATTTTGTGGAGTGGTAGAAAACAAGTTTTAATGACTCCAAACTAAGTGTATGTAAACTTCCAACTTCAACTGTACATAAATACAGTGCATTCGGAAATTATTCAGATCCCGTTGCCCTTTTCCACATTTTGTTATGTTACAGCCATATCCTAAAAATTATTACATTTAAGTTAATAAAATCCTTATCAATCTACACAAAATAATACCCCATAATGACAAAGCGAAAACAGGTTTTTAGACATTTGCAAGTTTATTAAAAATAAAAAACAGGATTACCTTATTTACATAAGTATTCAGATCCTTTTCTATGAGACTCGAAATTGAGCTCAGGTGCATCCTGTTTCCAATGATCATCCTCAAGATGTTTCTACAACTTGATTGTAGTCCACCTGTGGTAAATTCAATTAATTGGACATGATTTGGAAAGGCACACTATGTAAGGTCCCGCAGTTGACAGTGCATGTCAGAGCAAAAACCAAACCATGAGGTCGAAGGAATTGTCCGTTGAGGTCCGAGACAGGATTGTTGCGAGGCACAGATCTGGGGAAGGGTACCAAAATATTTCTACAGCATTGAAGGATCCCAAGAACACAGTGGCCTCCATCATTCTTAAATGGAAGAAGTTTGGAACCACCTCAGACTGGGGCGAAGTTTCACCTTCCAACAGGAAAATGGACCCTAAGCACACAGCCAAGACAATGCCGAAGTGGCTTTGTGACATGTCTCTCAACCTGAGCTTGAGAAGATCTGCAGAGAAGAATGGGAGAAACTCCCCAAATACAGGTGTTTCAAGCTTGTAGCGTCATACCCAAGAAGACTCGAGGCTGTAATCGTTGCCAAAGGTGCTTCAACAATATACTGAGTAAAGGGTCTGAATACTTATGTAAATGTTATTTTTTTAAATATATTTGCCAACATTTCAAAAAATCTGTTTTTACTTTGTCATTATGGGGTAATGTGTGTAGATTGATGAGGAAAAAAAATAAGGTTGTAACGTTACAAATTGTGGAAAAAGTGAAGGGGTCTGAGTACTTTACGAATGCACTGTATATAGTCATACATACACTGAGTGTACAAAACATTAAAAACACCTTCTTAATATTGCCCCCCAAAAATGTCCTTTGGGTGGTGGACCATTCTTGATATACACGGGAAACTGTTGAGTGAAAAACCCGCCAGCGTTGCAGTTCTCGACACAAACCGGTGCCCCTGGAACGTATTGCCATGCCCCGTTCAAAGGCACTTAAATCTTGTGTCTTACCCACTTCACCCTCTAAATGGCACAAGTTTCAAGGCTTAAACTTTTCTTTAATCTGTCACCTCCCCTTCATCTACTCTTTGATGTGAATTTAACAAGTGACTTCAATAAGGGATCATAGCTTTCACCTGGAATCCCTTGGTCAGCCTATGTCATGGAAAGAGCAGGTGTTGAGTATTTCTTCTCCGTTAGACTCATATCTAACTTGAGTCAATGTTCCTCTCTCAGCTGCTGGCCAGATCCCAGCCACGGCCCTGCTGCCCACCATGATAACTCCAGAGGGGCTGCCCCCCGCCCCCACCTCTGTACCCGTGGTGGGCAGCCAAATGACCAGGCAGGCCAGGAGGCTCTACGTAGGCAACATACCGTTTGGCATCACAGAGGTAGGTAATGGGGAAACTGCTACCCTTTCCACACTACCTTAGCAGAGCCAAGCTGAGCGGTACTGTGCTGGCTTGGTTAAGCATTCAACATAGTTGCAGTACGGTTCGGGTTGGCATGATGGTGTGAAAAGGGTAAATAATTCACATGAAGCAGACTGACGTTTTTTTCCCACCAATCTTTACTAATGACTTGCCACTGGCTCTGAGTGAAGCCTGTGTCTCTGTATATGCTGATTACTACACATCAGCAACTGAAGTCAATGCAACACTTGACAAAGAGCTGCAGTGTGCCCTAAAGACCACAACCAGATGTATCAATTTCAGATCCAGTTACTGATTGGATGCACTGCATATATTATTCACCAAATCTAATGTACAGTTGAAGTCGGAAGTTTACATACACCTTTGCCAAATAAATTTAAACACAGTTTTTCACAATTCCTGGCATTTAATCCTAGTAAAAATTCCCTGTCTTAGGTCAGTTAGGATCACCACTTTATTTTAGGAATGTGAAATGTCAGGATAATAGTAGAGAGTGATTTATTTCAGCTTTTATTTATTTTGTCACATTCCCAGTGGGTCAGAAGTTTACATACACTCAATTAGTATTTGGTAGCATTGCCTTTAAATTGTTTAACATGGGTCAAACGTTTCGGGTAGCCTTCCACAAGCTTCCCACAATAAGTTGGGTAAATTTTGGCCCATTCCTCCTGACAGAGCTGGTGTAACTGAGTCAGGTTTGTAGGCCTCCTTGCTTGCACACGCTTTTGCAGTTCTGCCCACAGATTTTCTATACGATTGAGGTCAGGGCTTTGTGATGGCCACTCCAATACCTTGACTTTGTTGTCCTTGAGCCATTTTGCCACAACTTTGGAAGTATGCTTGGGGTCATTGTCCATTTGGAAGACCCCTTTGCGACCAAGCTTTAACTTCCTGATTGATGTCTTGAGATGTTGCTTCAATATAGACATAATTTTCCTCATGATGCCATCAATTTTGTGAAGTGCACCAGTCCCTCCTGCAGCAATGCACCCCCACAACATGATGCTGCCACCCCCGAGCTTCACGGTTGGGATGGTGTTCGTCGGATTGCAAGCCTCTCTCTTTTTCCTCCAAACATAACAATGGGCATCATGGCCAAACAGTTCTATTTTGTTTCATCAGAACAGAGGACATTTCTCCAAAAAGTACGATCTTTGTTCCCATGTGCAGTTGCAAACCGTAGTTTGGATTTATTAGGGCGGTTTTGGAGCAGTGGCTTCTTCCTTGCTGAGCGGCCTTTCAAGTTATGTCGATATAGGACTCGTTTTTACTGTGGATATAGATACTTTTGTACCTGTTTCCTACAGCATCTTCACAAGGTTGTTTGGGATTGATTTGCACTTTTCGCACCAAAGTTCGTTCATCTCTAGGAGACAGAACGCGTCTCCCTCCTGAGCGGTATGACGGCTGCGGGGTCCCATGGTGTTTATACTTGCGTACTATTGTTTGTACAAATGAACGTGGTACCTTCAGGCGTTTGGAAATTGTTCCCAATGATTAACCAGACTTGTGGAGGTCTACAATTTTTTTCTGGGGTCTTGGCTGATTTCTTTTGATTTTCCCATGATGTCAAGCAAAGAGGCACTGAGTTTGAAGGTAGGCCTTGAAATACATCCACAGGTACACCTTCAATTGACTCCAATTATGTCAATTCGCCTATCAGAAGCTTCTAAAGCCATTACATAATTTTCTGGTATTTTCCAAGCTGTTTAAAGGCACACTCAATTTAGTGCATGTAAACTTCTAACCCACTGGAATTGTGATACAGTGAAATAATCTGTCTGTAAACAATTGTTGATTTAAGTACTCGTGTCATGCACAAAGTAGATGATCTAACCGAATTGCCAAAACTATAGTTTGTTAACAAGAAATGTTAAGAGTGGTTGAAAAACAAGTTTTAATGACTCCAACGTAAGTGTATGTAAACTGTAGCCTAACAAAAATATAAAAGCAACATGTAAAGTCTTGGTCCCATGTTTCATTAGCGGAAATAAAATATACCTAACATTTTCCATATGCACAAAAAACGAATTTCTCTAAAATGTTGTGCACAAATGTGTTTACATCCCTGTTAGTCAGCATTCTCCTTTGTCACAATAATCCATCCACCTGACAGGTGTGGCATATCAAGAAGCTGATTAAACAGCATGATAATTACATAGGTGCACCTAAAAGGCCACTCTAAAATGTGCAGTTTTGTCATACAACACAATGCCACAGATGTCTCAAGCTTTGAGGGAGTGTGCAATTGGCATGCTGATTGCAGGAATGTCCACCAGAGCTGTTGCCAGAGAATTGAAGGTTAATTTCTCTATCATAAGCCGCCTCCAACATTGTTTTTAGAGAATTTGGCAGTACCGCCAACCGGCATCACAACCGCAAACCACGGGTAACCACGCCAGCCCAAGACCTTCACATCCGGCTTCTTTACCTGCGCGATTGTCTGAGACCAGCCACACGGAAAGCTGATGAAACTGTGGGTTTGCACAACTGAAGAATTTCTGCACTTTAAGAAACAGTCCAGAGGAAGCTCATCTTAGTACTCGTCGTCCTCACCAGGGTCTTGACCTGACTGCAGTTTGTAACCGACTTCAGTGGGCAAATGCTCACCTTTGATGGCCACTGGCACGATGGAGAGGTTTGCACTTCACAGCTGAATCCCAGTTTCAACTGTACCAGGCAGGTGTCGTGTGGGCCAGCGGTTTGCTGATGTCAACGTTGTGAACAGAGTGCCCTATGGTGGCGGTGGGGTTATGGTATGGGCAGGCATAAGCTATGGAAATTAAACACAATTCTAACTTATGGATGGCAATTTGAATGCACAGAGAAACCGTTACGAGATCCTGAGGCCCATTGTTGTGCCATACTTCCGGCGCCATCACCTCATGTTTCAGCTTGATCATGCACAGCCCGATGTCGCAAGGATATGTACACAATTGCTGGAAGCTGAAAATGTCCCAGTTCTTCCATGTCCTGCATACTCACCAGACATGTCACCGATTGAGCATACTTGGGATGACTTTTGTTTTTAAAGGTATCTGTGACATACCGATGCATGTCTGTATTCCTAGTCATGTGAAATCCATAGATTATAGCCTAATCAATTTATTTCAATTAGCTGATGTCCTTATATGAACTGTAACTCTGTAAAATCTTTGAAATTGTTGCATGTTGCGTTTGTTCATTGTAGCTGATCGGACATAAGGCCTAAAATACAGTTAAAGACTAACGCCTCAACCCTATGCGATATGGTTAAAAATAACTCTGTGCATTTCATCATCACTACTGTGTCATAGAAGGCTCTCGACCAGGCTGGTTCTATGTACTTCTGCCTTCCCAATTGCAAAACGTATAAGTGATCATCCATGTTGTGTCAATAGGAAGCAATGATGGATTTCTTCAATGCCCAGATGTGCCTTGGCGGACTCACCCAGGCCCCTGGCAACCCTGTTCTAGCTGTACAGATAAACCAGGACAAGAACTTTGCCTTCCTCGAGGTGTGTGCTCAACTAAAATATATTTAGTATAAAAATGATGGCATAAAATACATGTCGATCATGGATGGCAGTTGTTAGCTAGCTTGCATTGCCCGCTAACAGTTGCCGTGCTGAGTGCTGAAGTATCGTTGAGTTTTGCATGCTTCTACAATAGCACGTCATAATGTTGACCTTCTCTCTACCTGTTCCTCTTCCAGTTCCGCTCGGTGGACGAGACGACCCAGGCCATGGCCTTTGACGGCATCATCTTCCAGGGTCAGAGCCTGAAGATCAGACGGCCTCACGACTACCAGCCCCTGCCCGGCATGAGTGAGAGCCCCAGTGTCTATGTACCAGGTGGGTCTTTCGAAAGATTGTTGACACAGTTGAATCCTCTGATTTCAATTTTAAAAAATGTCTTAACCCTATATCTCACTGTTGCTTGGATTAGGAGTGGTTTCGACCGTGGTGCCAGACTCAGCCCACAAACTCTTCATCGGTGGCTTGCCAAATTACCTTAATGATGATCAGGTCAGTCCTTTCTAACTTATTGAAGTCCTTCTTTCTAAGTCTCTAGCATGATCAATACATTTCATAGTACTGTTTAGTTTTGTCAATCATCAAGGTTGAGAATTCATTTGTTTTAGTTCAGACTATTATTACTGATAGAGCAATCCATCCCCTCATATTATTTTGTTCGTGTTCCCCCACCCCAGGTAAAAGAGCTATTGACCTCATTTGGCCCTCTGAAGGCCTTCAACCTGGTCAAAGACAGCGCCACGGCCCTCTCCAAGGGCTACGCCTTCTGTGAATATGTGGACGTCAATTTGAACGACCAGGTCAGTGTCAGATATTGCACCTGTATTGCTGTGTGCAATATGTTTCTTGTTATAGATATGAGGTTAACATAAGGTCACAAACTCTTGGGCTGCATGTCAATAGTACAAAGTGGCTACCCTGTCTGTCTCTCTTTAATCCACACTGATCTGATATACCTGGCCAGGTGAAAGCCAATCTCATAGTAGTCGTCTTCCATATTGCTGTCACCCATCCAGCCTTAGCAGATCAGCGCTGTTGTAGGAAAGGAGATGTGGATAGGAAATTAATTTTGACTATTGTGATGCATCCCTCTGTTCTAATTATGTTTGCCGTCTCAGGCAATTGCAGGGTTGAATGGGATGCAGCTGGGGGACAAGAAGCTCCTGGTCCAGAGAGCCAGTGTTGGGGCCAAGAACGCAGCTCTGGTGAGTAGCAGAGATGATAGACTACAAGTAGAGGCACACTTTACAACTGGGTGCTGTTCAAAAGGAGCAAACGGTAGAAAACATTTCGAAATGGAAGACAGAATGAGGAAAACAATGTGTGAGTAAGTAAGGCACAAAACGTGGGAGAACATGCCAAGAGTGTGCAAAGCTGTCATCAAGGCAAATGGGGGCTACTTTGGTTACTACATGATTCCATATGTGTTATTTCATAGTTTTGATGTCTTCACTATTATTCTACAATGTAACAAATTAAGAAAAACCCTTGAATGAGTAGGTGTGTCCAAACTTTTGACTGGTACTGTAAATATACACACACACATACAGTGCATTTGGAAAGTATTCAGACCCTTTAACTTTTTCCAAATTCTGTTACAGCCTTATTCTAAAAAATAATTAAATACATGTTTTTCCATCATCAATCTACACATGATACCCCATAATGACAAAAAAAAACGGATATCTTATTATATAAGTATTCAGACCCTTTGCTATGATATTTGAAATTGAGTTCAGGTGCGTCCTGTTTCCATTGATCATCCTTGAGATGTTTCTAAAACTTGGAGTCCACCTGTGGTAAATTCAATTGGTTGGACATGATTTGGAAAGGCACACAAGCCATGAGGTCGAAGGAATTTTCCGTACAGCTCCGAGACAGGATTGTGTCGAGGCACAGATCTGGGGAAATGTAGCAAAAAATGTCTGCAGCATTGAAGATCGCCAAGAACACAGTTGCTTCCATCATTCTTAAATGGAAGAAGTTTGGAACCACCAAGACTCTTCCTGGAACAGTCCGCCCGGCCAAACTGAGCAATCAGGGGAGAAGGGCGTTGGTCAGGGAGGTGACCAAGAACCCGATGGTCACTGACAAAGCTCCAGAGTTCCTCTGTGGAGATGGAAGAACCTTCCAGAAGGACAATCATCTCTGCAGCACTCCACCAATCAGGCCTTTATAATAGTGGCCAGACGGAAGCCACTTCTCAATAAAAGGCACATTACAGCCCGCTTGGAGTTTTTCAAAGGGCATCTAAAGGACTCTTAGACCATGAGAAACAAGATTCTCTGGTATGATGAAACCAAGATTGAACTCTTTAGCCTGAATTCGAAGCGTCACATCTGGAGGAAACCTGGTACCATCCCTACGGTGAGGCATGGTGGTGGCAGCATCATGTTGTGGGATGTTTTTCAGAGGCAGGGACTGGGAGACTAGTCAGGATCGAGGGAAAGATGAACGGAACAAAGTACATAGAGGTCCTTGATGAAAACCTGCTCCAGGGTGCTCAGGACCTCAGACTGGGCGAAGGTTCACCTTCCAACAGGACAACGGCCCTAAGTACACAGCCAAGATAATGCAGGCGTGGTTTAGGGACAAGTCTCAATGTCCTTGAGTGGCCCGGACTTGAACCCGATCGAACATCTCTGAAGAGACCTGATGGCATGGCAAGATGGCACCAACAGACATGGCAGCTCTGCTTGTAGCTCCTAAACACCTTTGCAGTATTTCATTTTTTTTATGTATTATTTATTACATTATTAGCCCAGAAATGGTTTTGTGTTATTACATACAGCCGGAAATAACTTTTTGATATCATAGCGGCGGTAACTCTCCAGCATTATGGTCAGAAATACAACTTTCCTGAATTGGATCCTTTGTTCGTACCCCCCAGGGCATTTGAACTTATCCCAGAGGCTGCTTCAAGTCGCCGCCAGCGAAGAAGAGGTATTCAGAGTGGATTTCTAGTCCGACTCAGGAGGCGGGTACACCATCCACTGCTTCTGAGTATATTACTCGCTAATGTTCAGTGTAGGCCCTCAATGAACGACACTGAACTTCATGCAAACTGGAAACCACATATCCTGAGGCCGCATTTATTGTAGCTGGGGATTTTAACAAAGCAAATTTGAGGAAAACACTACCGAAGTTCTATCAACACATTGACTGTAGTACTAGTTTAGGGAAAACACTAGATCACTGCTACTCGCATTTTCGAGATGCCTACAAGGCCCTCCCCCCGCCCTCCCTTCGGCAAATCAGATCAGGACTCGATTTTGCTCCTCCCTTCCTATAGGCAGAAACTCAAACAGGAAGTACCCATGCGGAGGTCTATTCAATGCTGGTCTGACCAATCGGAATCCATGCTTCAAGATTGTTTTAATCACATGGACTGGCATATGTTTCGGGTAGCCTCTGAGAATTTCATAATGGACTTTTATTTTGACAGGTTTGCGTTCCAAATGCTGTAGTTTCCTGAGGATCTTTTAGATGATTTGCATTACCAAAGCTTCTCCACGTCTGAGATTGTTTGTTGTTTTCCGAAACAGGTTGAACGATTATGTAAGAGAATGGCTTTGACTCTGTCCATATACTGTCAACAGGTTAGCAGGTGAGAATTTTTGCACTCCGTCACTTTAAATAGCCATTACTAGTTGGGTACCACCCAGTTACTCAACCCTGCACGTTAGAGCCTGCTGCGCTATAGACATGGAATCACTGGCCACTTTAAATAATGGAATACTAGTCACTTTAATAATGTTTATATACAGCTTTACTCATCTCATATGTATATACGGTATTCTATTCTACTGTATTTAGTCAATTCCACTCCGACATTTCTCGTCCTAATATTTATATTATTATATTTCTTAATTCCATTATTTTACTTTTGAAATGCTTGTGTTCCTAGTGCAGTAGTATCTATTCCATTATTTTACTTTTAGATTTGTGTATTGTGAATTGTTAGATACTACTGGACTAGGAACACAAGCATTTCACCCCCAATAACATCTGCTAAATATGTATAATTGATTTGAATTTGATTTGCAGCGACACTCCCCATCCAACCTGACAGAGCTTGAAAGTATCTGCATAGAAGAGTGGGAGAAATCTCCCCAAATACAGGTGTGCCAAGCTTGTAGCGTCATACCCAAATGTGCTTCAACAAAGTACTGAGTGAAGGATCTGAATAGTTATGTAAATGTATTTTGTAAACATTTCTAAAAACCTGTTTTTGCTTTGTCAATATGGGGTATTGTGTGTAGATTGAGGGATTCTTAAAAAAAAAATTTTTTAGAATACAGCTGTAACATAACAACATTTGGAAAAAGTCAAGGGGTCTGAATACTTTCCGAATGCACTGTATGTGTGTGTGTGTGTGTGTGTGTGTGTGTGTGTGTACACTACTGTTCAAAAGTTTGGGGTCATTTAGAATCTCCTAGTTTTTGAAAGAACAGCAAAAAAGAGTCCATTAAAATAACATAAAATTGATCAGAAATACAGTGAATACATTGTTAATGCTATAAATGACTATTGTAGCTGGATTTTTTAATATTTTTAAATGGAATATCTACATAGGCGTACAGAGGCCCATTATCAGCAACCATCACTCCTGGGTTCCAATGGCACGTTGTGTTAGCTAATCTACGTTTATCATTTTAAGTCTAATTGATCATTATAAAACCCTTTTGCAATTATGTTAGCACAGCTGAAAACAGCTGTTCTGATTAAAAGAAGCAATAAAACTGTCCTTCTTTAGACTAGTTGAGTATCTGGAGCATCAGCATTTGTGGGTTAGACTCGATTACAGGTTCAAAATGGCTAGAAACAAAGAACTTTCTTCTGAAACTGGCTCTAATTAGAATAGAAAGAGGAGTGGGAGGCCCCAGTGCACAACTGAGCAAGAGGACAAGAACATTAGTGTGTCTAGTTTGAGAAACAGACGCCTCGCCTCACAAGTCCTCAACTGGCAGCTTCATTAAATAGTACCCACAAAACACCAGTCTCAACGTCAACAGTGAAGAGGCAATGGGATGCTGGCCTTCTAGGCAGAGTTGCAAAGAAAAAGCCATATCTCAGACTGGCCAATATAAAGAAAAGATTAAGATGGGCAACAGAACACAGACACTGGACAGAGGAAGATTGGAAAAAAGTGTTATGGACGACAAATCTAAGTTTGAGATGTTCAGATCACAAAGAAGAACATTCGTGAGACACAAAAAATGAAAAGATGCTGGAGGAGTGATGACGCCATCTGTCAAGCATGGTGGAGGCAATGTGATGGTCTGGAGGTGCTTTGGTGGTCGTAAGGCGGGAGATTTGTACAGGGTAAAAGGGATCTTGTAGAAGGAAGGCTATCACTCCATTTTGCAACGCCATGCCATACCATGTGGACAGCGCATAACTGCAGCAAATTTCCTCCTACAACATGACAATGACCCAAAGCACAGCTCCAAACTATGCAATAACTATTTAGGGAAGAAGCAGTCAGCTGGTATTCTGTCTATAATGGAGTGGCCAGCACAGTCACCAGATCTCAACCCTATTGAGCTGTTGTGGGAGCAGCTTGACCGTATGGTACGTAAGAAGTGCCCAGCAAGTCAATCCAACTTGTGGGAGGCGCTTCAGGAAGCATGGGGTGAAATCTCTTCAGATTACCTCAATAAATGGACAACTAGAATGCCAAAGGTCTGCAAGGCTGTAGTTGCTGCAAATGGAGGATTATTTGATTATTTAGACTATTTGATTATTTGACACAATTATTATTTCAATTAAAAATCATTATTTATAACCTTGCCAATGTCTTGACTATATTTCCTATTAATTTAGCAATTTATTTCATGTATTTTTGTCATGGAAATCTAGGACATTTCTAAGTGACCCCAAACTTTTGAACGGTAGTGTACATACATCTCTGTATATACAGAGACCACTGCAAAATTATCAGTTTCTCTGGTTTTACTATTTTGTGTATGTATTTGGGTAAAATGATTTTTTTTTGTTTTATTCTATAAACTACTGACATTTCTCCCAAGTTCCAAATAAAAATATTGTCATTTAGAGCATTTATTTGCAGAAAATGACAACTGGTCAAAAGAACAAAAGTGTTGTCAGACCTCAAATAATGCAAAGAAAATAAGTCCATATTCATTTTTTAACAACACAATACTAATGTTTTATCTTAAGAATAGTTCAGAAATCAATATTTGGTGGAATAACCCTGATTTTCATTCACAGCTTTCATGCGTCTTGGCACGCTCTCCACCAGTCTTTCACATTGATGTTGGGTGACTTTATGCCACTCCTGGCGCAAAAGTTCAAGCAGCTCGACTTTGTTTGAATGGCTTGTGACCATCGCGAATGACTGACCTGGAACATCAAGCTTGGTTTCATAACTTAATCAGGACAATCCAGAGCTGACTACGGATTGACTAAGCATATACACAACTGCAAAGAGGACACATTATTATTTAAAAATTCTTATGTGTTTTACACCCTAAACATTCTAAAAGGTTTTCTACAAGTGCTCATGTTCTTTCAACCTTCCCAATCACCAACACCTCTCCACACCCTTCCCCCATCAGACGGGTATGAACCAGACCCCGGTGACCCTCCAGGTGCCAGGCCTAATGCCCACCTCCATGGCTTCGCTGGGTGGCCTACCCACTGAGGTCCTCTGCCTGATGAACATGGTGGCTGTGGAGGAGCTGCTGGATGACGAGGAGTACGAGGAGATCGTGGAGGACGTCCGGGATGAGTGCGGCAAGTACGGCCAGGTGAAGAGCATTGAAATCCCCCGGCCTGTGGATGGCCTGGAGGTCCCAGGCACTGGGAAGGTGAGATGAGCAAGGGGAGGGGTAAAGGAGTACCTGGGTATTAAGATGGGAGGGGATGATGGCTCATGATGCATGGGGGTGTTTGTTGCAGTCATTTGAGGAGAGTTTGTGTGGTCTGCGTTCTGAAGTTGTACATTTTTTAAGTGAATCTGTTCAGTTCAGGTTAAATGATTGAATTCCCTGGCCTACCGAGTGGCGCAGTGGTCTAAGGCACTGCATCGCAGTGTTGCGGTGTCATTACAGCCTTGGGTTCGATCCCAGGCTGTGTCATTACCGGCCTTGACCCGGAGTCCCATAGGGCAGCGCACAATTGGCCCAGCATCGTCTGGGTTAGGGGAGGGTTTGGCCGGGGGGTCTTTACTTGGCTGCTCATGCTCTAGCGACTCCTCGTGGCGGGCGCGGGCGCCTGCAGGCTGACTTCGGTCGTCAGTTAAACGGTGTTTCCTCTGACACATTCATTAAGCGAGCGGGTGTTAAGAAGCGCTGTTCGGCGGGTCATGTTTCGGAGGACCCGACCTTAGCCTCTCCCGAGCCCATTGGGGAGTTGCAGCGATGAGACAAGATTGTAATCACGAAATTGGGGAGAAAAAGGGTGTAAAAAATGTACATTTGCCTTTCGCCTCCCATCAAACAAGCATTTCATAACATATCACTTTTGCCTAGGCTTAAGATAATAGTTTCCAATGCATTTATCATAGTTGATGCATTTATCATAGTTGATTGCTGTAGAATTACATTTAACATGGTTGTCTGGTTCTATACAGAATGGCTATTCACCTACTCTCCTATCCTTTTCTTTCCCTCTCTCAGATCTTTGTGGAGTTCATGACGCTGTTTGACTCCCAGAAGGCCATGCAGGCGCTGACAGGCAGGAAGTTTGCCAACAGGGTGGTGGTGACCAAGTACTGTGACCCAGACGCTTACCACCGCCGAGACTTCTGGTAGACCTGAGAACCAGAGAGAGGGAGAGAAGCAGAGTTTTATGTAATGATATGAATATTTATGAGCATCACAACACTCCCAACTTGCATTTTTTTTAAAGAGGAGACAAAGTTTGAATTTAGCTACTAGAGGCAGACTGGAAGACTTGTTACAAAGATTATTCCTATATTGTATTATAAGAATGGGAGGTACATTTTGTACAGCAAACTGGGTCTGGCCAGTGGATAATATGTATTTATATGGAGTATTTATTTATTAATTTATCACTTTGATATAATGAGTATAAGAGGCCTATTGAAGTTCATTTAAGGCCACTTATCAGCAGAATTGGTCAAATTCTGACTTTTCTCCTATGAATCAAGTTCAATCATGATTTTAACCATTTTGTTTGATCCATACTCGAGCCAGGATTTTTTTTATGTTCTAGGCCCCCCCCACCCATTTTCAGAACATCAACACCACATATTGTGAATTAAGTCTGAGGAGACCTTCAAGTATTGTGTCTTTGTGTACATTTAACTTAGCATCACCGCCCTCTTTTGATAACAAAATGTCTGAAAATGATGAAATGTGACTTTCTCAGTGGGCAACCTCCATTCCACAGAAAACAATGAGACTTCCAAAATGGCAACTGCATTGATATGGAGACCTTACAGGCCAGTATATTAACAGGAAGTACCTGCTGAACCAGGCCAGATCCAGAGCCTGTAATAGAAGCCTCTCGATCACGCTGATGCTATGACACAGCGGTGATGATGAAATGTCGTTTTATTAACCTTATCTCATAGGGTTGTATGTGTTAAGTCTTTAACTGTATTTTAGGCCTTACTGTATGTCCAATCAGCTACATTAGATTGGATGCACTGCATATATTATTCACCCAATCAGAGGTACTGTAACTGGATAGATTTGGGTCGTGTTCATTAGGGCATACCATAGCAAAATGTTTTGCGACTGAAAAAATAAATATGTATTTCTTATTGTACAAGTTCAGGTAGTTCAGATCCCTCCCCGTTTCAGTCCGTTTTCTTCAGTTTGGTGCCTAATGAACACGACCCTGAACTCTCCCCCTCCACAGCTTCCTCTCTCGCTCTCTCTCTCTCGCTCTCTCGCTCTCTCTCCTCAGACAAACTGCTGTACAGCCAAGAGAGAGTTATCACTGCCCTGCCTCAACCCTTGGTTGGTCTTGTAAAACAACATTGACACAATGTTATTTATTTCACTGTAAATTCATATCTGCTGTTTTTTTTGTAGTACGTTTTGCCTCAAAGTGATATCTTTAGGACCAAAAAAAGATGTGGATAATGCACGTGTGAGGCTTTCTGGAGGATGACATGAATTCAGGTTCGTGACAGGCAATAAAATAGAAAAGTCAAGATAATTTGCAGGCGTGGGTGGGCTCTATTAAAACGATGTGAAGAGTTCAATTACATGGCCCTTTCTTCCACTTATACTCCTCCTTCTTATTCAATTGTTTTCGATTTTCTCTTTACAACAAAGATAACACTTGGAAGAACGTGTCTGCTATTATTTGCCTTTCTATTCCCATCCCCAAGACTTTCCGTTGCTTCGAATTTCATAATGCTCTTTTATTTTGACAGGTTTGCGTTCCAAATGCTGTAGTTTCCTGAGGATCTTTTAGATGATTTGCATTACCAAAGCTTCTCCACGTCTGAGATTGTTTGTTGTTTTCCGAAACAGGTTGAACGATTATGTAAGAGAATGGCTTTGACTCTGTCCATATACTGTCAACAGGTTAGCAGGTGAGAATTTTTGCACTCCGTCACTTCCCTCTACATTGTAAGGTTGTTTACAGAAGGTCTTGACTGATCTCATTAAAACATATTTAATGTACTCTGATGTCTGTCTGATCTGTTTATTGTCTACAGGGTATTGAATCAGAATTTGAGTGTGCTTGTGGCTCGTCCTTGGTATTTTATGGAGCCAACTATCTGAGATCTGCTCCAAGGCGGAATATTTTTGATGGTGGATGGAAAAGGGATCAAAAGGTGTAATGGAACATTTCTATTACGTGTTCCCAAATGGGTTGAATCGGTCAGTCTTTAATTTCACAGTGCCTCGCAGTAGGGTTGGGGAAAAAACACAATGCCAGGCCAAAGTTCTATTCAGTGAGTTTTGATAACTACACTGAACAAAAAATATAAACTCAACATGTAAAGGGTTGGTCCCATGTTTCATGAGTTGAAATAAAAGACCCCAGAAATGTTTACTATGCACAAAAAGGGGCACCTTGTGCTGGGGACAATAAAAGGTCACTCTAAAATGTGCAGTTTTGTCACGCAACACAATGCCATAGCTGTCTCAAGTTTTGAGGGTGCGATCAATTGACATGCTGACTGCAGGAATGTCCACAGAGCTGCTGCCAGAGAATTGAATGATTTTCTCAACCATAAGCCGCCTCAAGTCATTTTAGAGAATTTGGCAGTATGTCCAACCGGCCTCACAACCGCAGACCACGTGTATGTCGTTATGTGGGCGAGCGGTTTGCTGATGTCAACATTGTGAACAGAGTGCCCCATGGTGGCGCTATGGGCATGTATAAGCTACAGACAACAAACACAATTGCATTTTATCGATGGCAATTTGAATGCACAGAGATACCGTGACAAGATCCTGAGGCCCATTGTCGTGCCAGTTATTCCCCGCCATCACCTCAGGTTTCAGCATGAAAGTGCACGCCCCCATGTCGCAAGGCTCTGTACACAATCCCTGTAAGCTGAAAATGTCCCAATTCTTCCATGGCCTGCATACTCACCAGACATGTCACCCATTGAGCATGTTTAAGATGATATGGATCGACATGTTTGACAGCTTATTCCAGTTCCTGCCAATATCCAGCAAGTTCGCACATCCGTTGAAGAGTGGGACACAATTCCACAGGCCACAATCAACAGTCTGATCAACTTTATGCGAAGGAGATGTCACGCTGAATGAGGCAAATGGTAGATACTGACTGGTTTTCTGATCCACGCCCCAAGCTTTTTTTGAAGGTATCTGTGACCAACAGATGCATATCCTTATTCTCAGTGATGTGAAATCTATAGATTAGGGCCTAATGAATTTATTTCAATTGACTGATTTCCTTAAATTAACTAACTCAGTAAAATCTTTGAAATTGTTGCATTTATATTTTTGTTCAGTGTTTATATATTGTAAATAAGAATTTGTACTTGACTTGCCGAGTTAAATAAAGGTTAAAAAAAATGTAATTTTACTTTAGATTGATGGCAACATCTTATTTCAGTCAAATGTATTTGTCACATGCGCCGAATACAACAGGTGAGGACCTTACAGTGAAATGCTTACTTACAAGCCCTTAACCAATAATGCAGTTTTAACAATGTAGGCCATTTGATTAATGAAAGACAGCATTTCATATTGCACTGCAATTAATAATATACATGGCAGTCTACACTTGGACTATTACAGCTCATATTATCAATAGATTTTCTGTCAGCTCAGTTAACTATCATGTTGTTTTCTTGACATTTTCCGGCCAGTGTCAGTGGTTAGGGACAGGAACCAAAACATGAAGGGGGTGAGGTGTTCTAAGAACTCATGTTTACCTTTCACCTTTCAAAGTTAACCAATCATAGTGCGACTTGTGCGGAAGTGGGAAACCTGTCCCTCCAGACTCCAGAGCGACAGGCAGTCTAGCCAGTGGAAGGCGTAGAATGAGGGTGAGGATCGAATAGCTTGCAAGGGAGGCGGGCCTCCAGGCCATCAGGGCAACAGTAGAGGAGGTGTTCCTGGTAGCCATCTTGGATGTGCGGAGTGATTGTTTGGCGAAAATAATTAATATAATTTAGAAAAATAGCGTGAGGACGTAGGCAAATACGATTTAAAAGAGTGGCGTCAACTAAGAACAGAAAAGATAAATCGGAAAATCCAGGTAAATAAATTGTACGCTAAAACAGATCTAGTTATGTGCCATTATCTTCTCCCTTCCAATGTGTCTCACTAATATCTTAGCTGGTGGTTATCCACTAGCTGGTTATCAGCTGCAGAGCCAAATTGACTGGGTTCGCCTGATATATTTTCCATGGAAATGCATACATTTTGCTATAATTCACGGCACAATCTGTAGCCGACAAGTTCTTGTTACTCAGGTGTTGAAGTGGTATACTTGTTTGCTTGTCTCTGACAAATAGAAACAGCTTATAAAGTCATTAGCTATGTTGCTTGTAAACATTTAATGTTTCTTTATTACTGCTCACTTTTTAAAAATCGATCGTTGCCCCCAAGCCAGATATGGAGACTAGTCTAGCTGGCTTACTGGATCTGCTGAGAAAGTCTAGCGTCGGTAAAAATATTTGGTAAATACATGGTCAAAACTCACTGGCTGAAGTGATGGTAAAATGACCTTATCAAACGGTGGTTGCGTGGACGTGAAAAATTGTCACAAAAAGTATCAAGTGATGCTCAACGAAGTAACCTACCATGCGCGTTACATTGTTGAATTCACGTGAACCGTCAATGTGAAATTATCCAGACCAGGCGTCACTCGGTGGCTACAATGTTTCAAGTTTTCATGTAGGCAGGCTAGCAAGCGACATCAGTTAGCTGCAATCTACTGCCGCTTGTGATATTTACTCTTGTATTATAGTATTAATTGACAGAAAAAATACTTCAGCTAACATTTTAGGTAACATTTTCCAGTGGTGGAAAAAGTACCCAATTGTAATACTTGAATAAAAATAAAGATACCTTAATAAAAAATGACTCAAAGGTGAGTCACCCAGTAAAATACTGCTTGAGTAAAAGTCTCAGAGTATTTGGTTTTGAATATACTTAACTATCAAAAGTAAATGTAGAAGTACAGATTACACAGAGTACACATTTTCGATTTTTGTATTTACAGATAGCCAGGGGCTCATCCTTTACAAATTAAGCATGTGTTTAGTGAGTCTGCCAGATCAGAGGCAGTAGGGTTGACCAGGGATGTTCTCTTGATAAGTGTGTGAATTAGACCATTTTCCTGTCCTGCTAAGCATTTTAAAACGAGTACTTTTGGGTGTCAGGGAAAATGTATGGAGTAAAAAGTAAATACTTTTCTTTAGGAATGTAGTGAATAGTAAAAATTGTCAAAAATATAAATAGTGAAGTACAGATACCACAAAAAGACTTATGTAGTACTTGAAAGTATGTTTACTGATGTACTTTACACCACTGACATTTCCTCAAGAAACATGGTCAATGTTTATTTATGTTGAGACATTGAGTTCTTAAAAAATGTCTAAATTCAAAACTACATGCTAGTTCTTTACAGTACTTTAAATATCAATGTTTCTGTGATTGCCCCCCTTAAAGTCATTCCCGGAATGGTCAGAAATGCCTTGTTGAATGAACCATGTCTAAAACCAATTACATGCACCATTCTACCAGGAATTGACTGTGTGTGAGAGGTCAACAAGTCACTGTCAACTATGGTCTATCCACTACTCCTTAATAACTACAAGACACTTTATGATACAATGTATTTTTTTATTTATTTAACCTACCTTTTATTTAAGTATTTAACTAATGTAATGGTGATGCCTCCAGTGTAGTAAATTAGAGAGTTGAGTATGTCTCGTTCAAAATGCTTTTTAATGTAATTAACTTGAGATGATAGTGTAATATTGTACCATTTAGAAATTAATCCAAACTTTTTTTTGCATGCTGGCACTTTTGAAGTGGTAGCTTAATGTGAAAACCATGTACCTGCACCGTGCATGCTCTCACAATACATCTTCATCACATCAAGCTGTGAGAAACATTCAGCATCAAGTCGTAGAAAGCGAACTGAAACAGGCAGCAACTACCTGAACTTGTCCAATAACAAACTCGTTTTCATTTTCTGTTTGCTAAACGTTTTGCTATGATGTGCCTGTGCTGTAATGAATAAAACCCAGGATTTCACACTGCTGACTTCACTGGAATTGGCTGCCAAGCTAAAATGCTATGAAAAAGTAATGTAGCGTAAAAAGGTTGCTGGAGATTAGTTATCACACCTGTTATTTTTCTCTACAGTGAAAGAAGGCATGAAGACAGCATCCTAGTCAACAGTCATGGCTGATAAAAGGAAACTTCAAGGTGAGGTTACCAAATGGTTGACCAGATGGTACCCCTGCCAATGATCCACCACCCAGTCCATCACTATATTCCCTCCCTTTTCTCTATGAAGCATGTCTATCCAACAGATGAAATGTCACTTTAATTTCTCTATCCATACATGATGTAGAGATTGTCAAATTGTCCTGCATGGATGTGATCGCAATAAGAGAAGTGCTGCACTCTTATTACTGAAAAGGGTTGTGACCTGTGATACCACAAATAAGAAGCCAGAAGCAAGGCTGCACAAGGCCAAAGTCAGACTTAGTCTGTAGAGACAACCTTCTTAAATTAAGACTGTTTACCGTACCCAGTTTCCAGTGCCCGTGGTGACACATTTAGGTTTTACTGCATGTATCTTTGATAAGGCTTGCCAGCCACAGTTGTAAAAGCATTGCTGCTTATGGGGAAAGTGAGAGCTCCGCATTTTGACTTTACATTATTCATCCTGATGTGATGCGTTTTGAAGGATTAAAAAAAAAAAATTAAACCACGGCTCTTTCCCAAACCTCCCTGTTATTCTATGCCCTTCCCCAGGTGAAATAGATCGATGTTTGAAAAAAGTAACGGAAGGCGTGGAACAGTTTGAAGACATTTGGCAAAAGGTAACATGCAGGGAGGGTGGTGGGTTCATCCAGCCTGAACTCAAAATGGATTAAATGTAGGTTTCTTTCTCACCCTGTCTACACACAATACCCCATAATGGCAAAGTGAAAACGTGTTTTATTTGCACATTTATTTCAAATGACATGCAGAAATATACATTTACATAAGTATTCACACCCCTTAGTCAATACTTTGTAGAAGCACCTTTGGCAGTGATTACAGCTGTGAGTCTTTCTGGGTAAGTCTCTAAGAGCTTTCCACACACCTGGATTGTGCAACATTTGCCCATGTTATTATTTTCAAAATTCTTCAAGCTCTGTCAAATTGGTTGTTGATCATCGCTAGACAACCATTTTCGGGTCTTGCCATAGATTTAAGTAAATGCTGTAACTCGCCACTCCGGAACATTCACTGTCTTCTTGGTAAGCGACTCCAGTGTAAATTTGGCCCTGTGTTTTAGGTTATTGTCTTGCTGAAAGGTGAATTCATCTCACAGTGTCTGGTGGAAAGCAGACTGACCTACAGTTGAAGTCGGAAGTTTACATACACTTACGTTGGAGTCATTAAAACTTGTTTTTCAACCACTCCACAAATTTCTTGTTAACAAACTATAGTTTTGGCAAGTCGGTTAGGACATTACATTGTGCATGACACAAGTAATTTTCCAACAATTGTTTACAGACAGATTATTTCACTTATAATTCACTGTATCACAATTCCAGTGGGTCAGAAGTTTACATACACTAAATTGACTGTGCCTTTAAATGGCTTGGAAAATTCCAGAAAATGATGTCATGGCTTTAGAAGCTTCTGTCAAATTATGTCAAGGAGCCTGAGTCAATCAGAGGTGTACCTGTGGATGTATTTCAAGGCCTACCTTCAAACTTAGTGCAAAAGAAATCAACCAAAAAAGTTGTAGACCTCCACAAGTCCATCTTCTTCATCCTTGGGAGAAATTTCCAAACGCCTGAAGGTACCTTGTTAATCTGTAGAAACAATAGTATGCATGTATAAACACCATGGGACCACGCAGCCGCCATATCGCTCAGGAAGGAGACGCGTTCTGTCTCCTAGAGATGAATGTACTTTGGTGAGAAAAGTGCAAATCAATCCCAGGACAACAGCAAAGGACCTTGTGAAGATGCTGGAGGAAACAGGTACAAAAGTATCTATATCCACAGTAAAAAGAGTCCTATATCGACATAACCTGAAAGGCCTCTCGACAAGGAAGAAGCCACTGCTCCAAAACCGCCATAAAAATGCCAGACTATGGTTTTCAACAGCACATGGAGACAAAGATTGTACTTTTTGAAGAAATTTCCTCTGGTCTGATGAAACAAAAATAGAACTTTGGCCACAATGACCATCGTTATGTTTGGAGGAAAAAGGGGATGCTTGCCTACAAACCTGACTCGGTAACACCAGCTCTGTCAGGAGGAATGGGCTAAAATTCCCCCAACTTATTGTGGGAGGCTTGTGGAAGGCTACCCAAAACGTTTGACAGTAAGTTAAACAATTTAAAGACAATGCTACCAAATACTAATTGAGTGTATGTAAACTTCTGACTCACTGGGAATGTGATGAAAGAAATAAAAGCTGAAATAAATCACTCTACTATTATTCTGACATTTCACATTCTTAAAATAAAGTGGTGATCTTAACTGACCCAAGACGGGGAATTTTTACTAAGACTACATGTCAGGAATTGTGAATAACTGAATTTAAATGTATTTGGCTAAGGTGTATGTAAACTTCTGACTTCAACTGTATGTTTTCCTCTAGAATTTTGCTTGCGCTTCTCTCCATTCCTTTTCTTTTTTTGTCCTGAAAAACTCCCCAGTCCTTAATGATTACAAGCATACCCATAACGTGATGCAGCCACCACTAGGCTTGAAAATATAGAGAGTGGTACTCGGTAATGTGTTGTATTTATCCCAAACATAACACTTTGTATTCAGGACCAAAAGTTAATTGCTTTACACATTTTTTGCAGTATTACTTTAGTGGCTTGTTGCAAACAAGATGCATGTTTTGGAGAAGAAAATATTCTGTACAGGCTTCCTTTTCACTCTGTCAATTAGGTTAGTATTGTGGAGTAACTACAATGTTCTTGATCCATCCTCAGTTTTCTCCTATCACAGCCATTAAACTCTGACTGTTTTAAAGTCACCATTGGCCACATGGTGAAGTCCCTGAGCGGCTTTCTTCCTCTACGGAAAACGAGTTAGGAAGGACGCCTGTATCTTTTGCAGTGACTAGGTGTATTGATACACCACCCGAGGTGTATTAACTTCACCATGCTCAAAGGGATATTCAATATCTGCTTTTTCCCCCTTACCCATCTTCCAATAGATGCCCTAATTTGCGAGGCATTGGAAAACCTCTGAGGTTTGTGCTTGAATCTGTGCTTGAAATTCAGTACTTGACTGAGGGACCTTACAATTATCTGTATGTGTGGGATACAGAGATGAGGTAGTCATTCAAAAAATCATGTTTAACACTATTATTGCACACAAAGTAAGTCCATGCAACCTATTGTGACTTGTTAAGCACATTTTTACTCCTGAACTTATTTAGGCTTGCCACAACAAAGGATACTTATTGACGCAAGACATTTCAGCTTTTCATTTTTAATTAATTTGTCAAAAAAATGATGGGGTATTGTGTGTAGGCCAATTTTAATCCTTTTTTAAATTCAGGCTGTAAGCACAACAAAATGTGGAAAAAGTCTAGGGGTGTGAATACTTTCTGAAGGCACTATATGCATGTTAAGTGCTACCACCCTGACACGTTGGTTGTTGGAACGTTTTGTGCTGACCTTAGAAAGGTCCACCAAATTATTAACGTATAACATCCGTTGTATATGCAGGGGTCTTCGATACCGCATTTGTTTGGTGGGGTTGTAGCCTTTCCTATTCACGGCCGTGGGGATAGAGAGGAGACCTATTGTTAGTGTGTTCTGTATAGCCAAAGAAGAACAAGGTTTAAAGGCACACTCCCGAGTTTGCGTTTTGGCCCATTTGCACTTGGTTTGGTGGAAAGTTGAGGGATGGAACTGGAGGGAATGAATGTCACTCAAATTTCTAGGCGGAGGCTGAGCTATGGTTGCTAGGACTGACAGTCCATGATACGCTAGTTTTAGACACATTTTGAAGCTATAGGCTACATGGTTTACTTTGTTTACAAAGACTATATGAAACATGTTTGGGAAAAGATACTGATTGTCTGAGTGTACTCTATGACTGTACCCCTCCAAAACACAGCTTCACAATGCAGCCAACGCTAACCAGAAGGAGAAGTATGAAGCAGACCTCAAGAAAGAGATTAAAAAACTACAGGTGGGACACCGACAACCCTATGACTCTTAACTGTTATGTGGCTTGAGGGCACATGGTTTTGGGATGTTCCTCAAATGTTTGTTTACCAGTGTTATATGGTTACGCCTGACCACAGGTAGGGGTGTGTGTTCACGTGCGAGAGGGCATCTATGTGCTGATGATTAAATAGGAGGGTCAGCTATCCTTAAAACCAAGTGAAAGTGTCTGTGTGTGCATTTAAAAAAAAAACATTTTTTAACTTGGCCATGTGTTACCATGTGGACATATCCTACCCCAAGCCAAGCTTGCTTACGTGTGTGCGTGTCAACCATACTTGACTTCAGGGCAAGCCACCGCATGCCTTCACTAAGAGAACTTATTTTTCTTTCTCCATTTGTTCCTCTCCTTCACCTTCATCCCCCAGCGTCTTCGAGACCAGATCAAGACGTGGGTGGCCTCCAACGAGATTAAAGACAAAAGGCAGCTAGTGGAGAATCGCAAACTGATTGAGACGGTGAGTGTGTGGGACATGTTCATTAGCCACATAGTGAAGAAACAATTGGTATAAACACCTGTGGTTAGCAGGGCTTACCAAGCCACATAGTGCACTGAGGTTATTCAGACAACAGCACCTGCTTCAACAACAGCACCTGCTAACACAATGAGATGGATGTGTCATCTTAGCCTATGGATCTTAATAGGGTTTTTATCGAGGGTCTCGTATCTAAGTGTGAGCATCTGTGTGGTTTTGGTTGACCTGAAACGTGGTGCTACCAAGCCAAAAAATACATGGGATAATGGTGAAAAAAACACTTGGATATCAAGATGCAACTTTTTTTATTGTGGTGTTGGCCAATACAAATGCAGAAACAAACAGTGGTGACTTTTGCTAATATTATTTTTGTTAGTATTCATGTCAAAGCCATGTTCATTGTGAATACCATTATCTGTTAGCAGTAAGGTTTAAATCAGGTGTTGGCAACTAGATTCAGCCGGGGGATTTTTGTTGGAGCGGTTGGTTGGGGGGGGGCATAATTTGTACACTGAAAATTGACCACAACTATGCCCAAAAATATTTTTAAAAATAACAATAATTTCATACCTTGTGACATGATCACATATCTTTTTATTGTGGGAATACAGATTTAGTTAATGTAACAACATTTTTGCTTTGCAGGGCCAGATAAATATCATTACTGCAGACCCCTGGTCTATATTGAGTCTACTGCAGTTCATTAATCATCTGCTTTTCACACCTGTGGCACTGTTCTTAGCTAAGGGCAATTCAACATAATGAAATTGCACTTTGACTCAGTTTTTTTGCCACTTAAAATGTATGCCAAGCAAAACCCATTGATTTCCAAGTTTAACAAAGCATACACCTCTATGCACAAGGACTACTTTGAACATATTCCACAGAAAAATGTACATAAACTAATTTAGTGGAAGAAGAGTCAGCATGCAAACTTTGATTATGGATTCACGGTTAAAATCTCAGGTTTTTATGCGACCAATTCTTCTAAAAATTCATATCTGCTCCGAATTAAGATTCAAATATGTCTGCAGAAAGAATGGCGTGTCAGCTATGGCATAGTATCTTGTTATTGAACTACAGTAAGTGAAATGGCTTTACACCCGGCAATGGAATTACATCATAGGTCCCACATCTGTACGACACGGAAATGCATAATTATGGATATTCTCATGTTTCACAAGTTTGGACATTGCAGCAGAGCACAGTGCAGTAGAGCAGAGTTCAGTCTACTGTACACTACTTTTCTTTCCTGTATTTATTTTACTGTACTCGCTGTACTATACTGTCCGAACTTGTAAAACATGCGTCTTTGATATGTTCAGATTTGGCCCGGTCCGTCTGTAGACGTCAAGGCCAGGGTGGACTGATCAAATGTAAACTTTTTTTTTTAGTTAAAAAAAAAGTACCCCCTTTTCTCCCCAATTTCGTGATATCCAATTGTTACTATCTTGTCTCATCGCTACAACTCCCCTACGGGCTCGAGAGAGACGAAGGTCGAAAGCCATGCGTCCTCCGAAACACAACACAACACAACCCAACCAAGCCGCACTGCTTCTTAGCACAGCGTGCATTCTACCCGGAAGCCAGCCGCACCAATATGTCTGAGGAAACACCGTGCACCTGGCGACCTGGTTAGCATGCACTGCGCCTGGCCCGCCACAGGAGTCGCTAGTGCGCGATGAGACAAGGATATCCGTACCGGCCAAACCCTCCCTAACCCGGACGACGCTAGGCCAATTGTGTGTCACCCCACGGACCTCCCGGTCGCGGCCGGCTGCGACAGAGCCTGGGCGCGAACAAATTTCAACTACTTTTCAATGCCCATAGACACCCGGTGTTGGTAGGTGCTCAGTGGGTGAGGATTCTGGTTAAAGTAAATGGAAAGAGGGGGCTCATGGGTAGGTGTCAGTAAGAGCTGGGAGAGGTGACTTTAAGCTGTAGAGTGAGAGAGGGTGAGGAGTTGTCCAGAGTTAGACTGTTTTAAAACTCTTGGTTTGACCACCAAACAGAAAGACAAAGAAAACTTATGAGCTGAACATAACAATTCCATTACTGATTTTGGGGTAATTCCGTTATCAATTGTTTCTGAATTAAGTGGTTAAAACTTGGTATCAGTAAAATCACTATAACTAATAATTGGTAGGTCTACCATTACTTGTTACTTCTGTGAACTTTCATTATCCTCCCTCATGGGAGGGAATATTAAAAAATATCTTACAGAAATGTGAGTTTTTGGTAACTGAATTACAAGGCACCAGGCAATATTTCTTAAACTTACAGAAGGCTAACAAGTGTTGATATTAGTTGGCAAGGGTCTTTACTTCAACATTGTGTTATCATTTCTAATACCTTTTAAGACTTTCTGGTAGATGTTTTCTAAGATCCCTTTTCAATCTGTTTATCCAGAAATCAAAGCCTTGGAAAATGGTTCAAATGTATCTATGCCTTCATTTGCCCCAAAATATAGACTCTTGGCTTTCATTTGACATGCTCTTATACAGGGTTGGGGTCAATTTAATTTTAATTCCAGTCAATTCAGAAAGTTAACACAATTGCAATTTGAAATGTTCCTAATTGAAAAGTATTGAAGAGAATTGGAATTTCAGTGTACTTCCTGAATTGACTCCAACCCTGCTATGAATTTCACGTTGGTGCTCATGGGTCCTTTGATGGAAATGCATCGAATCGTAATGTGCTTCCTTTTTTTTGCTGTCCCCCCCAGGCTGGCGCTCAACGTCTAGACTCAGACAATATCTGCGTAGCTTTAACAAGGGAGGAAAACTAAACTGATCACTGTTAGTGAAAACGGCGGCATCACCATAGCCCAATGTATGGTCCGCAGATATGATGAACAAAGGAAGTTGCTCCATAGCACTTATTGAAGACTGACTGTCTTGTTCGTCCCTCAGTATTTGAGATACGTATTGTAGTATTGAGGTAGGGTCCTAGGAACTTAGGATAATTTGGCGACACCTGGCAGCTTGCCACTTTGGCTGTGTCCCAAATGGCAATAGGGTATAATTTAGGACGCAGCCTTTAGGTTTCAGGTCTGCAGAGCCCTACCCTGATCAAGGATTCAGCAGTCCACGGCAATGCGGAGGCGGAATAAAACCCTACGGAGACTCCATACACAACCAGGACCCCCCTCCTCTCAGGAGAACAATTAGCCACATCAGCAACGCCAAGCATTTAGCATATACTCACCGCTCTGCTAAGCATTCACAGGCTTCATGCCGGGGCTTTAATTTAGCTTCTTGTTATGCCGTTAACAGATTAACAGAGGGGGACCTACAATCTTATGTACAAAGGTGCTGCTGGGATGCTCGTGGGGACGACACATATTACTACACTTACAGTGGCAGCTGACTTCTAGGGCAATGCATTGAAACAGTGTTGCACGTTTAAAAAAAAGGCACTGCATAATCAATCCGACATCTGTATTGGCCGTGCAGCATTCGCAGGGATAAGGCCTCTGCAGAAGTCAGGGCATTCATACTTCTTGCACTTCACGGAGCAGAGCTGTTGTCAAGGAAGTGAGTTTGTGTTTATATAGGACCGACCGTCCCCCTCGGACCGTCAACCAATCCTGTCAATGCGGAGCTATACGGAGCCCTCCGCATTGTTTAAAAAATCGGGAGGCGCACAGGGATGCGGTACGGAGCTTGATTTGGTCTCCGCATGCCTCTAGGGGCTCCGCGATTGCGTCACACCCTCCATAGGGAGCCACTGACCACATCTTTGGATCAAGCATCAATTGGCTTTTAGGCTGGGTTTACACGCCTCCAAGCATTCTCCTCTGGCATGCATCAAAATCTCAGTGAACTCTGTTGCGTGTGGAAGTCAGAGGTTGTGGAACCTCTACTGAGAACACCTAGACCGCGTAGACAGCGTTACTAGTCAAGGAAGCACACACAGGTGTCTCAACTTAGTAATGTTAAGGGAATTTTTGATCTATAATGACTAATTATGTATAAATTTCAATCAGGATGTACTAATCAGAATACTATTATGTTACTGTATATGTACTAATCAGAATACTATTATGTTACTGTATATGTATGAATTTTCTTTCTTAATCCTAGTACTGAATATAATGTGTGTAAATATAATCAAGGATTAGAACAATGACGGTCTGTTCCTTGGTAGAAATGAATGAACTAAATCTTCAGACTGGCTAGAATGCTTATCTACACAAGAAGACCTTGGCTCATAAATTATTAAATTGGTAGGGAGACTATGTGGGAAGGCTTGAGATACTGCCTTTGTACCAGGGTGGGAGAAGAGACAGGTTGGTACTGGAACTAATGACGTCATTTTCAGTTTATAACCTGTGGTAAACTGTATCGTGTTCAGTGCTCTCGTGAATAAAGGCTGCTATTTGACTTTAAGACCGGGCTCTGTCCATTTCTATAAAATAAGGGTCATACAAATTCTTATGAATGGACAGAGTGTTTAATTTTAATTGGGAATTAAAACAGAGGAATTAAATTCCTTCAAGTAATCACTGGCCTGATTGGGGATGTGTACACCTGCCACAGTCATCCTGAACCGTTATATTGGATGGCTTTAATTGGTGAGGACTCTGTCTCAATCTCCACCAACAGTGCCCAACAGGTACACGTTCAGTAGGTCTGAAACGGTGAGGTATTATCTGAACTTCTGAACTATCTGAATTATCTGACCAATTAAAAAAAAACACTACCTTTCGTTTACTGTCGAAAAACATTTTTGAAATGTTTTGCTATGGTGCGTCCTAATGCCCTTATATGACCCTTCATTGATTGGCAACTAGTCCAATGATTTGACATGAGCATTTGGAAACGTTGGCTTTCACAAGCCAAACATTTTTGGCTCTGGCATAGCTAGCATATGGTCAAAAGAGAACCTGTCACCTGTAGTGATTTATAAACCAATTCCTGCTCTCTCCCCCTTTAGCAAATGGAGCGGTTCAAGATCGTGGAGCGAGAGACCAAGACAAAGGCGTACTCGAAGGAGGGGCTGGGCTTGGCACAGAAGGTGGACCCGGCCCAAAGGGAGAAAGAGGAGGTCGGCAATTGGCTAACGGTGAGCACTACTTTTGATTGAAAACCTTTACCCCAAAGGGAATTTGTTTCACACATGAGCACATTTCAATAATGTGGTCTGATGACGTGACAATAATGACTTAGAGATTTCATCATGCATGCTAGGCCTTTCAAAGTAGATTTTTTTTGTTTTACTGCATAGTTTCTAGGGCTGGGACGATCCCAGTATCGCACATTTTTCTTCCATGGAAATCGTGTTTCGTGTTTTGTTTCCTTGCCACGATACTAACGAGTATCGCAATACTGGTATCGTCCCAGCCCTAATAGTTTCCCCTATGAAATAGGTTATTATGAAGTGTGGTCCACACAGTTTGTGGTTGTGGTGTGATTATGGCTGTTGTGTTGGTGAAAATCATGAATGACCTCTGTGTCTCTCCCCTGTCGCCCATCAGAATACAATAGACACTCTGAACATGCAGGTGGACCAGTTTGAGAGCGAAGTGGAGTCCCTCTCAGTCCAGACTCGAAAGAAGAAGGGAGACAAAGAGGTCAATCGTCTTTTTGCCACGCCATATGGCTATCTTCTCCATATCTTCCTCCTTCTCTCCCTGTTTCCTTCCGTAGTACTTGAATCTTTTCTCTTCAGATGCTGTCATTCTAACTCTTAAATTCATCTCTTATCCTGTATGTCTCTCTTTATTTTCTCGGCACGCTGCATTACCCAATGCACCAAAATGTAAAGTAGGTACCATCTACTTTACTATCTGTGTGTTTCACTTTCATGCCTCTACACGTATAGCACATTTGAGATTGTTAGCCCGAACATACAGTGAGCTTTAAGCATCAACTTACACGCGCATCTCTGCTATAGAAACAGGACCGCATCGAAGAGCTGAAACGCTTCATCGAAAAACACCGGTACCACATCCGGATGCTGGAGACCATCCTGCGCATGCTGGACAACGACACCTTGCCGGTGGACTCCATCCGCAAGATCAAGGACGACGTGGAGTACTACATGGACTCGTCGCAGGACCCCGACTTCGAGGAGAACGAGTTCCTCTACGACGACCTGGATCTGGAGGAGCTCCGTAAGTGCTGCTCCATCGTGGTGTTGTCGCGATACGCAGTATCGCGCTACCGATACGACAAAGTATCACGGCAATGGAAACACAACATGAAGCAGGCTGAATTTCCTGAGGAAACAATCCTGACGTTGGAAACGGTCACCCAAAGTTCCAACATTTGTTTATTTCCCACACTATGGCACACATTGTTTTCCCTTAAGCCGGTCCTTAAAGAACCATGGAGTATCGGAAGTATCGATACTGTGTCGAGACATCACTACTTGTGTGTTTTATTCCTGAATATTGCATTTGTACTGCATATCTTAGACAGCATGTGGAGTATATATAGCCTCAAATGGATGATAGCTTGGTTATTTAAAAAGAAAACTGTGCATAGATCAGCTTTGATATTGGTGATTGTGGCTTCTATCAATGTAATTGTCTGCATAGCTTGGTTATTACAATGCTGTAAATTCTATCATTTCTGTTCCTGTTGTCTCTGTATAACTGCCCACTTAACTTTTTCCATATGCAACTTTTTGTTTTTATGTAGCTACCTCTCCCTCTGTCTCCCCCCATCCATCTCTTGTCTCTCTAGCCGGGTCACTGGTGGCCACGTCCCCGCCGGGCCAATCGCTCCTGGACGACGATCTCTTCCATCAGATCTCCAGCGGCACGCCTACCTCCACCACTTCCTCCTCGCCCATCCCTCCCTCGTCCGCAACTTACACTACGGTGAGGGAACGCCCCCCCGCCCCGCTACTTCTCACTCTACAGCCTCCATTGTATCCCCTACTTGCTCTCCCATTCTTTAGAACCACCCACTCTCATTCTGTAATTAGGTCTTGTGAATTTTGAATGTTCCTGGGTTGGAGTGGGTGCTCAGTGGTCCCTCGCTCTCAGATCAGAGGGGGTTTGGAGCAACGAGGATGAAAGCGAGAGGATTATGATGTTGACGTTTGATTTGAAGTTTGTGTTGAGCCTTAATATGAACAGCACTTGTATGGATTTTGGTACAAAACATAGTGTTTGCATGCGATACAACATGTGTTGCGTTGAATTAGAACAGATGGTCGTGGCTGAGTGCTTATAGGAGGTATTTCTTTGTCCCCCCCCCAGGAGAACTCTGAAGATGACAAGAAAAGGGGACGTTCGACAGACAGTGAAGTCGGTCAGGTGTGATGAATTCCATTGTTAACAGTGCTGTGTATGAGTCACTTGCATTGATTTGGGTCTATGGTCTTAAAAATGTCACAACTTCCCATCTATATATTTTCAGCTGTGCTGCACCAGGAGTGGTTTTGAAGTAATGCCTTTTATAAAATTTCAGTCGCCTATCAAGAACGGCAACCCCTCTTCGTCGTTGTCCTCCTCCTCCTCTTCATCCTCCTCTTCATCCTCTGCCTCCTCGGGAGCCTCCTCATCCTCGCTGGCGACCATCGCCGGGGTTGGCCTGCCGGTCACTGGGGGCAACAGCCTCCTGGGCAACATGGGAGGTCTCCTCTCCAACTCTGGCAGCTACAGAGACGCTACCCAACTGCAGCAGCATTACCATACCCAGCAGGCCAGAAACTCAGTCATCTCCTCCAACGCCCCCTCCAACTCCAACCCTTCGAACAACCTCCTCCTCCCCAGCCCCTCCGCTTCCTCACCCGCCAACTCTAGCACAACCCTCCCCCCACTCACGCCCAACACCCAGTTGCATGCTCCGTCAAGGCCGCCGCCGTCCTCCAGCTTGGGGCTTGGGTTGGGCTTGGGCCTTGGTAAAGGCGGCATTACGGGGTCACCGGCCGTCAGCCAGATGTCGGGCCTTGGCTTGTCGGGGATGCCGGCATCCCTAAACACCATGGCCGGGCTCCTGGCGGGCTCAACTTCGGCCCCCTACGCCACGGCAGCAGCAGGCTCCGGAACCATCGGAAGCCCCCTAGCAGGGAAAAGCGTCAGCAGTAGCAGCCCGAACTCCGGCACAGTGGGACCGATGGGCGGGAACACTGTCAGCGATCGATCCACGGGCCTGTTGGGCTCTGCGCCCTGTGCAATTGGTGTCAGCGGTGGGATCCTCAGCCTAAGCGGCCTTGGCTCAGGGCAGTTGGCGGTCCAGGGCCCTCCCCTGGTGGCCTCCAGTCCCATAGGAGGCCTGTCCCCTGGAAGCAGCCTGGGAGCCATAGGAAGCATTGGAGGGAACTCTGGTTCAGGCGCGCCAAGCAGCAGCGTGGGCATGGGAGGAGGAAGCACGGCAATCACAAGGCCACCCAGTGGACAGAAGCAGAATGGTAGCACTAGTAAGCTTGAATTACTATCCACTTATATTGTGTTGTTGATTGGTTGTATCCATCCATGCCCTTATTTGGGTATTTTGTTTTGTTCCGTAGTAGTTGTTCAACCCAGCGTTGGGTTGTACAGATAAGGTAGAGCAAACCAAATGTATATCATCTATCTATGTATTATCAGAGTTCTGATTCAGTTTGTAAGCCTCCCTCTCAATCTCCTCTGTCCCAGGTTACAGTGCTGTAGTAGCAGACAGCACACCCGATTCCGCCCTCAATAGTGCCAGCCAATTACAAAGCAGCCAACCCTCGTCTTTGACCTCCACCACCAATCAGCCGTGAGTCAAATATAATAATGAAATGTCCTATAGTGTCTTGGATTGTGACTCTCACTGTACAATGTGTATGGTCCGAATTAGTCAAACGTAAAAGCACATCAACCAATGTCTTTCCTCTCTCCCACCCTCCCAGTAAAGACAGTGGCCCCAGCCTCTTAGGGCCCATGATTCTTCCCACCAGCTCTCCCTCGCCCTCCTACAGCGAGAGTAAACTTCCAGGCAGCGGTATGCTCAACGGGCCACTCTCCTACACACAGACCTCTGAAAGCAAGGTGAGGAAAAACACAGGTAGCTTCATGTAGTAACTGCCCTGCCCTGAGCCATTTATTTTATTTTATTTTTATTTTACCTTTATTTAACTAGGCAAGTCAGTTAAGAACAAATTCTTATTTTCAATGACGGCCTAGGAACAGTGGGTTAACTGCCTGTTCAGGGGCAGAACGACAGGTTTGTACCTTGTCAGCTCGGGGGTTTGAACTTGCAACCTTCCGGTTACTAGTCCAACGCTCTAACCACTAGGCTACTCTGCCGCCCCATTACAGGGAGATCTTCTTGGGACTCAACCTGAAGCCAGATTTCCTGATCTCTCACCCAGTCAGTTTAACTTCTTTCCTCTCTTTCAGCCCCAGGAGCCTCTGAGCACTCTAAAGTCTATGGCAGAACGAGCGGCACTGGGCTCAGGAATGGAGGGAGAGATGCTTCCTCTGCACCTCACCACAGGTAAGCAACCGACTGGATGTGAAGGCTCAAAATTGGGCCATGGGGGGGGGATCAGTCTTGGAATGAGACCAGTTTGTATTTGGTATAGATCCCCATTAACTGCTGACTTTCTGGTGTCCAGCAAAATCAAGGCAGTGTTATATACAATTTTAAAAACACTACAATACATTTCACAACACATTGAGTGCTCTCAGGCCACTACTCTACTACCGCATATCTTCAACAAAAAATCCTTTGTGTGTGTGTGTGTGTGTATATGTTATCATGTGTGTATGCGTGTGCCTGTGTCTCTTTTCGCAATCCCTGCGGTTCCATAAGATGTTTAAAAAAGAAAATCTGATTCTACTGCTTGCATGTGTTACTTGTTGTGGAATAGAGTTCCATGTAGTACTGTGTGCCTCCCATAGTCTATTCCGGTGTATGTGACAATAAAGCTACTTTTGGGGGGGGCTTTCACACCAGACTCCTTTTTATTACTATTTTTTTTTCTCTCTCTCTGTGGCTTCAGACATTTTCCCCAGCACTACATTGCCCCCGGGGCCTCCCTCGGCCCCCCAGCAGCCCTCGCTTTCAGAGGTCAGCATCCCCCCATCGCTGGGCGTGTGCCCACTCGGGCCTGTGCCCCTGTCCAAAGACCAGCTGTACCAGCAGGCCATGCAGGAATCGGCATGGACGCACATGCCCCACCCCTCCGACTCGGAGAGGATCAGGTACGAACCGAGCCGCAATCTGAAAAAGGTCTCCAGGGTTGAATCTCAAGTCTTCTTGCTTCCCTCTCACATTTTTGGCAAAGCGAGAGGACATGAGGTATCAAGGAAAATACTTTTGAGATTCACCCCAGGTCTACATTTGGGTCATTTCTTTATTGTTGCTTTTGAGACTAAAGGTGTGTAGATTTTTCCTCAGCATTACTCCATGTATTTATCCCTTATTGTGACTGTTTTGGTCCTCCAGGCAGTACCTGATGAGGAACCCATGTCCCACCCTGCCTTTCCACCACCAGGTGCCACCCCCCCACTCCGACTCTGTAGAGTTCTACCAGAGACTGTCCACGGAGACACTGTTCTTCATCTTCTACTACCTAGAGGTGTGTGTGTGCGTTTGACAAAACAAGCTTGACTGTGCGACTGAGACGCTGATCATTTCTATGGTTTTACTTTTGAAGATGGCGGTCTGCGTCTTTTCAATCTTCAGGCCAAGCCATGTCATGTCATGGATATGATTGTGCACATAATAGTAACAGATTCCCTTCTGGGTTCTCTCCGCAGGGCACCAAGGCCCAGTATCTGGCAGCCAAGGCCTTGAAGAAGCAGTCGTGGCGGTTCCACACCAAGTACATGATGTGGTTCCAGAGGCACGAGGAGCCCAAGACCATCACAGATGAGTTTGAGCAGGTGAGTTCGGCACCCCTCCACACACTGCAGACTCCTTGGACCGCAACCTGGGGTCGTGTTCATTGGACACAAAACGGAAGAAAACGGATTGAAAATGGGAGCGATTACTTAGACTTGACCAATAATAAATACTTATTTTCATTTTCCGTTGCAAAATGTTTAAATGTTATCCGTTGCATGCACTGTTAAAATGTATTTTTCTTTGAAGATTGGTCAGAATTATTATTATTTATTTTTTGGGGGCGGGGGGTTTGTCTGTGATTTGTTGTTTTACTTTTTGTGCGCTAACATTACTGTGCATCTTCCAATGTATTTTAAAGGGGACGTACATTTACTTTGACTACGAGAAGTGGGGACAACGGAAGAAGGAGGGATTCACGTTTGAGTACAGGTACCTTGAGGACCGAGACCTCCAGTGACATAAGGCAGAGGAGGAGAATAAAAGAAGGTTGGACTTCCGTCGACATTCCTGGATTGAACTCAACACACTGGGAAGAGGGACAGATTCAGACGCCAGACTGAGCCAGTCTTAGCAGAGCATAATGCATTTGGAGCTTCTCCCTCTTTGCCCTGCGAAGCCACACCCCCTACAGTGATAAACCCCTCCCTCTTTTCCCATAAGGCAGTTTTGATTTAGATTGGAGCTTTTTATCTCTTACCTGAACTGGATCCCTTTTTATATATATATATATATATAATGTTTGGTTGATAACACACTCCTTTATTATTTTTTACTCACCTACCACTCATTTGAGAGAACCAAAGATGATTGGTCAAATCTGTTTTAATTCCCAGCAGTATGGCAGTCCAATTTAAAAAAAAAAAAAGTGACTAGATGAAGCGAGAGGCCAATCAAATGAGCCCTTGGGGGATGGTGGGTCAGAGGGGGGTGGGTCCAAAGCCTAAGGCATTTCACAGCAGTCCTAGGTCATTGCTGGGTTAGACACAAGCTAAAGACTAGAGGGGAAACGGTAGCATTTCCATGTTACAATAAGGGCTTTTTGGGGTGACTCCATGTTTTAGTCCTAATAAATAGACTCTTCATGGTCACCAGCCCACCCTAATGTTAAACTAATAGCTTCCTCTTGGGTACACCCAGCATTGACCAGACTGCCATAAAGACTGCTATAATAAAATATGGTAACCCAGCCCTCCTCCATCCCTCCATTCATTCTTATCCCAAGTTACAGCATTACGTTTATATTGCTGTGGTCAACAGCAACAGAAACCACACCAGCACTTAAGCGTCTCGTCTGTAGAGTATGTTTACAAGTGTTTTAACCCGAGAGGTGGGCTTTTACAATAAACTCGACCGCCCTAGTAATAACTTCATTATTTTTGTTCCCGCCACTTTGATGATAATAATGTACAAATCAGTTGTGATTGCACTTCCAAAATTCACTTCAACCTCCAGGTAGATATTTCCTTTTCTCAGGAAGTGTTTGATGGATCATTATGTGAGGAAATATACCAGGTCGGGAGCTCCATTGCAGCACAAAAACCCCACAGAGATCAGACAGACACCGCAGGCAATTTTTTTTGTCCATCCCAATAGGGCTTTCTATCCCTTTTAATGGCCATGTGTTTCATTTCAGGCTTTAAATTTTTTAAATAATAATATCCTCCAATGTTTGGAGTGCAATCTTAAATTCGTCATTTTCGTTTGCCTGTGTATGTCATCTCAGAGATGGAAAGCATTTCAATCCGAAATAGTGAGACCCAGTTTTTTTTTTTTTAAGTTTTTTTTTTTTTAAAGAAAATAACTTGTCAGGGCACCATTCACTGACGAGCCTGCTGTTTTTAATGTTACCTTTTACCTATTTGGCAAGCGGAAGGGAAGAGAAGTCCACCAGAGCTGAAATGTGAAACTCTCCCCCTCTGAAAGGGTGTTGTATAGACTGTCATTTTCATCCTTTACTTTTTGTTTGCCGTTGTCTTCTGGACAGCATGATCAATGACACTTGCAAAGTGGAGCTGATAAAATTAAGTAAATATGAAGCATAACCATGAATAAAGGATTGTAAAATATTAATAAAATAATTACTTTTCAGAAGTATTTTTATTTTATTTTTTATCATATTGATAAAGCTTCTGGGGTATTTTAAAGCAGACAGGTATAATATATTATTACTTGTTCTAATAGTGCTACAGTATTACTACAGTAATACAGTTCCTTTTATCTTACAATACACATAGTTGGTCCAATAGGTGTACTGAATGCTACATGACATTTACATTTACCACATGTAGTGTATGCAGGGCCAGTCTCCCAAGAGAGCCTCAGCAGCCATCTTGTTGTTGAACACATCAGCAACCATATGTTGTGTTGTGCTGCGTTTATCATAAGGTATGTTGAGACAAGGAGAGGAAAACATAGGCGCTCAATGGAGCAATGTAAATACAATGAAACAGAGGGGGCAGCCGAAATTGTATGGTTGAAGTGGTAACATTTAACTTAAAAGCAGGTATGATGCAGTTATAATGTACTACAAGACTTGTCATAAGCATGAATGGATTCCACTTTTTATGTTCTAAGCAATACACGTGGTCACACCTTGAAACGGATTACGACTCGATGCAATATTCATGGGATAGTTCTACCGGTTGATGGAAGGTTGACAGGTGCTTTTTAAAACTTGAGTAGGGTACTCTATTCTACAGAGAGGATAGGTGTCTACCGAGGTAACAATAGAAGCAGTTACCTGCTGTTCCAGATTTAGGAACACTGCGTGCTGATGCTAGGCTTAGGCACTTAGCTCACGCTGCTCTAGGTTATGCATGGCATATGCACTAATAAGCAGCGTGAAAAGACTTGCAGCAAGCCTGTAAGGACAAGCTCTTTAATGGGGCAATCTGCAGTTGCTCCATTTGCACTTGTACAATCTACCCATTGATTATTGAAGAATTCAACTTCTAAATGTCTCACGAGTTTAGTTCTGCCCTACACCATCTGTACCCAAAATACAAGCTTGTTTTACTCCAATGTTTGTAAACTATTAATTGTAAACAAACACTACAGTGCATTCGGAAAGTATTCAGACCCCTTGACTTATTCCACATTTTGTTACGTTACATTCTAAATGTATGTATATATTTTGTAATCCCTCGTCAATCTACACACAGCACCACATAATGATAAAGCAAAAACAAGTTTTTAGAAATGTTAGCAATAAAACATACTAAAATATCACATTTACATACAGTGGGGCAAAAAAGTATTTAGTCAGCCACCAATTGTGCAAGTTCTCCCACTTAAGATGAGAGGCCTGTAATTTTCATCATAGGTACACTTCCAACTATGACAAACAAAATGAGAAAAAAAATCCAGAAAATCACATTGTAGGAATTTTAATGAATTTATTTGCAAATTATAGTGGAAAATAAGTATTTGGTCACCTACAAACAAGCAAGATTTCTGGCTCTCACAGACCTGTAACTTCTTCTTTAAGAGGCTCCTCTGTCCTCCACTCGTTACCTGTATTAATGGCACCTGTTTGAACTTATCAGCATAAAAGACACCTGTCCACAACCTCAAACAGTCACACTCCAAACTCCACTATGGCCAAGACCAAAGAGCTGTCAAAGGACACCAGAAACAAAATTGTAGACCTGCACCAGGCTGGGAAGACTGAATCTGCAATAGGTAAGCAGCTTGGTTTGGTAAGGTAAGGTAAGATGATAGGTAAGCAACTGTGGGAGCAAATATTAGGAAATGGAAGACATACAAGACCACTGATAATCTCCCTCGATCTGGGGCTCCACGCAAGATCTCACCCTGTGGGGTCAAAATGATCCCACGAACGGTGAGCAAAAATCCCAGAACCACACGGGGGGACCTAGTGAATGACCTGCAGAGAGCTGGGACCAAAGTAACAAAGCCTACCATCAGTAAAATGCTATGCCGCCAGGGACTCAAATCGTGCAGTGCCAGACGTGTCCAGGCCCGGCTGAAGTTTGCTAGAGAGCATTTGGATGATCCAGAAGAAGATTGGGAGAATGTCATATGGTCAGATGAAACCAAAATATAACTTTTTGGTAAAAACTCAACTCGTCGTGTTTGGAGGACAAAGAATGCTGAGTTGCATCCAAATAACACCATATCTACTGTGAAGCATGGGGGTGGAAACATCATGCTTTGGGGCTGTTTTTCTGCAAAGGGACCAGGACAACTGATCCATGTAAAGGAAAGAATGAATGGGGCCATGTATCGTGAGATTTTGAGTGAAAACCTCCTTCCATCAGCAAGGGCATTGAAGATGAAACGTGGCTGGGTCTTTCAGCATGACAATGATCCCAAACACACCGCCCGGGCAACGAAGGAGTGGCTTCGTAAGAAGCATTTCAAGGTCCTGGAGTGGCCTAGCCAGTCTCCAGATCTCAACCCCATAGAAAATCTTTGGAGGGAGTTGAAAGTCCGTGTTGCCCAGCAACAGCCCCAAAACATCACTGCTCTAGAGGAGATCTGCATGGAGGAATGGGCCAAAATAGCAGCAACAGTGTGTGAAAACCTTGTGAAGACTTACAGAAAACGTTTGACCTCTGTCATTGCCAACAAAGGGTATATAACAAAGTATTGAGAAACTTTTGTTATTGACCAAATACTTATTTTCCACCATTTTGGTTTCATCTGACCATATGACATTCTCCCAATCTTCTTCTGGATCATCCAAATGCTCTCTAGCAAACTTCAGATGGGCCTGGACATGTACTGGCTTAAGCAGCGGGACACGTCTGGCACTGCAGGATTTGAGTCCCTGGCGGCGTAGTGTGTTACTGATGGTAGGCTTTGTTACTTTGGTCCCAGCTCTCTGCAGGTCATTCACTAGGTCCCCCCGTGTGGTTCTGGGATTTTTGCTCACCGTTCTTGTGATCATTTTGACCCCACGGGGTGAGATCTTGCGTGGAGCCCCAGATTGAGGGAGATTATCAGTGGTCTTGTATGTCTTCCATTTCCTAATATTTGCTCCCACAGTTGATTTCTTCAAACCAAGCTGCTTACCTATTACAGATTCAGTCTTCCCAGCCTGGTGCAGGTCTACAATTTTGTTTCTGGTGTCCTTTGACAGCTCTTTGGTCTTGGCCATAGTGGAGTTTGGAGTGTGACTGTTTGAGGTTGTGGACAGGGGTCTTTTATATTGATAACAAGTTCAAACAGGTGCTATTAATACAGGTAACGAGTGGAGGACAGAGGAGCCTCTTAAAGAAGAAGTTACAGGTCTGTGAGAGCCAGAAATCTTGATTGTTTGTAGGTGACCAAATAGTTATTTTCCACCGTAATTTGCAAATAAATTCATTAAACATCCTACATTGTGATTTTCTGGATTTTTTTTCTCATTTTGTCTGTAATAGTTGAAGTGTACCTATGATGAAAATTACAGGCCTCTCATCTTTTTAAGTGGGAGAACTTGCACAATTGGTGGCTTACTAAATACTTTTTTGCCCTACTGTATATTGATGAGGATTTTTTTGTATGTCATCCATTTTAGAATAAGACTGAATGTAACAAAATGTGGGAAAAGGGAAGGGGTCTGAATACTTTCCAAATGCACTGCATATATCCTCAACATGGTTAAAACTATACATCTGATCTCAAGGTCATGGTCAGTCCTTGCATCAATAGCTCTGTCTATCAATATGATAATGGTTACATTCCTGCATCTCCATTCCTCAGCTGTGCCGCACAAAGTGCAGTGTAGAGCGCTTTGTTATTGTCTGAATGACATGATTTACCTGGTCGTAGACTACCGCCTGAAGATGTTTGAGAGCCAGGAATGCTTGGCCCTGTGTATCTGAAGTTGGTTTGTGTTTGTGTTTGTGTGTGTGTGTGTGTGTGACGCACTCCGACTCCATCCTGTCCAGAGGACACTTTGAGTCATCCTGCTCTGTTGACTGAATAGAGTTCTGGCAGGTCTACTACTGAGAGACCTGCATAGCGATAGTGACGATACTTCTCTTTTGCCCTCTAGACGTGGAATGGAGGAAGTGACGCAAGTGGCAAGGAAAGGCTCCTTATGCCTTAACTCTCTCTCACGTCACATCTGGGAGCTTGCTGTTAGCTCTCTGTCTCCAAGTGACCTAGGTTTGATCCTTTAATACTAATTTGTTCAATGGTTCATATACTGTATACATCCATATGCTTTGTAGTTACACCCCAAAAGATGCATTCTGCATGTTGCATTACTGTCACTAATGCAGTCTAATAAAAAATGTTTTTTTAAAGACATTCCGCAGCAATAACCCAATCAAATGAGCCCTTGGGGGATGTTGGGTCAGGAGGGGGCGGGTTCAAAGCTTGACCCAAAGCCTGAAATGAGTAATAAGTCAGCCATTACTAACTTCCATTACAGTACGCTTTCGACTAACGTACTCTGTATTCCAGTATCATTTTGGCATAGCCACCAACAGGATCTTGTAATGCCATCAAGGACTAGCCAAACATGTCTCTTTATTTGAATCTAAGAGTAATACTACTAAACAACACATTGTAACACATTGGCCGAAGTCTACATATGATCATTGTGAGGTGCAGTCACTCAACACCAACACCCTGTCAGCTTCATATGGGTGGGCTTGCCCATTGACTGTGTAGATACCCCTGCGAATTCTCCATTTCCTGTTCAGGTGGGGAGCATTTCCTGTGGCTGGTTCACAGGGGTTCTCTTTTAGCCTGTCCTCAAATGGCTTTTATGGAGTGAAAAGTGAGTCTCTGGAGATTTCAATCAGATGCAATTTGCTAAACTTTCTGTCAGCAATTACCTTTGTTGTTAAAATGACTATTTCCATATTTGTTAGCCTTTTGGAGACAGTATTGATTATGTGTTTGGTTAATTCATTGATATTTTGACGTTCAGAGTAATCACTGGCGAGAAGTGGTGATTTGGACAGTTGACTAACCCTGGCTGAAAGAGCCACCATGTGCCATGTTATAGAAGACCATCTGTGAGGCCCCAGACGCCATGCAGTCCTGCTCCTGTTCTGGTACAATGATTGAAATAGCTGCCTCTGTCACATAATAATGCTTTCCCCAATGGTGGACTTTTTGGGAGCCTTTGAAGCATATTATTTTCTAATCGTCTCTGTTCAGTTCTATTTTATGTAGCACACAGGATACTGTAATTTATGTCACGGAGGAAGGCATGCCTGAGAGATTTTGTAAACAGTTTGTGTGACAATTAGAAGTTAGTGAATGGGGCAATGACTCGGGAAGGAAACAAGCATCTACTAATTCCCATCAAATTAATAATTAGCCGAAATACAGGGACACGATTGTCAAGGCAACTAATGTCACTACATTACCATAGACTCTTCCTTCTCCATCTATTCCCCTTGAAAAACTGTAAAGCAGTGTAATCCCCCCCCCCCATCACTCTGCTAGTGTTTTAGGAGTTAAACATTCCAGTGTTAATTGCAATGAGCTTTGTTCGGCACATTGAAAAGACAAATTGGCCCTTTTGAAAGTGTCTGAGTGTTCGCTCTTGTCGCATGCGTTTAAACTATTCCATTCCATCCCCGGTTGTAAACCAATGGTTCCTGGAGAAAAATATCTCATTGGGAATAAAGTGTGTCACCGATTGGTAGATACTATTGCCCACTTAACAAATGGAAACGTAGACAAATACCATATTGGCCAATCAATGAAAGAGCACCTAGTGTGGCGGACCTTTGTGAGAGCAATCACTTTTTGCGAATTTCATCAACGCGGTAGAACCTATTTAGCAAAGGGGGAGCGCATTGAGGATTATAGTCACCGCTAAAAGGAAATAGCAATATGTGATGGTCTAAATTATAGCAGAACATATTTCAGACGCGCTCCCTCTCGTTTTTTAAATGATTGTGCCATTTTATATGTCTATTCAGAGAAAAATGTCTTTCGAGACCAATTAATGTCATCCTCACCTGGAATTACAATGACAATGTAGGCATGGTCAATTATTTTCCGGGAATCACAAAGATCCAACGTTGGTGAATGGACTAAGACAACCGGTAAAGCTATCTTATGAACACTTTTTAAGAACAACATCTGAATCATTTTCTCCTCTTTGCATAACTTCAAAGCTTGAAACGGATTTCCACAACCTCATTCGACTGGATAGATTAACATGATTCTCGCAATTTAGGATGGAAGTAAATTATTAATTGAGTGCAGATTTTCTCCTATTTATATAACTATTATTTTGACCACAAGACATACAATTTGGGTGTAATTTGAAAGAGACGAGCGCATACGCCTGTGAACTCCAATCTATGCGCTTTTATTGTGATGCAGCATAGTGTAGTGCCATTTTTGATCAATGCATATTTGCATTATTTTATTGGCATCAATCTGCAACAATTGATGTGCGGCAATATGTGTTCCTAGTTTAATTTCAAATTAACATGGTGACGGGCCTGACGGCCGCATCTAAATAAGGATCATCATCGTATTGCCATTCTGAATACAACCAGCGACACATAGGTAAGACGTTCCTTCATTTTGTTTCTGTTTAGTGCTGCAACATTGCCCAATAAAACGTGCACGTGAACAAGTCTCGCTCTATGCGCCTCGACCACCATAACATACCCTCCCATTTTGTGTCTGTCTTGTCCGTTTCCCCCATAAATTAAGTCCCCTAGCATCAATGGAAAATGGAAGTGTGTGAATTGGCCTCTACCACACTATACCACAACGCCACACGAATGCAAATGTCGACACACCAACCGTGCTATAATGTTAATGGTCGCTCATGTGCAAAAGTTAGAATGGAAATGGTTTTGCTTTGACAACATTGTCACATAGTCACCTGTTTGCTGACCAAAACCTCAGCTGTGGGAGTCTTGACCATATATAATCTCCCACAAATAGTCTATAGACTAAGCTCAATGAATGCTACATGATATGGCACATTGAGACACAGCCACAATAGTTCAATAATTGTGCACTTATACTATATTATGGCATTTCCGAGTATTAAAGGTAATTATCGTTCACTATCAAGGGAATCAGTAATAGGTCTACGGTAATTACGTTGCTTCCATAATTCATGATGTCTTGTCTTTGGAGGCCTTTGAATGCTGACACCTAATTACAAAGGCTCACTGTCCTAGTGCACTGCGTTAAGAACCAGCATGCTTCAGTTCAGAGAAAGACAGGGAGAAAAGGTAGGCTTGGGGATGGATGGACGGCGGGAGGGAAGGATGGAGAGTGAGCTGGACAAACATCTGACACTGAGCATCATGGGAGGAGGAGGGCGAGATAGATGGAGAGATCTTTTGGAAAAGAGAAGAGGTGAAGCAAAGCCCATTGTACAACGAATTGCATTGATAAGACAATAGACGTATATATATATATATATGTATATAGAGAGAACAGTGGAGGACAGTGTTGCTCATTCACTTTCTTTCCCTCTCTCGTTCAATGCTGCAGTGCTATTCTGAGAGAGCCTGCTCAAGCCCACTCACTGGCAGAGAGAGAGAGCGGGAGGGAGGGAAGTGGGAGCGAGGGGGGTCAGTGTAGAGCTAACACGCTGTGTGTCAGCGTTTACACTGTCTCTTTAAGACCTGTGCTCGGCAGGGCCAGGCATCAGCAGATGCTCAGGCAGCATATATGTTGGGAATGCTCTGTTCCATATGCACCCGAACAGACTCATAAACATCTCACTATTTGTGGCCAGGCCGAGCGGTGTGTCTGTCGAAACGATGTGTTTGCCTAGAAAGCTTCACATACGAGGAGATCAGCTGTCAGCTTCTTAATAGCTGCATCAAGGAGACATAATGGAAATGAACCCCCAGGGCAGTCACTGATTTAAAAGGCACCCTTAACTTTCCAGCACAAGAGACTCCACTTTTAGGGCCCCCAACCCAGTATTGCTCCCTGTTTTCCTCTTCTCATCTCAACAGGATACTCCCATTCAGAGCAACCCCCCACTCTGCTCACATCTGTGGCTTCTCCGCTCATTTCTCTCCTCTCAAGGCCTAGTCTTTACCGTGAGACCTAATCTTCTCCCCTGACACTCGTCTCTCGGTGTCAGTACTAGCCACATGGTGTCTCTCGTCATCATGTCCCATCTAGCTGTTTTTTTGTTGAAGTCAAAACATGTCTATTCTCTCAAAGTTGATGTTAATGTAGTGTGATCTCGCGGGTCCTTATCTAACGAAGGAGTGTATGAGACGATGGTTCTCAGGTGTCTACGATTGGGATATTCAAGGTCTGGTGTGAAAGGATGAGCTTTTCCGAATCATATTATGTTACAGATTTGTTGACAGTATGATGATTAGAATCAACTCAATTGTTGGTTTTAAATGAATGCAATAATGCAACATGCATTGTCATTTTTACACCGTGGATATCACGTAATCTGAAATATGAATAGATTTAGCCAAACAGAGGGAATGTTAGTACTTGCTAATTACTGCTTATTTCAGGTATTAGCCAACTGTTTATGTAGGAGTAATCATGTATGCTTGTTCAATATTGGTATTACCACTGCTATTGTATGTCTTGTGCCTAACTCTCCTAGAATAGAAACATTTTGGCTAAACTGTGGACTAAGAAAATGTCATCCATTGATCAGCTTGCTCTCTTCTCATTGCAGTGTAAATTGAGAAATAAAGAAGTCGAAGAAATTTGTAAAGGGCAAAGAACAAAAAGAACCTCAAACCTGGATTACATCATCATCACTCTTGGCCAGGTGGAACAACTAGGGGGATGTTCTACCCTGTTTTGATCCAGAGGGTGTTTGCTAATTACAACGGTCTTTCTACATCCCTTTTTTCGTTTTCTTTCTTTTTGGGGGGGGATTTTGGACCTTAATTTGCATAGACTGTTTTTCAAAATACACATTTTTAATTAGTCTCCCTAACACATAAAATACACATTTCAGATCCCTATTACATCAGAATAGCATTGAAGCTCATTGCATACATAAACGCAAAACATATCAATTAAAAAGTAGTTAGAACCACATTGTGGAGAGTTAGCCTAATGCCTGTAGAGAGGTGTTAAACGTACATTCCTATTCCGACATCAGTGTTAAAAAAAAAAAAAAATCTGCTCCTATAATCTTTCAGATTTAAATGAATAGTGCATTATTGGTCCAAAGTGCTTTTTTAAACTAATCTTTAATGGATGGCCTGCATTTGTTTGTAGTGCATTAGCTGGAACATGGTAAGCAGTGCTAACTCACAAATTTACTCGGGCTCTGACAGCACAGCCCCAGAACGATCAATCGAACTGGGCTTTGACTGACTGATGTGCAACACAAGTCACATATAACAAGATAAATTGACCTTGCTGCTATTCTGTCGCTCCTCGATTTCTTTCTTATTTTCTGTCAGAATCTCTCCAGCATTCTCCCATACAGCGCATGTAGGCACGCCACATTAAACAATTTGAAAAGCCCCCTTTTCCTTTTAACCCGAATGATATTCAAACCTTTGTGTTCTCTTTTCTCAAAACATGCAACACAGCCCCCGAGCGTATTGATGTTGTCTATCAAAAGAGATCAACTTGAACACGTACTAAAGAAACAATTAAGCCATATTAGACCTGCCATACTATGACCAAACATTTTCAACTATCATCTCACTAAGTTTAAGATTTCTTTGTACTGACAACACCTCATATATTGACTTTCAACTATAAGTGCTCTCATACGTTCAGGGATACAGTGAAGAGATTATAGGATACTAGGATACCATATCCATTTTATTTATAAGAAAATAGCTTATAAAGCTATTCACATTAGATTGTTCTACGTTTCTTTGTTAGGTCACAATTACTATGTATCTGTAGTCATCAGCCCAGGTTAGGTTAGGCTGAAAAGTGACCGTTCGTAGTGTACGTTTCCTCCACATATTCTGCATTGAACGAATGAATCCAGACATTTTCATGTCTGTTCTGTGGGCAGAGCCGCGCTGTCCTGCCAGAACCGGGCCCAAGCCCACCTTCGTTCTATTCTGTTGGGCCGAGTTAAACTCAGAGCAGAGACACTCACGCAAGGGGATCAAACGCACATAGATCTCGTCCCTCCTTCCCTCTCTCACATTTTCCTAATTCATCAAACAATTGTTGTACTATCTCCGGCTGCCTTTATTCATTTGGTCCATCACTCACTGTGTTATATCTTAGTTTTCCCTTTCTCACTAAGTTAGGTGTGAATTGTGTGGTCCCGGTCTGTATCAACTATATATGCTGCTTGGTCCAATTCTGCCGTACCCAGGTTCACCGGACCTCATGACAGGCCTTTGTGATCGGTCCTTGTCTCATAGTGCAAACCTTGTAGACTTTCTGACCGCTGTATTTGAGTCCGAATTAAGAATCTCAAATCTCTCTGAATAATATTTCCTCAATTGACCACCCGACCTCTATTTCCTTTCCCTAAATATTCTAAGAGTTTATTTGTGAACAAATGGACAGTTCAGTGCAGAAGGAATGTCCCTAGCAAGCTAACACTGTTAATAAACAGTGCCAAATCTGTTCGAGCACATGTATTGATATGATGAATTACAGACACCTAAAGCTGCCAGCAAAATTGTTTACAATTCACGCAAAGAGCTAGAAATGGATTTTGACTCAAGTGTTACAGAAAGGTTTGTGTGGTCAAATACCTACAACAGAAAACTGATGTGCCAATTCCAGTGATAATAGGATTAAGCGTAGGTGGAAAGTACTCAAATAAAAGTTAACGCTTAATGTTTACAGAGTACACCTTCCCTTCAAAGAGGATTCGCTAGCTACATTATTCATAACTTTGTGCCATAGGTCAGTTGAGTTCAAACGACTCTGACGGGTTTGAAACGTTTACACATTGATTTTTGTTTACAAGACAATACTGCCTATCACAAAGAAAGACAACCCATACTTGCCGTTTTAGTGAGGTCTGCACAGTAGAGACCACACAATTATCAAGAAACTCCACTCATCTCCCCTTACCATTCTGTAAAATAACACTTTGTTGACTGGTGTTTACAATCTATACATTTTCCAGCATCCTTTATCATTCTGTTTAGTTTTTTTGTGTGCTAAGTTGAAGTTGTCGAGACAAACTTCAAATAGTCCTTTCACAAGCATAGCTATAGTATAGGCCTAAAACATAGAAATATATAACCTCAGAGTTGATATAAGCTGCTTATGAACAACAATAGATTTGTACTGAGAGCTTGAGAGATATGTTTACATAAATACATACACGTGACATGCCACACTTATTGCTTGAACAAACAAAAAAAATCACTCAACTAAGTGAAAACCTCCACACTAGTGTATGTAATGTACATGGAAGCACTAACAAAGGATTAGTTTACTGTATTTAGGCTGAAGTCCAGAGTGGAAGCCTTTACATTTTTTACACTTAACACGTAAGTGAAATTCAAAGAAGGAAGGAGAGGAGAACACTATCCCTCTTGGAGAAGGACCTTCATATTTTAATTCTTGACGGGCCTTTTTATTTTTTGAATTGGCTCAGAAACGCTGAAAAAATGAGGCCTAGAACCTACAAAAGGATGTTCAGCACCTCCCTCATATTTTCCCTTGTGTCCGGCCTCGTCCTTTCCGCCGTGACCATCACCACAGAGCGCCGCTCATCCTACGGCGGCCCCAGCGGCACCACCCTGTTCCTCCTCACCGGTTTTGGGAACAAACTGATGCCGCCGCCCCCGGGGGGGCCAAAGGTGGCGCCTAAAGCGGCTGAAATGGAGGACGCTCAGGACGGTGAGCCGAAAGAACCCGAAACGCTCCCAAAGCCCCTCCCCCAAACCAAGCTCCCTCAGAACATGACGGCAGCTGACGCCCTCAAACCTCCGCTGGGGGCCGCCCAGGTAGCGCCACCCCCCCGGCGCCTGGTGGATGTGGACGTGTGTCGGGCCTACTACGACGTCATGGGCCAGTTGGACAACACTTTCAACTGCTCCAAGGGGACCTACATCTACTGCTGCGGCACCTGCCACTACCGCTACTGTTGTGATCACCAGCGTAGCCGCCTGGACCAGAAGTCATGTAACAACTACAAGTCGCCCGGGTGGCTCGACACACCGCCGACGAACCCCCCGCCGCCGGGGAACCGGGGTGACCCAGACTCGGAGCAGCTGCAGCAGCAGAGCAACAGCACGGCGTACGTGATCGGCGGGGTGATCTCCGTCACCCTGGTGGTGGCCGTGGGCATCAAGGTGGCCTTCCACAAGATATCCCGACGACCCCGAAACAGAGACATCAACATGCCCAGGTGAGAAAAGAACGGACAAGTGTCTTTGAATAGAAGATCAGTAAGCAGTGTCTGAAAATGACCATACGGGTGTACGTGGATCTGTCAGTGGGCTGTAGTCTTAAATTCAGCACATTACTGAGTTTCACTAAGGTCACAAGCCACAGACCCAAAAGGGTGATGAAACTGAACCACATTCAACGAACAAGTAACACATTTACATACTACATCTTTTTCAAATTTGATTCTACTGTCTCGCCCTTGTCTATGATTTTTCATTCCCCTCCTCTCTTCTCTCCTCTTTCTCCCAGAGCCCTGGTGGACATCCTACGGAGTCAGGCCAGCCCAGTCCAACAGGGGGAGAGGAACAACAGCACCGTCCTTACCACCGCCACCACCGGCGACATCCTCGGTCGTCCCCCCAAGAACCTTTACACCCCGGTGCTCCAGAGCAAAGACAACCGTAGTGAGTGACACCACAGAAAGCATGGGACAATAACAACACTGTAATGACAATGTTATAACACTGTTAGTATAATAACACTCTTATAACACTGCTGTTACGTTGAAATACAGTAATAGCCTGTTTTCAGATATATGAACCATTACGGTGATGATGGTGGAGAGCGGTGGCGGATGCAATAGCCTAGTAATGCTGACTGTATGGGGTCACGTTCAACATACTCGCACTCTTAAACACGCTTCATGTAATCCCACAGCACACACACCATCACACACGCATACGAGTGGCAGTACCATCAGTGTTCGCTGTGCTCTCTTGCAGTTGGCAACTTGCACCACAATTTTATCCAGGTGTCTGGTTCCAGTCCCAAACACTCGGCTACTATGGGTAAGCCGAACTAGCTAACGCAGCCGGCGGGTGTGTGAGTTGGCCTCATGAAACGTCTGTCTGGTGTTGTATATGTACCATTGGGTGTGTTTCCTTAACACAGTCGCTGTTGTCTTAACACAGTCGCTGTTGTCTTAACACAGTCGCTGTTGTCTTAACACAGTCGCTGTTGTCTTAACACAGTCGCTGTTGTCTTAACACAGTCGCTGTTGTCTTAACACAGTCGCCGTTTCACTGCTCCCACTCATTCTGTGTGTCACCCTCGCAAGTGTCTCAGCATGCACTATGTACTGTATCCGTTTGTGTTGTAAGCGTGCTTACTTACACTGTGGGCCTGGGCTTGAGGGAAGTCAGTGTGTTACTGCACTTACCGAAGCCTGCGCGTGTCACTCCACAGTGGTCAATGTATCCCGTGTGCTCGCTCAGTGGGTAGAAAGACATTATTGGCAGTCATTGCCCATTATTGTACATGGTCAGTGACCAAAGTGTGAGACAATCATCTTGGCTTGTTTTATATATTAGCTCAAGGGACCTTTGTAATAGTCGTCCTAGAATGACTTGAAAACGTACAAATGACAAATTGGCAGCAGTTCTTTAAGACTAATAATTTGTGAGGAATTGGCACATTTCGTCAATTGTATATGTACCTTTAAATGTAAGGCCATTTTAAATGTACTTATACATGTTGGCCCATTATTAATGTAGCTACCTACCTTATGTGTGTTAGGTCCTTGTAAAAGTACTCATATATACAGTGCCTTCAGAAAGTATTCAAATCCCTTGACTTTTTCCACATTTTGCTACGTTACAGCATTATTCTAAAATGGATGAAATTAAAATAAAAAATCCTCGGCAATCTACACACAATACTCCATAATGACAAAGTGAAAACAGGTTGAGAAATTGTAGCTAATTTATTGAATATAAAAAACAGAAATACCTTATTTACATAAGTATTCAGACCCTTTGCAATGAGACTCGAAATTGAACTCAGGTGCATCCTGTTTCCATTGATTGGAGTCCACCTGTGGTAAATTCAATTGATTGGACATGATTTGGAAAGGCACACACCTGTCCATATAAGGTCCCACAGTTGACAGTGCATGTCAGAGCAAAAACCAAGCCATGAGGATGAATTGCCCGTAGAGCTTCGAACCAGGATTGTGTCAAGGCACAGATCTGGGAAAAGGTACCAAAACATTTCTGCGGCTTTGAAGGACTCCAAGAACACAGTGGCCTCCATAATTCTTAAATGGAAGAAGTTTGGAACCACTAAGACTCTTCTTAGAGCTGGCTGCCCGGCAAAACTGAGCAATCAGGGGAAAAGGGCCTTGGTCAGGGAGGTGACCAAGAACCCGATGGTCACTCTGACAGAGCTCTAGAGTTCCTCTGTGGCGATGGGAGAACCTTCCAGAAGGACAACCATCTCTGCAGCACTCCCCCAATCAGGCCTTTCCAAATCATGTCCATTCAATTCAATTTCCCACAAGTGGACTCCTCCAATCAAGTTGTAGAAACATCTCAAGGATGATCAATGGAAACAGGATGCACCTGAGCTCAACTTCGAGTCTCATAGCAAAGGGTCTGAATACTTATGTAAATAAGGTATTTCTGTTGTTTTTTTTCTTCATAAATATCAAACAATTTCTAAAAACCTGTTTTTGCTTTGTCATTATGGCATATTGTGTGCAGATTGCTGAGGAGTTTATTTGATCTATTTTAGAACAAGGCTGTAACGTAACATAATAGTGAAAAAGTCAAAGGGTCTGAATACTTTCCGAAGGAACTCTATGTTAGGTCCTTAATAAATGTCCTCATATTATGTTAACATGACATTCTAAATGTAGCCCTATATACTGTATGTGTTAGGTCTCTGGTTAATGTACTCATATATATTATGTTAACATGTCATTCTGAATGTAGCCCTATATACTGTATGTGTTAGATCCCTGGTTAATGTACACATATATATTATGTTAACATGTCATTCTGAATGTAGCCCTATGTACTGTATGTGTTAGGTCCCTGGTTAATGTACACATATATATTATGTTAACATGTCATTCTGAATGTAGCCCTATATACTGTATGTGTTAGATCCCTGGTTAATGTACACATATATATTATGTTAACATGTCATTCTGAATGTAGCCCTATATACTGTATGTGTTAGATCCCTGGTTAATGTACACATATATATTATGTTAACATGTCATTCTGAATGTAGCCCTATATACTGTATGTGTTAGATCCCTGGTTAATGTACTCATATGTATTATGTTAACATGTCAATCTAAATGTAGCCCTATGTACTGTATGTGTTAGGTCCCTGGTTGATGCTCTCCTATGTCTTCCTCCTCTTCCTCTTCCAGAGCGCGTGCCCCGCATGAACAACGCCCAGCTAGCCTCCACGGGGACCCTCACCAGCAAGCACAACAACAGCTCCGGCCTGCACTTACACCCACAGCCCCCTTTCTCGCACTCCTTCCACAACCTGGCCCAGTTGCCCCCCTCCTACGAGGTGGCCATGAAACCTGAGATCAACCGCTACAGCTCCCTGAAGAAGCTCGGTGAGGAGGGGAGCGGTGGGGGAGGGGCAGTGGGGCGGGGGCCCGGAGAGAGGACTGGATGTCTGGGTGGCAGCCGCTGCTGGGAGGAAGGCAACTGGAGGCAGTGGCTAGAGAGAGCTCCAGATATATATATATATATATATATATATATATATATATATATATATATGTATATGTGTGTGTGTGGAAGAAGGCATAACAGGCGAGAGGCAGCAGCCGAGGATGTGTGTCCGATGTATTACCTTTCGATGTGCCTTAATGTAGGCTGCTATAGTCTATAGAATGGGCGTCGATAAACGCTTGTTTGTCTCGAACGGGTGCCCCTGAAAGCTAGATTATATGGAGGATGCATTGGGGAATTGTAACGGTTGCCTAAAGGTCACATTTAAATTGGCTCTCAGGGAGCTCAGTCCAAGGAAAGTCTTCTAAGGGAGAGAAATGTTGAACACTTTGTTTCACCTTATAATAAATGAATTTCACTAACTGTCATTTCAACATTTCTTTCTTTCATCCTCCCTCTTTTTTTTTTTTTACTCAACCCCCTCCCCTCCCAAAAAACAGAGAAAGATCTGGACGACTACTCTGGCTACCACACATCAAAGCGACGGCCTAACAACGCCCCTCCGTCATTCCACTCCTCCCAGCACCACCTCCACTGGGGCGGTGACTACACTCTCGGAGCCAGGGGCACCCTTCCCTTCCACTCCTCCCGGCCACGGATTCACGTGCCTACATCCACCCCTAACCCCTACCCTCTGCCAGCCCAGTCGTTGGGGTACCAGCCCGCCTTCGACAAGCCCCCGCGGAGGGTCATGTCCCAGGACCAGCTCCTGGCACTTGGTGAGGGCAACACCCTCTCCAGACTCTCCAAGAACCAGCAGCACCAGTACTACAAGGCTATGACCAAGAGCTCCACCTCACAGACGCTTCGCAAGTCCCACGAGAGGCTCCTAGTCTCGCCCGACCGTCTGGAGGAGAGGATGGGAGGCATGGGCATGCCAGGGTTGGGCGGTATGGTGGGTATGGGGGGCATGGGTGACTTTGTGGGGATGGGGGTCCCGACCATGGGATGCCTCAGCCACAAAGCCCAATCACAGCAGAACGTCTGCGTCACACCCTCGCTGGACCGCCATCACATGATCAAGATGAACTCCCACCCCACATCGGGCCACGAGCTGGAGATGAGCGTGGCGGGCCATCCGGCAGGAAGCTGGGGGGACCCTCATGGGCACGGATCAGGGGCCGGGGTAGGACCAGGGAGCGGGGCGGGGACCATCGGGGGCCACAACGCACGGAGGATGGCATTCGCCACCAAGAGGCAGAATACCATCGAACAGCTCCAATACATCCCTGGGGGAGGAGGAGGGGAGGTGGCCAGACATTGAGAACGGCTAGTAAGAACGAGGTGACGGTGTGAGAGAGTAGAGACAACGGAGAAGAGAGTGATGAAGGTCGCATTGAGAATGTTCGAGCTGAAAGTGTTCACACAGAGAGAAGAGAATAAGGAAAGGTCAATTGGGGCATGATGGAGAGAAAGGTGAATAGAAGGAGAAACAAGAAGAGAGACATGGGCAAGCTGATGAGAGAGAGAGAGAGAGAGAAGGATATGACGAGGACAGTGCATCCCATCAACCGCCTCAGATGAGTGTGTTGAAGACCAGAGAAGGAAAGACGTGAGAGAAGAGTGGATGCCATTGTTACCTGTTGCTAGGAAACACAGAAAAGGGCAATGATAGGAAGAAACCATTGAGAAAAATGGATTTATTAGAGAGAAGTTTGAATGAAGCCCATTGATTTGATTCCTGGGAAGGAGAATATTCAACCATATTGTTGAGGAGGGAGAAAGAAAAATGGCCATGTATAGAGCAGAAAATGAACAATTTAAAAAAGTTTTTTGTGCAATTGAAAAAGGATCCTAGGACATGATGGCTTTTACTTGTGGATCCTGCTTGGGTCAAAATTATGAAATGGTTATTGAGTTTCTTGTCGTGAAACCTCTAGCTGCTCTGACAGAGACAACAAACCTGTCTTTGAATCTGAACAGACACAGATGTCAATGGAGTACAGAACAATGTGATGGTTGTTTGACTTTTGTAAAAAATACAGGACTGTAAATTATTTTGTTTTTTTGTAAAAGAATAAAGCCCCGTGGGACAGTATGTATATTCTGTGTGTATATGCTATAGCCTGATGACTGAATGACTGACACTGAGTGGACATTTGAGTTGCCAATCGTCACTTTCCTAATTTTTGATTGGAAGACTTGACAATAGACAGATTTGGAGTACTGTTGCTAGATACCACAATCTAACACTACAGCCATAACTTAGTCTGCAGACATTTTGTATAAGATCATGTATAAGTTAATCTCTTGATTATGGCTGGATTTTCTCAGTTATTATTATAATGATTTGACACAAACAACACTTTGCTGAATCACCTTTGCACCCTCGCCTGATTGGCTGGCTGGTCGATGTGACGGCTGTCACTCCCAAAGAGACACAAGTCACTAATGAGCATTTCCACGGCAACGGTCAGTCCCTTCACAGTTCTGAGGTCAGTTTCCAAACTGTGGAGCTGATTCCAGTTACATTTATAGTCACACAGAAATTCTTTGACACTGTTATTCGACACAAAATGTCAGCCATTGTTTTTAAGGAGATAAAGACCACCCGAAAGAAAAAAAAGGTGACAAATCTGTTGACCACATAAGATGAGAATGAAAGCTCAGTGAAGTTGTGTTAAATTTGAGGGACACTGCCATACAGAGTGGCTAATGCAAAGGCTTTGTTTAGCCATAGTTGCCCATGGGTCTGTCCCTTAAAACAATCCCCAAAACCAGTCAAGCTCCTGCTCCATTGATGATACTTTCTGAGCTGTTTACCACAGATTGTGAGGTAATAAAATGATTTGTCAGTAGTTCATATACACTACTCACAGTCTTCTCTGAATTCCACATATTATTACTGTTTCTGAAACTCCAGCTGTTCACAATATTTGGAGACAGGTTGGAAAGGGGGAACAGGGAACAATGGACGCTTAACACCAAGGGCTATTCTGAAAACTCTTTGTGTGTCTGTGGTCTGTACTTTGTTGGCTTTTTCATTTTTCTGTGTCAATATTGGAGACAGTTTGTGTACCACTGCAGAAATGACAGACATATTTTGTAAGTGTGAAGAAAACAGAGTCAATTCTGCAAAGCTACTTTTGTGCCCTTGTGAGGTTGACATTGAGTGTGACAAAAAGCCAATCATACTATCATTTTTTACATTGCAGGGGTGGAGGTGGACATGTCATATTTTTGTACATTTGCAAACATTTGTAACATTCTTATTTTTGTGTGTGTTTCACAGTTATCTGGTTAAAAGATGGAAGATGTGGTTGTTACTGTCCATTTTTAAAAGGGTTGGACTCTCCACTTTGATTGAAAGGACAAGGAGATCATTGTATTTACTTCAAATCTTTGTATAGTATTTCGGCTCTCCCCTTTAACTGTGAATGGATAAAAGCAAAAATTGATTGATGGAACTTTCAGACAACGTTTTTAAAACTATGATATGTGTTTGTGTGTTTATAGTCATGATTATGTTTACTATAGATTTACTCTGATTTATTATTATCACCATGATTATTAGTTACCCCTATTGATTTTTTTATTCTCTGTGAAGCTCAATGTTTCCTGGATTTTGAATATTGAACTTCCTAATGGATTTTAACCTTTGTATTCTTGATGGAAAAAAACCCAGATGCAATCAAAGTGAAAAGACAAACCGCATGAAGATGTCAAAGCCAGTGTTGATGATGTCATAGTGCTGACTTATGACGTCATGGCGTGTATGTCTAATGTACGTGCGTCTGTATTTGCCGTGTGTGTATTTCAATGTCTTTTCAGAAATGATGAATCTCACATTTGATCTGACTTGGGATATTACAAGTAAGACAATTGTGTTTTTCAAAAAATCCACAAACTATTTAAAACCCAAGGCTATGATCTCATTATTCATATTGGCTTTTTGGATTCAAAAGCCTAATATCACAAAGGACATGCATCACAGCTTTCCTTGTTAAGCTACATTCACCAAAGCAAATGTAACAACAACAAAAAATGTTTCTCAAATTTCAAGTTGTAGAGCAAAAGCTATAAAATTACATTGTTAACATTTTTGGTAAAAAACGTGTGCATTTCGTTACAAGATTACATTTATGTAACTGGAATGTCACTCTTTTCAAGAACTTTACTCTTTATTGTAAAGAATGAGGATTTTGCTAGAATAGTTTGGAGAATGTATTGTGGCTTGCCTTGTTGTTTGACATGATTATGGATAACCAGTTATAGGACTAGAATGGCCCAATGATTTTTACAGAGAGGAAACGTCAGATTCCATAACTAGAATCTTGTTAAACTAAAATGAAGAAAGGCTAAATATATTTATGTCACACGAAGATTCAATTATATTTTCAATGTATGTTTTTATTGTACATTTGGAGGTATACTGATGTTGTGATTATGTTTTAGTTGAGTACGTGCTCATTAATCTGTGTGCCTGCAAATGTACTGTTGATTAATGTGTGTGTGTGTGTGTAGTGTGTGTGTGTGTGTGTGTGTGTGTGTGTGTGTGTGTGTGTGTGTGTGTGTGTGTGTGTGTGTGTGTGTGTGTGTGTGTGTGTGTGTGTGTGTGTGTGTGTGTGTGTGTGTGTGTGTGTGGAGGTAAGAGGGAGATTGTGGTATACAATGTTTGTTTTTGTGTGTGGCTCGTGGGGTGACAGTTAGTGGCGTGAGGTTTTTTAGATGGAAGGAGGTGTGAGTAAGCACGAGACAGCTTCATTGGCCCCTAATTGTATTGCGGTGTGAGGAGGAGGCGGGGCTACATTGTATCCCCCAAGTAATTTGGCATACCTCAGAAAAATTTATTGGGATTAATCTAATACATTATCCCCATGTCTGTTTCCAAGAATATTAAGTGAAGCTCTTACAAGCGTGCAACCCTTATTTTGGTTATTGGTCAATTCTCGCATTTGTAGAATCGTACTGTTCAGTTGTTAATAACAATTAAAAAAATATCCACAATGACTCATTTTTGTCCACTGGGTTATTGGTGTTGATCAAACTTTAGGACAGGTGAAACACAAGTTATGATTGTGATTGTTCGATTCAAATCACTTTGGCTTTTTGTCTTACGGTTGGACTGACTGATCAATGATGGATAGGAAACACATAAAGACAGACAGAAGATAAACAGGCAAACCGACAGGCAGATTGTCCCTCCCTTTACCCTTCCTAATCTCTGATCAGATATAAATGAGCAGGTGATGCTGCAGCTATATGGTGGTGCGGAGCCCTGTCTTTCAGTTAGGTCAGCAATCCTGTCCTAAAGTTAGGTCAGCAATCCTGTCCTAAAGTTAGGTCAGCAATCCTGTCCTAAAGATAGGTAAGCAATCCTGTCCTAAAGTTAGGTCAGCAATTACGGGAGAGAAAATTAATTTTCAAACGTGCAATATGCTAAATGTACTGCTGTTCAACATAATTTAAATTAATTATATGTATCCATTGATTGTTAAATAATACAATTATTCAAATGCCTCACGAATTGAATTGAAAAGCCCACAATTGAATTAAACCCATCATAACCCAAAATATGTTTGTAACAATGCCTTTGTAAAGAAACAAACATGTAGTGCTTAAAAATATGTCGATTTCATGGACTGTAAAAGCTTGCATCCATATCTCCTTGAATTTGACAGTGGTTTCATTTATCCAGCCCCATCCCTCAGCACTATAGCAAATCAAGTGGCAGGGCTGCCATTTGGATGAAAAATGGATTGTGCCTTTAAAGTATTCAAACTGGATGAATTCTGAAAATGGCCCTATAATTACACTACTCGTTTGCTTAAAATTCCAGGAACATAAAACTCTCTGGGCCAAATGCTCTGAACTAATTATTTCTAATTGCTTTACCTCACATATGTGATGCACATCTGTTAAGTGTCTAGTAATATGTGAGCCACTTTGATATTGTTCTCTCAACCTTTCTTATACCAAAACATGAAGTAATTTGTTCTTTTTTTCCCCCTTTGTCACCCTTGTGGCTTCAGTATGAATGATGTCAGTATGAGCACACATGGAAACTAATCTGGCAATATTTCCTTTAAAAAATGTATTCACTCTATTTCCTAAACTAAAAATGTATTTGAATATAATAACGTTGCTGTTTTCTAATGCATAATTCAACCAAATAAATGCATTTAATTATGTATTTGTCAATGCCATGCAATGGCCATACAAAGATTGGTTGGGTTATACACGCACAAACTAGATACAGTTGGTCGGACTTCTTAACCTGTGACACTACCCGGAAATACAATACAGACCGGAAGCTACCATTTTAAGGAGAAGAACATTAGCAGCCGTAGCCCCTAGACGGGGACACATAAAATTGACACGGGGCGGAAAATATTTGACCGAAGAAAAATAATGAAAATACGACAAAAACTCCAGAAAGGGCTCATTTTGAAGAGTTAACGATTCAAGCATCTGCTTCAAATAAGAGACATATCTGAATTAGCAGGTCAACCCAGCGGAAATAGTTTTTGTTAACAACGAGTCGAAAATAGCCCTCCTGGGCCGATGGGGAGGCAGGCCTTTGAAAATATTTTTCCCTGGATGAAGTAAAATGGCTATCTGACATTAAAAAAAAAGAGGCCGTTGTAGTTATCACGGCATTTCCCGCGCCCTTTTTATGATATTTTTTTCTTCAACCGTTTTGGCAGGGGATTCACATGCTAGATATAATGTTAGCTAAAACGACAGCTATCAACCTATATATTATCTTTGTGGCTAGGTTAGCTTAGCATCGGCTACCTATGCAACCAGGCGTTCATACGATATTCTAATTTATTAGCTAACAACGACATGACTGAAAGACTCCTTTATTCAAATCCAAATAACTTTTTCTTGTTACTTTGGTTGAAAACTGTAGGCAGCCGCCTATAAAAAAAAGGTAACGTTAGTTGGCGAATGACGAACTGCACATTTTTACATTTTTGCCACCACCTGCAATTTTTTTTTTTCAAGTTAGTCTAGTTAGCTGCCTACCTGAAGATCAATGGAAGTAGACCCATTAGTTTATACCTGTTCCCCCTTTTTGATCTTTAATCAAGAAGAAAGCGATACACCAGTCTCCAGCCCATATACATCCCACCAAACCTGTTGGTAAGATATTTTAATATATATTGTTAGAATGGTAGCTACGTTACAACGTTGTAGTGGGGCAAACAAGGTTTTCACAGACCAGCAGGAATTATTAGGCCCAGCTAGGAACGTCACTGATAATTTACAAAGGATTTTATTGACCTAAAAATGTGTGAAAACCCATTCTCTTATGTTTGAAAATATCTCAACTGTAAGCAATTAGCACATATCAGGTACAGGTTTAGACATGGCCGTGTTAACTATCCTTAGTTTTGTCAATTTGCCATGAATAAGGATGCACAGTATGTTATCATGAAATGCTGTGCATGCCAATCGCTTTTTTTTGCTAAACTTTGCACAAGTTATGTCACGTATTTATATTCTGGATTCTCGCTAATATATCTACTTTTTGTTATGTTTTTAGTTGGGTTGCGTTTGCGGGACATTCTACTGCAATGCTGGAGCTATTAACATAAGCATTTCGCTGCACCTGCTATAACACCTGGAAATCTGTGTACCCGACCAATAAACGTTGATTTGACTTAGGCCCAGGCTGCATTCTGTTTAGGCCTATTTGATTGCCTTCTTGGTACTTCAGACTTCAAAGTTCATCGTAGAGAATTTCATAACTTAGCTACATGCATTTACTTTTCTTTGCCTTTGAGGCTTTAGTGCAAGCCTACATCTGCAATTTGTGCATTCTATTGAAGTGCCCTCCCGAAAAAGAGTAAACCATCGAGAACAGAATATCCGACCCATACATAACGTTACTGGTAACACTTAATGTCTATGATATAGGCCCAGCCTTACTATAGTGCTCAGGGAATGTCATTCCATGAGAACGACATGAATATTTTAGACTTTATTTGGAGTAAATGGCCTACATTTGTTAATAGAGTTTCATATGACAATACAAATAATCTATGGAGTAGGCTACTTGTTTGGTTATTATAAGACAGTTGTACCAACTTCTGTTGTCATCATTGTATTTTCTTGGCTATTATAATACCTAACTTGTTTGGTAGCAATAGGTTGGGTGACCTTATCGCCCTTTAAGAAATATAATTGAAAATTATCCACAAGACAGTACACTGTTTTTGTGTCTATTGTTATGGGGACTGACGCAGTGAATTCATTGTTGTACTCTAGCAGAAGTTTTACACTGGGGTTCCTGTGAGATTTACTTTAAAACACTGAAGGTTAGGTGTAGCCCAGGCCCATGTTCAGTTGCAAAATGGTCTTGAACATTGCATATTGAAATTCCATGAATAGAGCTGATGTGATTCCTTATTTCACGTCGGTTCAACATAGCACATTTCTATCTCACCGTTCCAAAACATTGCGTCCTGCTAAACACGCCGCTGGTGTTACTATGTAGCCTATGAATATTCTATGTGAGTTGGATATGTACCTGTGGCATTCCTCCAATTACCCATGTCTCTAACCAAGTCAGGAAAGTCACCTGGAAAAAGGTAAAGGAGATGAATGATTATTTTGACCACACACTGGTGTTTCCCCTGAATATATTTATAGTTGGCTTTGCCCCTAGATCAACTTTAACTTTAATTCACTTTTGGTTAATTGAATTAGTGATGGGCTAGAACAAAGATGTGTCCCCTCTGTGGGCCCCAAGGACCAGAATTGAAAAACACTGGCTTAGTGTGAGTTCTCTTGCACATAATTAACTGCAAACTTTAAATTCACTTCTTCCCAAAGCAAACCTGAGGTGCATGAGGAGTGTATGATTGGCTGACCTAATAGCTGGACCGTTCCATATGATTTCAACCACTTTTTGACTGGATCCCTTTTAATTTGAACAAAACCTTCGATGTTTGCACATGGTAGAAGTGATCAGAAAGTTATTTTTTCGACCTGAATACCAAAACATTCAGGAGATAGAGGTGCTCAAATGTTATTTTTTGAATTTCTTTTTACCCCTTTTTCTCCCCAATTTCGTGGTGTCCAGTTGTTGTAGCTACTATCTTGTCTCATCGCTACAACTCCCGTACGGGCTCGGGAGAGACGAAGGTTGAAAGTCATGTGTCCTCCGATACACAACCTAGCCGCACTGCTTCTTTACACAGCGCACATCCAACCCGGAAGCCAGCCGCACCAATGTGTCGGAGGAAACACCGTGCACCTGGCAACCTTGGTTGGCGCGCACTGCGCCCGGCCCGCCACAGGAGTCGCTGGTGCGCGATGAGACAAGGACATCCCTACCGACCAAGCCCTCCCTAACCCGGACGACGCTAGGCCAATTGTGCGTTGCCCCATGGACCTCCCGGTCGCGACCGGTTACGACAGAGCCTGGGCGCGAACCCAGAGTCTCTGATGGCACAGCTGGCATTGCAGTACAGCGCCCTTAACCACTGCGCCACCCGGGAGGCTGAGGTGTTCAAATTTGACCCATTTTTCATATCCCACCCTACAATGAGACATCCATGTCTTCGTCACAAGAAAAAAACTGAAACTTTTGAGTTTGATATAATTTGAAATCTTAAGAGTTTAACAACCCTGCTTGTATGATTTATTAGGGGGGAAGCATTTTTTGGGGTCTCTTTAACGTCAATTATCTAAACATTTTAGCTTACCCCATTTTACATCTGAGGCATTTGTTGTGCCTGCAATCGGTTGAGACACAGCATACTGTCTTGAATGGTTGCTGTCATGCTTTTGCTGATAAATGTAAAAGAAAATACATGAAAATAGTTTAAATTTAAACTTTCAAATGGTACTACGAAGATGGTTGACTTGAGTGGGAATATCCATTGTTAAAAATGAAATGCCCAGTGCAGTCAAATGTGTTTATATTTCCACACTGAGGTTGGAATAATATTGTGAAAATAACCGTTTTCATGCGCACCCTATTTATATAAAATAAAAAACAAGTTTTGTGATGAAAACAGGAAGTTTCGGTACAATATTATAAACACAGATAGGTGTTTTGTTCATTTGACATGGTGGGATGTTTGTGTCGGTCAAATGGATAATGTGATAAATGGCGGTGGAAATGCCTTAAATGCACAAATGCTGATTTAATTACCATCATATCGAAGAAAACTTGGAGCCACACGGGAATATGGTGTGTGGTCCTCCCACTACGACTCGTGAAACCATGCAGTTTATTAAGCTACAGATGAAGTAAGTTATGAACTTCACAGGGTGGTGAAAGTGCACGCTATAAGTTTGACGCTGCTTTCCAATAAATATCGACGGTCTTATTCTGGTGACATGACTGATGCTTGACTGCCGTTTGATAATGCACCCAGTGGGGGCCCTGGGACCGATTTTGGGAAACCCTGGGCTAGAGTGCAGGTGCCAAGGCCAGAGTAGGCACATTTGCTATTTTAACGCAACTGTTTTTGTGACATTAAACTTGAGATTTTTATTCTGTACATGAAAAAAAAATTGGGGTGGGCACAGTACGCACAGATTTTTCTATGCAACAAGTCAGTTTGATGTCAACACCACTCAAGGTAAAATGCGTGTAAATGTTTTATTCACCTGCAAATATGTTGCCAATTGGAGTTGATAATGCCCTTTTAGTGTAAGAGCTGTTTAAATCGACTGCCTGAAATATCTGCCTGTTGTGGTAGGGTGGAGTTTTGGCCTGCCTGGGGACATTACCGGACGGTAAATGAGTTAATAGACCAATAAAAGTTCCAAAACACTACCAATAACTGGTTTTCAGTTTTTGCTTCACTCCCAGACAGTCCTAGTAAAGGTCTTGCTTGAGAAGTTAAATGAGAGGGAAATGCAAACTTTGCAAGGTGGAGTTGAGGTACATTAATGTTAGTGCACGTGCAATGCTTAAAGTGAAACTGACGGTGTTTTAGCAACATGAAATCTTAGTAAACATCTTTTCATATACACCCCCAGGAGGAATTTGACACCTTTATTTATTTATTTTTTAATATCTGACAACTGAGCACTTAGTATTAAATTTTATTTGTCGCATCTGCTAACCAAATAAAATGTCATACTAAGTGCTCTGTTGTCAGATATTAAAAAATAAATAAAGGTGTCAAATTCCTCCTGGGGGTGTATATGAAAAGATGTTTACTAAGATTTTATGTGAGTGTAGCAAAATACTTGTGCTTCTAGTTCCGACCATGCAGTAATAACCAACGAGTAATCTAACCTAACAATTTCACAACTACCTTATACACACAAGTGTAAAGGGATGAAGAATATGTACATAAAGATATATGAATGAGTGATGGTACAGAACGGCATAGGCAAGATGCAGTAGATGGTATCGAGTACAGTATATACATATGCGATGAGTAATGCAGGGTATGTAAACATAAAAGTGGCATTGTTTAAAGTGGCTAGTGATACATGTATCACATAAAGATGGCAAGATGCAGTAGATGGTATAGAGTACAGTATATGAGATGAGTAATGTAGGGTATGTAAACTTTATATTAAGTGGAATTGTTTAAAGTGCTTAGTGATACATTTTTACATCAATTTTTCCAATATTAAAGTGGCTGGAGTTGCGTCAGTATGTTGGCAGCAGCCACTCAATGTTAGTGGTGGCTCTTTAACAGTCTGGTGGCCTGAGATGGAAGCTCTTTTTCAGTCTCTCAGTCCCTGCTTTGATGCACCTGTACTGACCTCACCTTCTGGATGATAGCGGGGTGAACAGGCAGTGGCTCGGGAGGTTGTTGTCCTTGATGATCTTTATGGCCTTCCTGTGACATCGGGTGGTGTAGGTGTCCTGGAGGGCAGGTAGTTTGCCCCCGGTGATGCGTTGTGCAGACCTCACTACCCTCTGGAGAGCCTTACGGTTGAGGGCGGAGCAGTTGCTGTACCAGGCGGTGATACAGCCCGCCAGGATGCTCTCGATTGTGCATCTGTAGAAGTTTGTGAGTGCTTTTGGTGACGAGCCAAATTTCTTATATGCAACAGTTTGGGCCGCCTGGCTCATTGCGAACTAATTTGCCAGAATTTTACGTAATTATGTCATAACATTGAAGTTTGTGCAATGTAACAGGAATATTTAGCCACCTGTTAGATAAAATACGGAACGGTTCCATATTTCACTGAAAGAATAAATGTTTTGTTTTCGAGATGATAGTTTCCGGATTCGACCATATTAATGACCTAAGGCTCGTATTTCTGTGTGTTTTTGTTATAATTAGGTCTATGATTTGATAGAGCAGTCTGACTGAGCGATGGTAGGTACCAGCAGGCTCGTAAGCATTCATTCAAACTTTCCTGCATTTGAATGCAGCTCTTCACAGTGCTTCAAGCATTGTGCTGTTTATGACTTCAAGCCTATCAACTCCTGAGATTAGGCTGGTGTAACCGATGTGAAATGGCTAGCTAGTTAGCGGGGTGCGCGCTAATAGCGTTTCAAACGTCATTCGGCTCTGAGACTTGGAGTAGTTGTTCCCCTTGCTCTGCATGGGTAACGCTGCTTCGAGGGTGGCTGGCGTCGATGTGTTCCTGGTTCGAGTCCAGGTAGGAGTGAGGAGAGGGACGGAAGCTATATGGTTACACTGGCAATACTAAAGTGTCTATAAGAACATCCAATGAATGAAATACAAATCGTATAGAGAGAAATAGTCCTATAATTCCTATAATAACTACAACCTAAAACGTCTTACCTGGGAATATTGAAGACTCGTGTTAAAAGGAACCACCAGCTTTCATATGTTCTGAGCAAGGAACTTAAACGTTAGCTTTCTTACATGGCACATATTGCACTTTTACTTTCTTCTCCAACACTTTATTTTTGCATTATTTAAACCAAATTGAATGTTTCATTATTTATGAGGCTAAATTGACTTTATTGATGTATTATATTTAGTTAAAATAAGTGTTCATTCAGTTTTGTTGTAATTGTCAATATTACAAATGCATGTTTTTTTTAATCGGCTGATTGATCGGAATTGGCTTTTTTTGGGTCCTCCAATAATTGGTATCGGCGCTGAAAAATCATGATTGGTCGACCTCTATCAACAATTATTGGTGAATCTTTCATATCTGCAAAATACACTGAACAGAAATATAAACGCAACACACAACAATTTCAAAGATTTTACTGAGTTACAGCTCATAAGGAAGTCAGTCAATTGAAATATATTTATTAGGCCCTAATCTATAGATTTCTTATGACTGGGAATGCAGATATGCTTCTGTTGGTCAAGATACCTTAAATACATAAAAAATGGGGCTTGTATCAGAAAATCAGTCAGTATCTGGTGTGACCACCATTTGCCTCATGCAGCGCGACACATCTCCTTTGCATAGAGTTGATCAGGCTGTTGATTTTGGCCTGTGGAATGTTGTCCCATTCCTCTTCAATGGCTTTGCGAAGTTGCTTCATATTGAGCATCCCGAACATGCTCAACGGGTGACATGTCTGGTGAATATGCAGACAATAGATGAACTGGGATATTTTCAGTTCCAGGAATTGTGTACAGATCCTTGCAGTGCATTATCATGCCGAAACATGAAGTGATGGAGGCGAATGAATGACACAACAATGGGCCTCAATCTCGTCACGGTATCTCTGTGCATGCAAATTGCCACCAATAAATTGCAGTTGTGTTTGTTGCCTGTAGCTTATGCCTGCCTGTACCATAAACCCACCGGCACCATGGGGCACTCTGTTCACAACGTTGACATAAGCAAACCGCTCGCCCACGACGTGAACACGATGAATACATGCTTGCTATCTGCATGGTACAGTTGAAACCGCCATTCATCCGTGAGGAGTACACTTCTCCAGCATGCTAGTGGCTGTTGAAGGTGAGCATTTGCCCACTGAAGTTGGTTACGAGTCAGAACTGCAGTCAGGTCAAGACACTGGTGAGGATGATGAGCATGCAGATGAGCTTCCCTGAGACAGTTTCTGACAGTTTACACAGAAATTCTTTGGTTGAGCAAAAACCCACTGTTAAATCAACTGTCCCGTGTGGCAGATCTCAGACAATCCCGCATATGAAGAAGCCGGGTGTGGCGGTCCTGGACTGTCGTAGTTACGTGTGGTCTGCGGTTGTGAGGCTGGTTGAATGTACTGCCAAATTCTCTGAAACGGTGGAGGCGGCTTATGGTAGAGAAATAAACAAAATTCTTTGTCAACAGCTCTGGTGGACATTCCTGCAGTCGGCATGCCAATTGCACGCTCCCTTGAGACATCTGTGGCATTGTGTGACAACTGCACATTAAGTGTAATGATCGTGCTGTTGTGATTTGACGGGTGTGGCATATCAAGAAGCCGATTAAACAGCATGACCATGTGTAAATACACCAGCCAATGACCTCTACATCTGGCTTTTTTACCCTTGGCTCCTGAGTAGCGCAGCGATCTAAGGCACTGGAGGTGTCACTACAGCACCCTGGTTCGAATCCAGGCTGTATCACAACTGGCCGTGATTGGGAGTCCCACAGGGCGGTGCACAATTGGCCCAGAGTCGTCCAGGTTTGGCCGGTGTTGGCGTTATTGTAAATAAGAATGTATTCTTAACTGGCTTGGCTAGTTAAATAAATTAAATTGTCTGAGACTAGCCACCCAGACAGCTTTTTCTGTCTGTTATAAAACCCCTTTGTCGGGAATTTGTTCTTATTGGTTGGGCCTGGCTCCACAGTGGGTTGACAAATGAGTCAAAGGGTGCAATTGGGCTCTAGCCTATTATGTTTTTGACATAATGCAAGCCAAATAGTTTCAATCTAATGGGTACCATTCATTTATTTTGTGTGAAGTAAAACTATAGTTGCATGCCCCTGATGACTTTTGATGACTTTCAATTATAAAATGCAGGTGAAGTGGGTTTAAATGCATATTGTGTGAAAATATATTAGTACCAGTCAAAAGTTTGACACCTACTCATTCAGGGCTTTTTTAAAACTATTTTCTACATTGTAGAATAATAGTGACGACATCAAAACTATGAAATAACACATGGAATCATGTAGTATCCAAAAAAGTTGAAAGAATCAGTATATTTTAGATAGCCACCCTTTGCCTTGACAGATTTGCACACTTGGCATTCTCTCAACCAGCTTCATGAGGAATTATTTCCAACAGACTTGAAGGAGTTCCCACATGCTGAGCACTTGTTTGCTGCTTTTCCTTCATTCTGCGGTCCAACTCATCCCAAACCATCTCAATTGGGTTGAGGTCGGGTGATTGTGGATGCTAGGTCATCTAATACAGCACTCAATCACCCTCCTTGGTCAAATAGGCCTTACACAGCCTGGAGGTGTGTTTTGGGTCATTGTCCTGTTGAAAAACAAATGATAGTCCCACAAAGTGCAAACCAGGTGGGATGGCGTATCGCTGCAGAATGCTGACACGTGGTTGTAACCAAAAATCTCAAATTTGGACTTATCAGACCAAAGGGCAGATTTCCACCAGTAGAATGTCCCTTGCTTGTTTCTTGGCCCAAGCAAGTCTCTTCTTATTATTGGTGTTCTTTAGTAGTGGTTTATTTGCTGCAATTCTACCATGATGGCCTGATTTAATTAGGGATGATTTCATAACAATCTGCATTTTTGGACGGAGATTATGGCTGATTACATTGTATTCCACAAGGAAACTGAGTGTCAGGCTTGACCACCTGTTACGTGGGTGCTTCAAGGAGCCAGGTAAGTTGCTAGCTAGCATTAAACTTATCTTGTAAGAAAACAATCAATCTTCACATAATCACTAGTTAACTGCACATGGTTGATGATATTAGGTTAACTAGCTTTGTCCTGCGTTGCATATAATCATTGCTGTGCCTGTTAAGTTATCATCGAATCACAGCCTACTTCAACTTCGCCAAACGGGTGATTTATTTAACAAAAGAACACCCGCGAAAAAAGCACAATCGTTGCACGAATGTACCTAACAATAAACATCAGTACCTTTCTTAAAATCAATACACAGAGGTATATATTTTTAAACCTGCATATTTAGTTAAAATAAATTAATGTTAACTTGCAGTATTAACTAGGGAAATTGCGTAGTTCATTGCACGCAGAGTCAGGGTATATGCAACAGTTTGGACCGCCTGCGTTGTTGCCAACTAATTTGCCAGAATTTTATATAATTATAACAACATTGATGGTTGCGCAATGCAACTTCAATATTTAGACTCATGTACGCCACCCGTTAGATAAAATACGGAACGGTTCCGTATTTCACTGAAAGAATAAACGTTTTGTTTTTTCTAAATTATAGTTTCCGTATTTGACCATATTAATGACCAAAGGCTCGTATTTCTGTGTTTATTAAATTATAATTAAGCCTATGATTTGATATTTGATAGAGCAGTCTGACTGAGCGGTGGTAGGCAGCAGTCGGCTCGTAAGCATTCATTCAAACTTTCCTGCGTTTGCCAGCAGCTCTTAGCAATGCTTGAATCACAGCGCTGTTTGACTTCAAGCCTATTGACTCCTGAGATTAGGCTGCAATACTAAAGTGCCTATTAGAACATCCAATAGTCAAAGGTGTATGAAATACAAATGGTATAGAGAGAAATAGTCAACGTGTCTTAATTCCTATAATAACTACAACTTAAAACTTCTTAACTTGGAATATTGAAGAACTGGGAATATTGAACCACCAGCTTTCATATGTTCTGAGCAAGGAACTTAAACGTTAGATTTTTTTACATGGCATATATTGCACTTGTACTTTCTTCTCCAATACTGTGTTTTTGCATTATTTAAATCAAATTGAGCTTGTTTCATTATTTGAGGCTAAATAGATTTTATTTATGTATTCTATTAAGTTAGAATATATTGTTGTAATTGTCATATGTTGTACTGTCATATATGACAATTACAACGATACTGAATGAACAATGAGCATATATATAGAAATCGGTCGATTTGAATCGTTATCGGCTTTTTTTGGTCCTCCAATCGGTATCGGCATTGAAAAATCATAATCGGTCGACCTCTAGTCTGTTACTTCAACTCAGTTTCTTTGGGCTGCAATCTGAGGTGCAGTTAACGCTAATGAACTTATCCTCTGCAGCAGAGCTACATTTCCTGTGGCGGTCCTCATGAGAGCTAGTTTCATCATAGTGCTTGATGGTTTTTGCAACTGCACATGTGGAAACTTTCAAAGTTTTTGAAATGTTCTGCATTGACTGACCTTCATGTCTTAAAGTAATGATGGACTGTCGTTCCTCTTTGCTTATTTGAGCTGTTTTTGCTATAACATGGACTTGGTCTTTTACCAAATAGGGATATCTTCTGCATACCACCCCTACCTTGTCACAACACAACTGATTGGCTCAAACGCATTAAGAAGGAAAGAAATTCCACAGATTAACTTTTAACGAGGCACACCGGTTGAGAATTGAGATGCGTTCCAGGTGACATCCTCATGAAGCTGGTTAAGAGAATGCCAAATTGTGTGCAAAGCTGTCAAGGCAAATGGTGGCTACCTTGAAGAATCTGAAATATTTGGATTTGTTTAACACATTTTTGGGGTACTACATGTGTGTTATTTCATAGTTTGAATGTATTTATTTTTCTACAAGAACATAGTAAAAATGAAGCGAAACCCTTGAATGAGTAGGTGTCAACTTTTGACTGGTACTGTATATAATAACATTTTCTTTGTAATTTTATCCTCTTTTCTCCCCGATTTCGTGATATCAAATTGGTAGTTACGATTTTGTCTCATCGCTGCATCTCCCCAATGTGCTCGAGTGAGGCAAAGGTCAAGTCATGCGTCCTCCGAAAGATGTCCCACCAAGCCGCACTGCTTCTTAACACACTGCTTGCTTAACCCGGAAGCCAGCCACACCAATGTGTTGGAGGGGACAACTGAAGTCGCCTGGCCCGCCACAAAGAGTCGCTAGAACGTAATGACCCAAGGAAATTTCCCCGGCCAAACCCTCTGTTAATAGCCCGAACAACGCTGGGCCAATTGAGCACGGTCCTATGGGGCTCCCGGTCATGGCCGGCTGTTTCATAGCCGGGATTGAACCCCACTCCAATGCACTGCCTTAGACAGCTGCGCCACTCGAGAGGCCTGAAATGCTGATTTCTAACATCTAATGTGACCCCTGCTTCTACCATAGGCAAATATGTATAGAACTATTTGTTCATATCAAAAGGGGTGAGATCAAAAAGTGATTGAAATCAAATGGAAGGACAAGCAACTTTGGTTCTCTGGGGCCATTGTCCTGTTTTTTTGCTCTTTCATATCAGTGTCTTATTCAGACCTCAAAATGTAGGCCCTTTTGTGTTTCAATAAAGTAAATTATTGTAATCCTTTAGTACCTGCAGTTGGTTATATTACCAAATGCACCTTTTAACATAGTTGATGCCTGTTTTGGTCTACACAACAGTTCTTGTAAATAATCAATCTTTTGAAGGCACAAATGTTTGTTTACATTTTGACCATTCTTAAGTTGGAAAATGAAGGTCTCCAGAGTTTTGTCTAGCGATAAGTGGTCATGTATGCCAACACTGGGAGCTGAAAATAATTTGAAATTATGCTTGGTAAATTCTCTGGGGATGAGGTGCTATCAAGCTCCCGGGCTATTTAACTTAATCCATATTTCTGTTTTTCCCCAGTCTTCGAGATCGTGACATCAACAGGCAGACAAAGAAGTGAAACACCTGTTCATCCTTCATCTCCCCAGCTGGATGCTGACAGCTTCACATTTTTGGTGAAAAATAAAGACTACAACTATAGAAGGAATCTAAAAACACTACGTAGACTGCATACTATTTATACTTTGTGTTTTATACATTGTATTCCAAATTAGGAAAATAACTTATTATTTAAAAGGACCTTTACCTGCTCTTCTTGGTTGTAACGTGCAAGCGGTAGGCATTAATTTGTATAAGAGGGGATAGACATTGGTAGCAGCGAGTCATTCTAGTTGTTCAAGAAGCATTACTTCCAGTAGCTGTGGCTATTGATCATTCGATTATTATTGGTGCGATATTGTTGTGGTTCAACAGTAGGGCGAGTGACCCAGGAACAACCTCCCATCAGTGAGCGGGAGATGTTCCAGTTCAGTAAGTACCCCTTGGACATTCTAGATATGCTAAGTGGACACCAAGCCCACCAGTTTAAAGGCCTTGGATTGGAAAGACAGTTCCAGCACCAACAGCAAGTCCAACTTCAGCACCAGCAACAGCTTCAGCAGCAGCACCAACAGCAGGGGGAGTCGTCAGGGGCTCTTCTATCTGGGCTTGGTCTGGGGTCGCTTCAGGGGTCTAGAAGTAATGCTTTTGCTGATTCGTCATCTATATTTGCCAAAATGAGTGCCCCACCTCCACCAATATCACACCAGAGCCAGTCCTCATCCTCACACAGTTCACGGAAATCCAGCAAGATGAGCAGTAGTGTTAGTGGGAGCTCTGCTGCAGGATACCCACAATTCTTACGTCCGTTTCACCCTGCAGAAGCAGCGCTAGCCCAGGAGCAGCTGCACTCTGGAATGGGACGTTTTGACTTTGGGGGTAGTAGCAGTGGAGGATCTGGTGTTATTGGAGGAGTAGTTACATCTGCACCACCACCCTTACACCCTGGCCTCTCTGTTCCCCAAGCCTCACCTGGACCATCCTCCTCCTCGCCCTCCCCATCAGCCTCATCGTCCGCCTCTAACAACCCTGGCAGTGCAGTTTCCTCCCTAGGGCAACCACTCGTTGGGCAGTCTGATCCACGTAGCTTACATCAGCAGTTCAGTTGCATGCTTGCCGCCAATCAGTACTTTCTTTCTGGTGTCCCGACCAACAGCAGTCTGGAGCAGTTTCTGGTTCAACAAGGGGGTCATAATCATCTTGGCCTGGGTTTGGGCCAAGGAGCTAGTGACTCGAGCTCAGCCCTTGCCCCACCTCCAGCTCTTCACTCCTCTCACAGTCATAGTCACTCCACCCCCCAGCCTCAACAGCAGCAGCAACCATTGGCACCCCATGCTTTATCTCACTCTCACAGCCATACCCACCCACACCATCCTCTTCACCCAACACCTCAGCCGTCATCTCTGGGTGGCTTTGATTTCCAAGGTATTCCAGTTCTCTCCTCCAATCAGCTGGCTTCGTTGATGCAACAAGAGGCTAGTGGTATGCCCCTCCCTCTACCACTCCATTTATCACTTTCGAAAGATGAAGGGAAAGGAGACAGTGGAAGTGGTGGTAGCAGGAGAAAGAAGGCTATGGCTGGCTACCTTCCTCAGAGAAAAGCAGATGGCACCAGTCACAGCAGTGGTAGTAACTGCCACAGCAGCTCCACTGAACACAGTCAAAATTCAACCATTCAACCGGGCCTTGTAGGAGGAGCCATAACCAGCCTTGGTGGTAACCATTCATCAGTTCTCTCTTCAACACAACAGTCCTCCTCAACGGTCTCCTCTTCCTCCTCAGCCCCTTCCTCATCCACAGCGTCTGTGTTGGTAGCTAATGATTCACAGCTACCTAAACCTGAAAATCTAAATCCCATGGCCTCCATGCCTTGTCAACCTGACCCTGAAGCCATCTACCACTGTGGTGAATGTGGAAAGACTTTCAGTCATCTTACAAGCCTTCGCAGGCATCTCCGTAGTCATGGTTTGACTTCTGAAGATGCCAAGCCAGACACTTCAAGCGAAGACAAAACATTCTGTTGCACTGAATGTGGAAAGGGTTTCAAGAAAAGGGGGCACCTCCTCCAGCATGGTGTTATCCATTCAGGGGCTCGTCCATTTGCATGTGGTGTCTGTCAACGGTCTTTCAACCGCCGTGAGTCCCTCACCAGGCATGAGAAAATCCATGATGATAAGCCTTTCCGATGCCCTGCTTGTGGTCGCTGCTTCCGAGAGAGCACCTCTTTGCTAAACCATGCTGCGTCTGGCACCTGTGGAAAGCCTGGAAGGAATTCCCGGCCCAGACCAAGTGGTAGTGGTGAAAATCAAAGCTCATCAAGTGCAAGTAGCAGCAAAACTGTAATGGAGGCTGGAGGCAGTGGTACAGGTGATTACCAACGAGATGGCGCGAGCAAATTTGGCACAGATTATTCAAGGAACCGGCCATCATACCAGCCATCCTACAGTGTCGATGACTACAGACGACAGCAGGCTAACCCATCTTGTTATTCTGGAGAGAGCTCCCATGGCAGTGGGATGTCAAGCCAGACACTCAGAAAGGCACCACTGGCTCCTACCTTACACCCACACCCTCAAAGTCAACAGCAACACCATCTCCATCAACAGCAACCTCATCTTCCTCTTTCATCTCTATTGGATGACTCTGAGGATGAGGTCACTAGCAGTGCCATGTCTGCCATTGCTGCAGCTGCCGCTGCATCCTGCGAGATAAGTACTGGCGAGAGTCGAGGAGAGGAGAGAAGAGACATCATTGGAGGTTTGCTTGGAGGACTTGGCTTTGGGAATATGGGCGTCTCACCAGGTGGTCCATCATCTACATCTGAAATCGATAAGACCTACAGATCAGGAAGTGGCTCTACCATCCCTTTAACCCATCCAAGCCAGCAGATGATGAATGCTAAACCGAAAAAGCCCCGCAAGCCTCGGCAGAAGAGAGAACCAGGACCTGATGGAATCATAGTTCGACAAAGAAGAAGTCGTGGAGAGGGAGAACGGCCATATTCATGCGGAGTTTGTGGTAAAGGATTCAGGAGACGTGAGACCCTGCGTCGGCATGACCGTGTTCATACAGGTGAAAAGCCACACCGGTGTGATGTTTGTGGGAAAGAGTTCCGGGAGTACTTCCATCTTACTAAACATTCCACTGTGCATTCTGGGCAGAAGAACTACAAATGTGACCTATGTGGTAAAGAGTTTGCTTACGCTCAGAGCTTGGTGAGACATGGAAAATTACACACAAAAGTGGAATTGGATGGTACACCAGGAGGAAAAATTGCTAAAGGCCATGGAGGGGTTATTAGTCTAGATGGAAATCAAGCAAACTCTCAATCTTATTATCCGTACCCTCAAGAAAAGTCTCAGGGGTCCAGCTCATCCACTCAGCCCCCTCAGCCTCCTCAGAAGCTCTTTACATGCACAACGTGCTGGAAATCCTTCCGCCATCAGTTCCACTTGACAGCTCATCAACAAACTGTCCATGGTGGTGGAATAAGGGGTGAAAAGAATTTCTGCTGTGAGGTATGCGGGAAGGCCTTTGCTTATTCTAACAGCTTGTCCAGGCACAGGCAATCGCAACATGGATTGGGCCGCACCGGGTCAGCAAACCCACCAGCTGGTGGAACCCAACATCCTTCTCAAGCAGATCAGTACATCCCTCTTTTTGAATCAGGCCACCCCTTAACTTATCCGTCAGGCTCCTACATGCCAAACCAATCCTCCCAAGGTCAACACCGCCCTTTTCAGTTCCAGTCCCAAGAAGGATGGGTTGGTGGCAAGAGAAAAAGAGAGAAAAAAAGGAGGGTCGAATATCAAAGTATAATGAGAGGGGGGCAACTAGTAGGGGTTGCCTTGAATAAGGCCACGAGCAGGAGACTCAAAGTGATGAAGCGGAAAAAGGGAATAATGCATGAGAAGCTTAAGCAAAAGAAACTGCTCGCCCAGCTCCTGAGGATGAGAGGAGGGTATAGAGTTAGACAATGGTGCGGCGGTGTGGTTAAAGTCAGTGGGCTGTCATCTATGGAAGTCCCCATAAAACGTTTTCCATGCCAGTACTGCCCCAGCACCACATTCGCCAGTCAGGCCAAACTTTTGCTCCATCGTTCTGTGAGGCATCCTCCAAGAAATAACGGCCACCAGGCCCGTCTGAAGTGCTCAGTCTGCGGAAAGCGTTCTCGGACATTACGGAAAGCCCTCATTCATCGTGGACGTCACCTTTCCCAAGGGCGGTTCTCATGTCCCAAATGCCGCTCCCGCTTCTGGAATGGATCTCTCCTGGAGAGGCACAGCGTCGCATGCCAGGGTCAATCTATGTTAGGTAGTGGAAACTGGGCCTTGAAAGTGAACTTGCCCCCAAGAGAGGTTGTTGAGAAGACAGCGGAAAAAGAGGGCCAGGGGGGCCTGCCTGGGAGAACAACAGTGGTGACTGAATACAGCCACTAATTATTTTCTAGTGTAGGATTTTTTTAAACTAAAAAGCAAGCAAGAACTAGTGAATTTTAAAGATGTGGACAACAGGCTTATACATCCCATACAATCCTTAATATAGCAGAGATGTTTGTAAAGAAGACTTTTAAAGGCTCACATCTAAAGCACCATCCACCGGTCTTTGCTTCCCCAAAGGGGAGAGAGTATTCTGGATCTGAGTGTTTGAGTAGCACCTCTTCTAAAATACTTTCAACCACAGTATCGTTTTTGTTGGCTGTGTTTGCGCTGGGATTATGAATGCATACTAGTAAGAGTGGAGTACCAAAAGTACTGATGTTTTATGTTTTCTGTCATTATTCACAGTTAAACAGTAGTCTTTGTCTCGTTCTGTACTGTGTTTTTTTTCTTTCTTTGTTCCCTGTAGAGATTATTTTTCATACAGATGTTTGGCCTGAAGCTATAAAATTGGCCGGTAAGACAGGCCAGTCATTCTAAGAAGCAATTTATCCGAAAAAGGAAGTCAATTAAGTCAAGTCACTCCTGTTATGAAACTTGACTTACCAAATTGATTAATCACTTAGTGTAACTGGAGGTATCTTTTCAAACATTCGGTTAAATTTTACTAAACTGACTAGCTGAATAGGTTGAAATGGATCAGAATGGAATGCGAGAGCATTTTTCTGTAAACTATTCCATTATATATATATATAATGGGAAAACATTAATGGGACTTAGGTGTCAGGAATGGAAAAGGTCAATGGGAACAACCGGAGAATACTGTACAATTCGTATTATATATTGTTTATTTGCATTTTTTTTTTTTTTATACTCCCAAGTATCATTTATTTTATAATTGTTGCTATTCTATGGGTGGGTGGGAATGAGTTTGGGGACTGTCTTTGTAAAACAATGGGGTGATGAGTATATGTATCGATGTGATTTTTCCCTTCCCCTTTTACCAACCCTACGCCACAGTTAAGCCCTATCCCGTAACACGCATACACAATTGTTCATTACCACTGTTCCCCAGTGTTTTCCTTTCAGTAAACTAAAACATTAAATATTATTACTAAATAACTATCCTTTTCTTTGCCTAAAGTGAATTGTTGAAACCCTCAAATCTAATAAAAAATTTAAAAATCTCATGCCTTCCCCTTTTATTTAAATCAGTGGTATTTGAAGTCGCACCCTAGTGGGGACGCATGGGAAATGCAATGGGGGTCTAATTTGTATACGGGTAGACCAGAAACCCACATCCCTGATTGTAAGATTAGCGGCAACCCTGAGAAGCACCTGCTGCTCATCGGTTGTTCCCTTCAAATGCTGTTTTGATTTCAAATAAGTTTACCTACACAATGAAGAAGGCTGTAAATCCTAAATGTCTCTCTACGCGCTATCCCTGATGTAGTGAAAATAATTTCAAAAATGTAAAAATTAAGTAAGCTTTAATGCAACATATTTAAGTGCGGACTGATTACGCTATTTGTTTGAGTGGGTGGGGTTGGTAGAAATTCTGGCCAAAAAAATGGTCTCCGCACTGAAAAAGTTTGAATACCACTGATTTAAATCGAGAGCAATTTTTGCCAAAGCACAAATGCCCGCTCCTAAACAGTTCGCTATTTATTTACCTTCATATACAGTGCTTTCGTAAAGTATTCAGACCCCTTGACTTTTTCCATATTTTGTTACATTATAGCCTTATTCTAAAAAAATAAAAAAATGTTTTTCACCCTCATCAATCTACACACAATATCCCATAATGACAAAGTGAAAACAGGTTTTTAGTCATGTTGGCAAATGTATAAAAAATATTTTTAAAAACACCTTATTTACATAAGTATTCAGACCTTTTGCTATGAGACTTGGAAATTGAGCTCCGGTGCATCCTGTTTCTATTGATCATCCTTGATGTTTATACACCTTGATTGGAGTCTGCCTTTGGTACATTGAATTGATTGGACATGATTTGGAATGGCACACACCTGTCTATATAAGGTCCTATAGTTGACTATGCATGTCAGAGCAAAAACCAAGCTATGAGGACAAAGGAATTGTCCGTAAAGCTCCAAGACAGGATTGTGTCGAGGCACAGATCTGGAGAAAGGTACCAAAAGATGTATGCTCCATTGAAGGTTCGTTGCCTCCATTCTTAAATGGAAAAGTTTGGAACTACCAAGACTCTTCCTAGAGCTGGCCGCCCGGCCTCACTGAGCAATCGGGGGAGAAGGACCTTGGTCAGGGAGGTTACCAAGAACCCAATGGTCCCTCTGACGGAGTTCCTGTTCGGAGATGGGAGAACCTTCCTGAAGGACAACCATCTCTGCAGCACTCCACCAATCAGGCCTTTATGGTAGAGTGGCCAGACAGAAGCCATTCCTCAGTAAAAGGCACATGACAGCTTGCTTGGAGTTTTCCAAAAGGTACCTAAAGGACTCGGACTATGAGAAACAAGATTTTCTGGTCTGATGGAACCAAGATTCAACTCTTTGGCCTGAATGCCAAGTGTCAGGTCTGGAGGAAACCTGGCACCATCCCTACGGTGAAGGAAGCATGGTGGTGGCAGAATCATGCTGTGGGGATGTTTTCAGCGGCAGTGACTGGGAGACTAGGCAGGACTGAGTGAAAGATGAACAGAGCAAAGTACAGAGAGATCCTTTTTTGAAAACCTCCTTCAGAGCGCTCAAGACCTCAGACTTGGGCGAAGGTTCACCTTCCAACAATACAACGACCCTATGCACACAGCCAAGACAACGCAGTAGTGGCTTCGCGACAAGTTTCAATGTCTTTGAGTTGCCTTGAACCCTATCGAACATCTCTGGAGAGTCCTGAAAATAGCTGTGCAGCGATGCTCCCCATCCAACCTGAAAGAGCTTGAAAGGATCTGCAGAGAAGAATGGGAGAAACTCCCCAAATACAGGTGTGCCAAGCTTGTAGCGTCATACCCAAGAAGACTCTAGGCTATAATTGCTGCCATAGGTGATTCAACAAAGTTCTGAATAATTATGTTAATATGATATTTTAGTGTTTTTTTTTTATCGACTTGCAGAAATGTCTAAACCTGTTTTTGCTTTGTCTATATGGGGTCACTTAGGTTTTCTTTCAAAAACAAGGACATTTTTGTTTTTGTCCATTAAAATAACATCAAATTGATCCGACATACAGTGTAGACATTGTTAATGTTGTAAATGACTATTGTAGCTGGAAACAGCATATTTTTAATGGAATATCAGCATAGGCGTGGATTCCCATTATCAGCAACCGTCATGCCTGTGTTCAAATGGCACGTTGTGTTAGCTAATCCAAGTTTATCATTTTAAAAGTCTAATTGATCATTAGAAAATGCTTTTGCAATTATGTTAGCACAGCTGAACACTGTTGTTCTGATTTTAAAAAGCAATAAAACTGGCTTTTAGACAAGTTGAGCATCAGCATTTGTGGGTTCGATTACAGGCTCAAAATGGCCAGAAACAAAGAACTTTCTTCTGAAACTCCAGTTATTACTCGTCAGAAAAGCGCAAACTTCATTAAATAGTACCCGCAAAACACCAGTCTCAAAGTCAACAGTGAAGAGGTGACTCCGGGATGTTGGCCTTCTAGGCAGAGTTCCTCTGTCCAGTGTCTGTTCTTTTGCCCATCTTCATTATTTATTTTTATTGGCCAGTCTTGAGATATGGCCTTTTCTTTGCAACTCTGCCTAGAAGGCCAGCATTCCGGAGTCGCCTTTTCACTGTTGACGTTGAGACGGGTGTTTTGCAGGTACTATTTAATGAAGTTTGCGCTTTTCTGTGAAGGGAGTAGTACACAGCGTTGTACGAGATCTTCAGTTTCCTAGAAATTTCTCGCATGGAATAGCCTTCATTTCTCAGAACAAGAATAGACTGATGAGTTTCAGAAGAAAGTTCCTTGTTTCTGGCTAATTTGAGCCTGTAGTCGAACCCACAAATGCTGATGCTCCAGATACTCAACTAGTCTAAACAAGGCCAGTTTTATTGCTTCTTTAATCAGAGTAGTTTCCGCTGTGCTGACATAATTGCAAAAGGGTTTTCTAATGATCAATTAGCCTTTTAAAATGATAAACTTGGATTAGCTAACACAACGTGCCATTGGAACACAGGCCCATTATCATCAATCATCACTCCTGTGTCGACATTCCATTAAAAATCTGCCGTTTCCGGCTGTAATAGTCATTTACAACATTAACAATGTCTACACTGTATTTCTGATAAATTTTGTTTTTTTAATGGACAATAAATGAACTTTTCTTTCAAAAACAATGACATTTCTAAGTGACCCCAAACTTTTGAACGGTAGCGTATATATTCCATTTTAGAATAAGGCTAACGTAACAATGTGGAAAAGTCAAGGGGTCTGAATACTTTCCGAATGCACTGTATGTTGATCAGAAGAATGGCAGAATTGCCAGGTCCTCCACACTTGGTGCCCCAGTGCACTGTCCTTACACTGCAGAGATGTTTATTGCTCACTTGTTGGCACATTCCATGCTCCATTTAGAAACAGAGTGGAAAAAATCCTTGAGGATGAGTAAGGCTGTTTCAGACTCACAACCGGCTGTTCTGGAAGATTGCTTATGTGTGTATTTGCTAGAATCCTCCTTTCAGAAAGTTCTTTATTTTTTGATATACTGTATTTTGTCACCAGTTTGCAGGGCATGCAATAAACACATGTCAGTTTCTCATAGGGTAAAGGGTGTGAATCTGCAGTCAAAACTGCAGATTAGATAGATACACATTAAATGCACAGTAACATTTGATTACTGTTGGGAGAACAGCCATGCATTTGTGGTTAGAAAATGATTTGTGTATTACTATTCAGTGTCCTCTAGATGGCCATATGAGGCCCTTTTATGAAGCATGACCAGGGACACGGAGGGGAATATTTTGTGTATGAGAAACATTGCAATATACATAAAGAAATTAAGTTATACGTGCACATTGAAAGTATCCATCCTATAACAATTCACTCCATATACACAAGTCAAGGAGTAATTAATCTGTGTGAATATTTTGTCCATATTTTGTGTGTGTTTTTGCCTTGTGTTTGCTCTTGAAAACCGCAGTATCGCCTCCATCTAGTGGTTTGTAGGTCTAATACATATTTTGACATTGAAGTTAATAAATTGTGACAGGTTATTGTTTCATTTATGACAATATAAAATCAAATGCATTAGGAAATTTTAACCACACAAATTTGGGATTATCAAGGGCAGACAATCCATGTTGTTCATTTAATTCAAATCCCAACATTTCCCCTACTTTTTTGAAAGGCTCCATGTGAATAGTAATATAAATAATACAGAGCATTAATGTCTGTCATTTAAAACATGAATTGTGAGAGTTGTGATGTGGATTTGATGATGTGGTCTACTTTTCCTAAACACAGTTCCTCAGAAGCATGTTTTTAAATTCTGTGAAATAGCACAACAATCACACTGTTGTACTTCAGAAGTGTGACAGATTCAATGGGAAGTTATTACTATCAAGGCAAAATTGTATTTAACTTTCAAAGCAAATATTAACTAGAGGGGTAGTTAATATAGAGAAGTACCTTTCATAGATACATTTTAAGTGTTGATGCTCATTATTAGGCTATGATTAATGTATTAGTAGGGTCAAGTTTTAATAGCCTATTGTCATTATTGGAATACTATAATAAGGAAATGATCAAGGAAAACTTTTACACTGTGCGGTGGTCACCAATTACTTTAAAGCAAATTCCGTATGATCTCTGAATCTTGCTAAATGAAACACTAATCCGTTCAATCTCACTGGGCTCACTTGCCTGTTTTTACTTCGCCTCTGTCTCACGCGGCCGTACCATGGGGAAATCTTTGGGTGGAGCCAATGACCTAGTTTTGTCCAATAGCGTTCTGCGAAGGGCAGAGACTAACCTAATTTGAACCAATCGCTGGTAGGCAGTATCCGCGCGTGCCAGGGCCATGTGCTCCCTTCGAGTGCAGGAATCGGTTTTAAGGTAGTAGGGAGATAGATATTTTGTGTCGGCAAAAACACAGACTTTAACAATTTTAGGCGGATTAAATGCAAAAATATTGATAATGATGATTTTAATGATTTGTTGAATTTGGTTTCCAGTTCCTTGAAATTACAGAGATTAGTCCACACCCCAAGTAGTCTACGAGGAATTGAATAGTAACATTTTTAAAATTAAATCAGAGGGTACTGGACATTGCAAAGCAATTCCATTCTTGTGTAGGTTTAGGATTGGTTGCAGTTGTGGAGTTTGTGTGTAACCTACAGGACCCGTGATCTTAATCAGATATGTGCATTGGTCCATTCATCTCGTGGTTACTCGTTTAGCTTTATGACTGACATTAAGGTCAACCACGTGTTCCATCCATTGGTTACATTAAAAGTTATGCAGAGGGCGAATTGTTCAAGTCGGCGTGGTTTGGTTACAGTAATCGACAACTCCCCCTGACTGGTTTGTTTAAGAAGGGGTGGTGCTCATTTATGTAGTTTTGGGCGTTTTCGGAGTTGTAGATCATGAATATTGATCAGCCTCTCCCCCAGCGCCAATCCCCTGTGAGCGCTGATGTCACGAGAGCGGCCCGTGTTCGTTCCAGCTGACTCTTGCGGTGCTCGGTTGCTTCCTTGCTCGTAGCCAACAGAAAGGCAGGGAAAGAAGGTAAACGACAAAAATAACGAGAGAGAAAGACCGAGAGAGCGAGAACGACTAAGTAGGTGAGAGGAAAAACGAGACCTCAACACCTATCCTACTCATGTTGGATATTATTTGACGACGACTTTTTTTCCCTCCTATCACCCCCCGCCCACACTTATTTTCTCTATTATTGGATTTCTAGGTACCGCTCCATAATCCATTTTACTCCATGGACAACCCTCAGGTTTGTTTGTTTTATTTTTGTCCAGGTCAAGAAGAAAATCAACTCGGTTTGATGCCTATTCTCAATTAAACGGACATCATCAAGCAAGGCATTTTGGCGAAATCTGAGCGCTGACGTGCAACTTTGTTTATCTCATAGATAGAGGCTGGGATAAGTGATTAACTCTTAAAGGGCACATTGCATTTGTTAAGGTTATTGAATAAAACACATTTTTACCATGAACATATTTTTGAGGACATCATTTTCACTTTTGATTTTCTCATGGAAAGTTGGAAGAGCAATAGCAATAGTTTATTGTTGATATAACATATTTGTCATGTCGAATTGTACTATTCTCTAGCACTTTCTTAATGCATATTTAGATAGGCTAACATTCGGTTTTCGAATGAGGTAAATAACAGTCGGTCTAGCAGTGTGTATTCAGCTGTCCACCTTTTTAATCGTCACGTCACTGTTGTGAACCCGCTGACAGCCAGTCAATCGTTTTGTGGATTAATCGGATAAATTCAGCGCTCATTCCACCGTGGGAATCAACGACCATCCCAATCATGTCTAGGCCACTCACACAGCTCCTACCGCCTGACCTCCCGGCTGGAGCGAGCCCACAGTTCGGCACTGGTAACCTTGCGGGCAGTGTCCCGACTTGCGGACACTTGAACTCCATGGCCAGCCTCAAGACTCTCCTACAGCTGCCCATCAAGGTTGACCAGCGAGCGAAAGACTGCTGTGTAATGAAAGGTGAGGTTTGTGTGGTGAGGGCAGGAAGGAAGGGGACAGTATATGCATAACAAATATTAAAATAAGTACACACACACACAGAGTGGCCTGCAAACTTTGTTTTCATTTCGTTGGCTTGGTTTCATGTTTATAAATATAAAGTATTCTTTAACTTGTATAAAGCATTCATTAACTTGTATTATGCATTACTTATTATGGCAATAGGTTCATATTTTTGTTGTCAGCAACAACACATACACAGCATAGAACATTAGTGTGTTTATCCTTCATTAAGGACACATCTCATGATATTGATGTACACTGAGTATACAAAACATTAGGAACATATTTTAGTTTCAGCCCCTTCTGCTCTCAGAACAGTCTCAATTCGTTGGGGGCATGGACTCTACAAGGTGTCCAAAGCGTTCTATAAGGATGCCGGCCTATGTTGACTCCAATGCTTCTCATAGTTGGCTTGATGTCCTTTGGGTGATTGACCATTCTGGATACACACAGGAAACTTTTGAAATGGAAAAACCAACAGAGTTGCAGTTCTTGACACGCTCAAACCGGTGCACCTGTCACCTACTACCATACCCCGTTCAAAGGTCTTTAATCTTTTGTCTTGCCCATTCACCCTCTGAATGGCACACATACACAATCAATGTCTCAAGGCTTAAAGGCCCTTCATCTATTGTATGGGGCGGCAGGTAGCCTAGTGGTAAGAGCGTTGGACCAGTAACCAAAAGGTTGCTAGGTCGAATCCCAGAGCTGCCCCTGAACAAGGAAGTTGCCTCTGGACAAGGAGGTTAACCCACTAGGGTTAGGCCGTCATTGTAAATAAGAATTTGTTCTTAACTTAAGTTAAATAAAAGGTTAAATAATAAATCAAATCTATACGGATTGAAGTGGATTCATCAAGGGATCATAGCTTTCACCTGGATTCACCTGGTCAGTGGAAAGAGCAGGTATTCCAAATGTTTTGTACGCTCAGTGTACACCAAGCTCTCAATCCAACAAACACAGACATTGTAAATGCTCAAATATTAACTAAGGGTGGGGGCAGGGAAGGTTGTTAAATGTAATGTAAAAAATAAAAAAAATAGATAGATGTACCCAAAAGTAGTTATTTATCATGAAGGCCATAAGCAATATCTAGTCATTACCGCTAGAAATATTAAAATCTAGTTATAAAATCCTGAGGTGTTCACAGTTCGCAATATGATGAAAATATGAAAAATCATGTATGATTTATTTCCTATTCAACAAAAGTTGAGGTAAGGGTTTGAAATTATTAAAATGCATTCTAAATATAGTAAGAAATTATTAATGACTTATTTAATATTTCGTATGGCTGTAAAATAAAAATGATCATACTTCGTGACAGAACAAAATTGGCACCATTTCATATAACTGATGACGGAAAAGACGCCATTCAAACGCCTGCTAACTTGTTACAACTTCAACCTTAAGCACAAAATGATTTAGTTGCTCTGTGACCAAGAGAAAGTGGTCTTGTTTATATTGTTCTAAATTATTTTGTATTTTTTTCATGTTGAGAGCTCTAAGTCCATCCGAGAACATCACAGTGAGAGAGATATTTTTTTCTGCAATCACCTGTTTCATATGCTGTAAGTGGAGCTGCAAGCTTCACAGCCAGAGGAAATCGATCCTTTGTTTAGATGGGGAGCGACACATTTTTCCTGCCTATGCAAATATGGCGTCAGATTTCACATACTGCATCTCAGATGAGAGCAGCACGTGAAGCAGGACAACCAGAACTTTGAGTCAAATCAAACTTTATTGGTCACATGCGCCAAATACAACCGGTGCAGACTTAACAGTGAAATGCTTAAATTAAAGGACATTCCCAACAGTGCAGAGTTTTAAAAAAAGACAAATATTTGCTAAATAAAAAAGGAAATAGTGACACAATTAAAAAAATAACAATGCTATATACAAGGAGTACCAGTACCGAGTCAATGTGCAGTAGTACGAGGTAATTGAAGTAATATAGTATGTACAAGTAAGTAGGAGGAAAAGTGACTAGTCAATCAGGATATATAATAAACAGAGTAGAAGCAGCGTGTGTGTGTGTGTGTGTGTGTGTGTGTGTGTGTGTGTGTGTGTGTGGCGTCAATATGCATGTGTGAGTGTATGTAATGTGTGTGTTGGAGTGTGAGTGCAAAACAACTGAGAAATAAATAATAGAGGGCTTGAATGTAAATTGTCTGGTTTTGATTAACTGTTCAGAAGTCTTGTGGCTTGAGGGTAGAAGCTGTCCAGGAGCCTTTTGATCAGAGACTTGGTGCTCCAGTACCGCTTGCCGTGCTGTAGCAAAGAGAAGGGTCTGACTTGGGTGGCTGGAGTTTTTGACCATTTCTAGGGCCTTCCTCTGACACTGCCTGCATAGCCGTGGGAAGTAGTTGGGGTGGGGCTGGACTAATCTTTTTTGCCTGTGCTGGCACTGCAGATGGCTATATTGGTCTAATAATACAGGACTATATAATGCCCAGTGCACTACTTTTCTGAAAAATAATTTATTTCAAATATAATTGAGATTTTTCAGGGGGGTTGCAGCAACCCCTAATTCCCGCGGCTATGACCGCCTGGTATAGAGGTCCTGGATGGTAGGGAGTTCGGCCCCAGTGATGTACTGGGCCATATGCACTACTCTCTGTAGCGCCATGTGGTCGGATGCCGAGCAGTTGCCTTACCAAGCAGTGATGCAGGCAGTCAAGATGCCCTCAATGGTGCAGCTGTAGAAGTTTTTGAGGATCTGAGGGCCCATGACAAATCTTTTCAGACTCCTGCCTCCTGAGGGGGAAGAGGCATTGTCGTGCCCTCTTCACAACTGTGTTGGTGTGTTTGGACCATGATAGGTTCTTAGTAATGTGGACACCGAGGGACTTGAAGCTCTCGACCCGCTCTACGACAGCCCCGTCGGCAGACTTAATGATGGTGTTGGAGACTTGTACGGTCACGCAGTCGTGGGTTATCACGCAGGGGGGTCAGCGTGGCAGATGTGTTGTTGCCTACCCTCACCACCTTGGGGGCAGCCCGTCAGGAAGTCCAGGATCCAGTTGCAGAGGGAGGGTTCAGTCCCAGGATCCTTAGCTTAGTGATGATCTTGAAGGTCACTATGGTGTTGAACACTGAGCTGTAGTCAATGAACAGCATTCTTCCTTTTGTTCAGGTGTGATCGAGCAGTATGAAGTGCAATAGAGATTGTGTCATCTGGATCTGTTTGGGGTGGTATGCAAATTGGACTGGGTCCAGGGTTTCTGAGATGATGGTGTTGATGTGAGCCATGACCAGTCTTTCAAAGCATTTCATGGCTATGATGTGAGTGTTACGGGGCGGTAGTCATTTAGACAGGTTACCTTAGTGTTCTTAGGCACAGTGACTATGTTGGTTTGCTTGAAGTATGTAGGTATTACAGACAGGGACAGGGACAGGTTGAAAATGTCAGTGAGGACACTTGCCAGCTGGTTAGCGCATGTTCTGAGTACGCGTCCTGGTAATCTGTCTGTCCCTTGTGAATGTTAACCTGTTTAAAGGTCTTATCACATCGGCTATGGAGAGTGTGATCATACAGTCGTCCGGAACAACTGGTGCTCTCACGCATGGTTCAGTGTTGCTTTCCTCAAAACAAGAATAGAAGGCATTTAGCTCGTCTGGTAGGCTCATGTCACTGGGCAGCTCTCGGCTGGGTTTCCCTTTTGTAATCCTTTAAGACACATCCGATGAGCATCAGAGCCGGTGCTGTAGGATTTGATCTTATTCATGTATTGACATTTTGCATGTTTGATGGTTCGTCGGCAGGCATAGCGGGATTTCTTATAAGTGTACGGATTAGTGTCCTGCTCCTTGAAAGCGGCAGCTCGAGCCTTTAGCTCAGTGCGGATGTTTCCTGTAACCCATGGCATCTGGTTGGGAAATGTACGTATGACCACTATGGGCACAACGTCATTGATACACTTATTAATGAAGCCGGTGACTAATGTGGTAAACTCCTCAATGCCATTGGAAGAGTCCCAGAACATATTCCAGTCTGTGCAGGCACAACAGTTCTGTAGCTAGTCCCCTAAAATAAGGAACTTAACGTTTAGGTTAAAGGGATGTCACAACCTTAGTCAGCTGCTGTCTGTACACAAACAACAATCACATTGACTAACAGCCTCCCCCTGGTGGCTATAGAGTTGAACAGCAGCCCTCCACAATTTCCATGGATATCTTTGTGTAAGAGGTGACGCTGACCAAGACTGACAGCTCCTCCAATGGACTCGGGGCACAAAGGACCTACCAGCATCAAGTTCACCATTAGAGCATGCATAGTCGGGGTGCATCACTAATGTTAAGGGATGGAGAAGGGCTTTATTACATGAGATGGAGTCTTTTGCATCCAACATATTTGCTTGCCTGTGGCTTCGATGCATGATGCATTTCCCTTTGAACAGAAACAGTATATTTCTCTCCCTGGTCGGCTTGCTTGCTTTGTTCGACACCCTCATATACACCCACTCGCTGTGCGTATCGCTCCTCTCCTACCTCTTCTGTCCGCCTCTCCATCCTCTCCATCCTCTAGCACATTTACCAAATCCCCCTCATTCACTCCTCTTGCACTTGTCACATCTCCCTCAATCCCCCTTCACTTCTATCTCTTTCCTCATCCCACTTCTTTTCTTTGCATTGCATATCTCTCTCTGCCTATCCTTTTCTCTCCTCTCTTCCATCACTCCTCCTATTTCCACTCCCTCTTCTTTCTCTTCCTTCTCACCCTCTTTATTCTCGTCTCCTATATTTCCCCTCATCCACCAATATCGCTCTGTCATCCATCTCTCCTCCTATTTGAATCTCTTTAGTCTCCTCTTCCCTTTCCTCTTCCTAATCACCACATCTCCTCTTATATTCATTCCCTCTTTTTCTGTCTCCATCCTCTCCTCCCTAATTACTCCTCTGTTCCATTTCGCCTCTCTCCTGTCTATTTATGATTTTTGAATTGCTTTTCTCTCCTCTCTCCTCCCTTTCACCCCTCTCACTCCTCTCCTGTCTCCTCTCTTCTCTATCATCTCTCCTGTCTGTCTGGCTTATTTTGCATTCCCTTTTTTTTTCTCCTCTCTCTTCCCTCTTGCATGTCTCTCTCCTCTCTATCTCACTTCCAAAACTGTGTGTGGGCGTGTGTGTGTGCTGACAATAATGCGCTGTGCTGGCCAGTACAGCCCTGGTGTGATCATCACACTATGAATCAGCCCTGTCACCCTTTTCCCTACCTCTTCAACCCTCTATCTGATCTCCTCTGCCTAGCTCTTAGCAGTGTCACACTGATAGTCATCCCCCATTTTGGAGCCCCCTCTCCTTGCTCATTAATGTGATGGCTCTCGCCTCCCCTTATTACCCTCGCTAAGCTGCCAATTCAAGGGAGTGAGGGCTGAGACACGAGACGATGCCACCTCTGCTAATAATGTTAGCGTATCATCTCACTCCCTCATTATGTTGCCTAGCATCTCTCTCTTTCCTCATTATGCTAGCTTAGCATCTCACTTCCTCTTCATGATGTCAGAGTAGCATTTCAGTTCACCTTCATGATATTAGCATAGCATCTCACACCCTTACTCAAATTTGTCAGCCAGCCTGTGTGTGGATAGGAAGACTGCTGGCACTGTTGCTGAATCAGCCATGTAATGGCGGTTGGTTGCATGCAGAGCTGTTGAAGGCACAATGGCTCCCAGGCAGATTATGTGATGATAAGCGACAGCAGTGATGAACACTGAACAGGCTGGATTTTTGCACTCAATGATCCTCTCTCGCTCTCTCCCCTTTTCCTCCAATTGTTCTCTTTCATTTATTCTCTCTCCATCTCACTCGCTCTCTTTCTCCATCTCCTTTCTATCTCTTTCTCCCCATCTCCCACTAACAGATAAAGACAAACCCCAGGACTCAGACGAGGACTCCATGAGTGGAGGTCCAGGTGGCCGGCCTTCCCAGTCGGCCTTCCTGGGGCCCCATCTGTGGGAGCGCACGCTGCCCTGCAGCGACGGGGGCCTCTTCCAGCTTCAGTACATGGACCTGGAGGAGTTCCTGACTGAGAACGGCATGGCCATGCATAACAAAGGTGGCAACGGCTCCAGCGCCAGCGCCCAGGTGCCCTCGCAGAGTTCCCTGCAGTCGGCCGTGCCCAACCAGAGCTCCCAGTGCCCGCCGTCATCCCCTCCGCCATGTTCTTCTTCATCGTCCTCCATGTCCTCCTCATCTTCCTCCTCCTCGCTGCTGGGCCTGGACAATGTGCCGCTGCCACCAAACGGACTGCCAGGCATGATGGGAGGGCCCGAGTGCCTACATGGTTAGTAGTAGAGCTCTGCTACCTGAGCCGAGCCCGACGGGCCCCAACGTTATACATCGGGTTAAGGCCTGTTTTTTTTTTCATCAATAACTAACGTACGAGTAGGGCATCGGGTATCGCTAAATTAATCACTAACGTTTCGAAGCTGAGCCATTTGCTCGTGTTCTGCTGCGCAGTACAGTCATATCTGACTAAGATCTTAACATGGTGTCAGAAGTCCTGAAACCTCGGCAAATACAGTGGGGCAAAAAAGTATTTAGTCAGCCACCAATTGTGCAAGTTCTCCCACTTAAAAAGATGAGAAAGGCCTGTAATTTTAATCATAGGTACACTTCAACTATGTCAGACAAAATGAGAAAAAATAATCCAGAAAATCACATTGTAGGATTTTTAATGAATTTATTTGCAAATTATGGTGGAAAATAAGTATTTGGTCAATAACAAAAGTTTCTCAATACTTTGTTATATACTCTTTGTTGGCAATGACAGAGGTCAAACGTTTTCTGTAAGTCTTCACAAGGTTTTCACACACTGGTATTTTGGCCCATTCCTCCATGCAGATCTCCTCTAGAGCAGTGATGATTTGGGGCTGTTGCTGGGCAACACGGACTTTTAACTCCCTCCAAAGGGGAGTGGGGTTGAGATCTGGAGACTGGCTAGGCCACTCCAGGACCTTGAAATGTTTCTTACGAAGCCACTCCTTCGTTGCCCAGGCGGTGTGTTTGGGATCATTGTCATGCTGAAAGACCCAGCCACGTTTCATCTTCAATGCCCTTGCTGATGGAAGGAGGTTTTCACTCAAAATCTCACGATACATGGCCCCATTCATTCTTTCCTTTACACGGATCAGTCGTCCTGGTCCCTTTGCAGAAAAACAGCCCCAAAGCATGATGTTTCCAACCCCATGCTTTACAGTAGGTATGGTGTTATTTGGATGCAACTCAGCATTCTTTGTCCTCCAAACACGACGAGTTGAGTTTTTACCAAAAAGTTCTATTTTGGTTTCATCTGACCATATGACATTCTCCCAATCTTCTTCTGGATCAGCCAAATGCTCTCTAGCAAACTTCAGACGGGCCTGGACATGTACTGGCTTAAGCAGGGGGACACGTCTGGCACGGCAGGATTTGAGTCCCTGGCGGCGTAGTGTGTTACTGATGGTAGGCTTTGTTACTTTGGTCCCAGCTCTCTACAGGTCATTCACTTGGTCCCCCCGTGTGGTTCTGGGATTTTTGCTCACCGTTCTTGTGATCATTTTGACCCCACGGGTTGGGTGAGATCTTGCGTGGAGCCCCAGATTGAGGGAGATTATCAGTGGTCTTGTATGTCTTCCATTTCCTAATAATTGCTCCCAGAGTTGATTTCTTCAAACCAAGCTGCTTACCTATTGCAGATTCAGTCTTCCCAACCTGGTGCAGGTCTACAATTTTGTTTCTGGTGTCCTTTGACAGCTCTTTGGTCTTGGCCATAGTGGAGTTTGGAGTGTGACTGTTTGAGGTTGTGGATAGGTGTCTTTTATACTGATAACAAGTTCAAACAGGTGCCATGAATACAGGTTACGAGTGGAGGACAGAGGAGCCTCTTAAAGAACAAGTTACAGGTCTGTGAGAGCCAGAAATCTTGCTTGTTTGTAGGTGACCAAATACTTATTTTCCACCATAATTTGCAAATAAATTCATTAAAAATCCTACAATGTGATTTTCTGGATTTTTTTTCCAAATTTTCTCTGTCATAGTTGAAGTGTACCTATGATGAAAATTACAGGCCTCTCATCTTTTTAAGTGGGAGAACTTGCACTATTGGTGGCTGACTAAATACGTTTTTGCCCCACTGTGTGTTTGTGTGTGTGTGTGTATAGGTAAAAATATATATTTGTACTATTACCCCTTTTAATCCCCAATTTCATGATATCCAAAAAATATATATTTGTACTTTTACGCCTTTTACTCCCCAATTTCATGATATCCAATTGGTAGTTAGTCTTGTCCCATTGCTGCAACTCCCCTATGGAGGCGAAGGTCGAGAGCCATTCTCCTCGACCAGGAAGAGAAATATACTGTTTCTGTTCAAAACGACCCTGCCAAGCTGTACTGCTTCTTGACACACTGCTTCCTTAACCCGGAAGCCAGCCGTATCAATGTGTCCGAGGAAACACCGTCCAGATGGCGACCAAGGTCAGCCTGCAGGCGCCTGGCCCGCCACAAGGAGTCGCTAGAGTTCGATGGGACAAGGAAATCCCGGACGGCCTAACCCAGATTGTGCGCCGCCTCATGCGTCTCCTGACCACAGCCGGCTGTAACGCAGCCTGGGATCGAACCCGGGTCTGTAGTGACGCCTCAAGCACTGTGATGCGGTGCCATTGAAACGCGGGAGGCCCAGGTTCCATTTCTGTGCCTTGTGCCGGTTCCAACCCCCGGTGTGTAGGTGAGGGATTATTTTTCACCATATGTTTGCGTGTTTTGCGTTGGTGTGTGTCTGAGCAATGTCACAAGATCGACAATGTCACAAGATGACTGAAACTGTCATTGCAGTAGTTGCACCTTCCTCAACATGCCCCATGTCGGCATGGGTCGGCGGGGGAAAACACAGCAGTTTGTGAAGCTCCAAGGCAAAAACAAATATTTAGGAGGGCCAATGGAACTGCTTTATGTTTTATTCCAAAGTACAAACGCCTCACTGTGCATTGATAAATCCAAAAATCCCTCGTCTAGTGCGAAATTGGTGGCTTGATGCTAGCAGAAGATGATCAAGGGACAGGGGACAAAAACAAGCAGAAGCTAAATGCAAAGGGTAAAAAGACAGGGTATAGTCTCAAACAACTTGTCCAGTAGACGATTCAGGGTCCTTTGTTTTGGCACCTGGTTTTATCGTAATTAACCTCTTAAACTCTGACACCCTCTGGTGGCATTTTCTAATAAACGCATAATATTCTATACTACCACCATAAAGTGCATTTAGTTTTCAAAACTACAAGCACATGCTTTACAATGTCCATCAGGGTGTACCCTTTTCCATGACTAGACCTACATTGCATACTCTTATGACATCGCCAGCAGTAAGATTTGAGTTTGATTTCCAAAAAGACAAGGACTGTAGCTTTCAAATGACGTGTCCCTTTCTATTTTTCTGACAAAACGTTCACACCGGACCGAAACAGATCTGCTAAATCCCTTCTACACAAACAGACTAACTTTACGAAGAACAAAATATATAGATGAGTTACAGACCAGGGAATACAGTCAAGAGTGCTTAGAGAAATGATCCAATTCCGGAATCAATCGTAGAAATGTTTAGCACAATACATCATTTCAATGACCCGTAGAGAGGAAAGGGTTAAAGTAAGACTCTGCAATACAGTAAAAAACGAGAGAGCCCAGTTGAGTGTTCTCCTTGCATGTTTTAAAACCTCTCACTCTGTCTCTCCCTCCCCCTTACTCCCTCTCTCACACGCTTGGGCCATGTGCAGGCGTTGTGTCACGTGCCGATGCAGAGAGCAATGGCGCGAGAGAGCAAGGGGAGGGAGCGAGGCATAAAGAGGGAGTAAAGTGAGTGAGAGAGAGAGAGAGAGAGAGAGAGAGAGAGAGAGAGAGAGAGAGAGAGAGAGAGAGAGAGAGAGAGAGAGAGAGAGAGAGAGAGAGAGAGAGCATAATATTGCATAAGGCTAGCCTTCCATAAAGAAGCCGAGAGATTTACGTTGCAGAGATATCCCCACCATGTCGCCATACCATTTTTACACACTGAACAACATTGTGACATAACATTTCAGAATGACATGTTGTTGACATAAGGACTGAGGGAAAGACTGCTATGAAATGAAAGGTGAGGTTTATTGTTTGTGTGTGGTGGTGGGGGGGGGGGCTGCTTTAGACAGCTGTGCTCTCTGTGTTATTTTCTGAAGGAGGGAGGAAGAACGTGAGGCAGAGTGGTTTGTCCTTTGGATACTTACGAAGGAAGGATCTTGTGTATATTTTAAATTGAAGATAGAGGGAGTATGGGGGGTGGGGTAGGTGTTGGAGGGGTATTGTAGGGAACTGTCTTTGTGGTGGCGGACGGGGGAGCGCATTTTATGTAACACTTCCTAAAGCACATTCCATTTCAGCATTTCTATTTCCTCAAGTGTTTTCTAAAAACAATTCGCAATCAAACAATCGTTGCCAACAACCCTGCTCAGAATTGTTACCTGGAAAATGTACTTGTATTGCTATTAAGTATACAAAAAATATATATTATAGGTGTATTTTACAACTTGATGATTGTTCCTCACCGTGAACGTAATCTATGGCCCAGCAGATACTGTTTCATTAAACAGCCACTAAAAACTTCAGCTAACTTTAACTACCACAAGCTAACAATCAATGGAAGTGATGTGAGTGTGTATTTTTAAAAATTTTAAATCACATTTTAAGTAGCATCAAACCAAATATGGAGTTGATGGTTAGCTGAATTTTGTAGTGGCTGTTTAAAGAAAAAGGAATCAATGGTTCAGTTATCTTGGCCCATAGATTACATTCAGGGTGAGCAACCATCTAACATCAAGCTGTAAAATAGTGAACTACTCCTTTGACCATCAAGCATATTTTACTGAGTGAGGGTAAAATAGAATGACCTTGACCAAAGGTAAAAGATGGCAAGGGGCATAAGAAAGCTTAGAGCTGCATGTAGAAGGTTGTTTACCCAGCAACACAGTTTTTGGATCGGTTTCAACCTTTTGCCCAAAATGGTTGTTATTAAGATTAGGCTTTGGTGCCATCTTATCCTGGATCAGCCAGCTGCCAACTCAACTCCAAAACTGACGGAGTGATGTGGCCTCTGCTTCCACCTGGCGGCTGACCGGTAACACTGCAACCTCCGTGCAGCAGCCTGTTTATAAACACATCATATGTGATGATGCCTTTATACACAGAAATAACTCATCCTCTATACCTTATTATTGGCATGCTTGAGGCTTTGACCTTTCACCCTGGCCATGGTGAGAAGTATGTGATCAACCACAAGTTTGTTTTTGTTGGCCTGTCTCCATATAGGTGGCCAAGTTGGGCCTCCTGACCTCTCGCCCTCCTCCACCACCACCTCTCCCTGTCCCCCCGGGCCGCCAGGGGGCCCGCCGGTCACCAGTGGCACTGCTGACGTCATGGTGAACTTTGACCCGGACCCGGCGGACGTGGCGCTGTCCAGCGTGCCGGGCCAGGAAGCCTTCGACCCCCGAAGGCACCGCTTCTCGGACGAGGAGCTCAAGCCACAGCCCATGATCAAGAAGGCCCGCAAGATGCTGGTGCCAGACGAGCAGAAGGTGCTACATTTCTTACAGTTCTTGTCTTTAAATGTAGTTTGCACATAAGAGGCTTAATGGTAGAGTTGACAAAATATCATCCTAAAAAGCAGGTCAACTTCCTGCTTAAGTGGATGGCACACATTGGGAAGGGGCAAGTTTAAATTCTGATGTCTGTAGGCAGGAGGTCCTCCCCCGCTGCGTGTGATGTCATATTGCTGAGTCTACCTTTAATGCACGTGCAGGTTTTTTTACAGGCTGAATTCGATGAATTAGAACTAATTACGTAATTGAGGTGCATGCGTTCATCTTTCTGGCTCATTGTAGAGCAGAAGAAGTAGTTATACATTCCTGATGGACCTGGCATGTAGATGTGCATGTAACACCATGGTAAGAAGGTAGGAAACTGTCATATTGCTGTCTGTAGAGTAGCTGATTGTGATGGAATTTTTAGTAAGGCTCTGTGTACTTTTCTGTCATTTCAACACAAACGTTTATACAAATCTTTATATACATGCTTCAAGTGTGCAAATACAATGCTCAGTTGTGACCCCTCTCCCCCTGCCTCCCTCGCCATCACAAAACTGCCCCTCTCCTTCCCTCTCCTCTTTTCCCACACCCCCCCCACAACACGCCTCTACTTTGTGGTGACTCCTGCAGGACGACAAGTACTGGAGCCGGCGCTACAAGAACAACGAGGCGGCCAAGCGTTCACGTGACGCCCGGCGCCTCAAGGAGAACCAGATCACGGTGCGCGCCGCCTTCCTGGAGCGAGAGAACGCTGCTCTCAGACAGGAAGTGGCCGACATGCGCAAGGAGCTGGGCCGCTGCCGCAACATCCTCAACAAGTTTGAGAGTCGACACGGAGACTTGTGAGGAGGAGGAAGAGGAGGGAGGCGGTGGAGGAGGAGAGAGGGGTATAAGGCAACATTGGCAGCCCTTTATTTGAGGGGGTGCGCGTACGGCCTACGTAGACTTGGCGTAAGCATCGTATGACACCTTGCGTAAGCCTCCATGTTGCGAGTAGCCTGCAGTGTTGCAGTGAGTGCAGCCTCCATTTAGTGATTCTGTGCTATGCTGGTTTCACTTCCCCTGTCTCTTTGACGGGTATTGTCACTTGGGCGTCGCGACGTCATTCAGTGTTTTATATCAGGTGCATTGCAGTGTTTTTCCGGGTAATGCGCAGGGCCATACATGCACCCGTTCAAATGAGGTGTTCAAATCATACAGATCACAAGACAACTAATGTTTTTAAGCTATAGACAAGGAGACAAGCCAGGGGAAGACAGGTGTGTACTTTATTTCTATGACAAAACATGTATATTTTTGAACTGTACTGGGCAGGGAGGGAGACGTGGGCAAACTAGAAAACAGAGGATGAGCTACAGTATAACTAGAAGAGGAAGATTAGGAGAGGTGGTTCAGGACAGAAGAAAGCAAAGAGATTTCAACATAACTGTATATTTTTATATTTGCAAAGATGGACAGTTCAGAGGGGATTTTGGAAGTAATATTTTGTATATTTTATATATGGGTGAGTTTAGTATAGTGATGGGGGCTATTGGTAAATGGATTGGTAAATGATATATTTTGAACTCGTTAAGATAGAGGGGTCAGAGGTCGTAATTGAGAATGTATAATGGTTGTATCCAGGGATAACATGACGGCAAGAGAGGAGAATTATCTTAGTAAATGTTTGTGGACATAGACAGATCGAAGATATTGTATAGTTTTAATTTTGTTCTGTTAGGTTTGTTGAAGCACTTAAAAGGGAATTCTCAAAAATGTTCACTTCATGTTCATCATCGCCAGTACCATTAACATGTGGAAATGGGGCATTTATGTTTTGTAGTAAAAAAAGACCAGTGTTTCCAATGAGTTCATCAATCAATTAGTAGGCAATGCCTACTCGTAATTGGTTAAAATCACATGATGCACACCGATGATGTCATTGGAAACACTTTTCACATATGTTGATGTTGGGGTGGTTCTGGAGTTGATGAAAATTGAAAAAATGACAAGTTTACTTTTTAAAGGGCAATTCTTCCTCTTTTCAACCGCATTATCGTCATCTCCACCATCAAACCAGTGTTTACATATGTGAGAACATCACGTTCCTATTGTCTGTGCTTAAAAAGATAATGCTTCTCTTATGACATCACCTGCAACAAGTTTTTAGCCCAAGGGAGAGTATTTTCTAGCTCTTTTGATGTCATTGGGGAGAACTTTTTAACCTTGTTTTTTTTCTACAAAACCTAGAAATGCACCTTTTTCACATACACTACACAGCCAAATATTTCACCCAAACCCGTTGCTGACTGGTTTATAAAATCTTGCACACAGCCATGCAATCTCCATAGGAAAACATTGGCAGTAAAATGGCCCGTACTGAAGAGCTCAGTGACTTTAAACATGGCACCGTCATAGGATGCCACCTTTCCAACAAGTCAGTTAAACAAATTTCTGCCCTGCTAGAGCTGCCCCGGTCAACTGCAACGGCTGTTATTGTGAAGTGGAAACATCTAGGAGCAACAACGGCTCAGCCGCGAAGTGTTAGGCCACACTAGCTCACAGAACTGGACCACCGAGTGCTGTCCTCGGTTGCAATACTCACTACCGAGTTCCAAACTGCCTCTGGAAGCAATGTCAGCACAATAACTGTTCTTCGGGAGCTTCATGAAATGGGGGTTTCCATGGCCAAGCAGCCTCACACAAGCCTAAGATCACCATGCGCAATGCCAAGCGTCGGCTGAAGTGGTGTAAAGCTCACCACAATTGGACTCTGGAGCAATGGAAACGCGTTCTCTGGAGTGATGAATCATGCATCACCATTAGTCCGTTGGACGAATCTGGGTTTGGTGGATGCCAGGAGAAAGCTAACTGCCCCAAATGCATAGTGCCAACTGTAAAGTTTGGTGGTGGAGAAGGAATAATGGTTTGGGGTTGTTTTTCATGGTTAGCATACAATGACATTCTAGACAATTCTGTGCTTCCGACTTTGTGGCAACAGTTTGGGGAAGGCCCTTTCCTGTTTCAGCATGACAATGCCCCCATACACAAAGCGCTCCATACAGAAATGTTTTGTCTAGATCGGTGTGGAAGAACTTGACTGGCCTGCACAGAGCCCTGACCTCAACCCCATTGAACACCTTTGGGATGAATTGGAACGCCGACTGTGAGCCAGGCCTAATCACCCCAACATCAGTGCCTGACCTCACTAATGTTCTGGTGACTGAATAGAAGCAAGTCCCTGCAGCAATGTTCCAACATCTAGTGGAAAGCCTTCCCAGAAGAGTGGAGGCTGTTATAGCAGCAAAGGAGGGACCGACTCCATATTAATGGCCATGATTTTGGAATGAGATGTTCGACGAGCAGGTGTCCACATACCCTTGGCCATGTTATCTATGTTGACACTGGTATTGTGTTGGAGATAACGAAAGTGAATTTGAAAAGTGGTGGAGTTGCCCTTTAATTTGTTATCTTCTCTTTGATTCCTTTCTGGAATTAAATCGTTTTAATTGTGTGTCTGGCACACAGAGAGAGAGAGAGAGAGAGAGAGAGAGAGAGAGAGAGAGAGAATAAATGGAAATGCTACAGTCAGTGATCAATCGCGAGGACAGCTGCAGCCACATAGATATTTGTGAATAAATATTGCCCAAATGTGTTGCCAGGTATTCATGTCGATGGGTGAATATGTTCGGCACAGACGCACACCGCAAACAGACATGTCAAGCCACACAGTCAAATAAGCTGGACCAGTGACTACATATGCATTTTTACATGAAATTACATGCATGCACGTAGTCACACACACGCTCTCAAATTATCTCACACACACACTTATTTGGCCCCGACAGCAAGCTGGACCTTGAAACGCAGGGCCATGTATGATAGCACACAACACTTCATCACTTTCTACAGCATCGCTCTCTCTCTCTCTCTCTCTCTCTCTCTCTCTCTTCTGATCCAATTTTGAATTGTGAAGCCAAATTGAAACTGGTTTGGAATCGATGGCCCAGGTTAAGTTGGCAGGGTTTAGCATGAACCTGAGCATGCCGACCGTTAACACACCTCACGTTTGATTACAATTCTTCTTCTTATTAGTGCGGACTATATATGGTGCTCATCCTGATCCTCCATCTGAACACACACACACACCTCAACATAGTAACTGAACTACCTATACCTTTTATTTACTTGGTTTGTTCTTTATTTTGCGTATCGTGTTGTAAGAGGAAATCGCATATGTAGATTGACACACAGAAGAGTATGTCTACACCTTTCCTGAACAACTTTACCCAGTGAAACAATACACCCTAATGTACCATACACATGTACAATTAAATACGAAAACTGATCTCTCACTAGATATGTGTGTGTATATGATATATGCTTGAACATGTGACTATAGATGTAATAATATACATGGCTTGAATATATAAATGTAGTATAAAATGATTGGAATCATTGTCAATTTCTCAGGTGTTCTGGGGGATTTAAAAAAAAAAACTCTTACGCTAAATCTTGATTTACTGAAGTTGTTCTTTCTTTTTACGGTTTGACCAGGATACATTTTGGAGCTGGCCCACTTTAGCAGTACATTTCGGTAAAATTAGATGGAATTGTACTGCGTACTACCAACTCACCTTGGTAGTGAGGTTGTAATTATACCAGTTCTGGATTTTAAGGTCTTTGTTGATTTCAGACATAGAATTCAATGTTCTTTTTTATTCTTCTCTCTATTACAGTTATTATTGCTAGTATTATCGTCGTTGTTGTCGTTGTTATTATCACTACTCTTGTTTCTTTTCCTTGCTACAACTTTTTAAGTGGGAATGCAGTTCTCATTTTTATCTCCCTTGTATATTTCAAGACCATCTTTACTCTACTTTATTTTCCATGAGCCTGTTCACTATCGGCACCATCCACTGAGACTATCTCCAGGTGCACTGTGGGGGCTGTAGTCTTGTCCGTGTGTGTTGTAATGTAACAAAAGCGGAAACAACCACAAACTATGGACTTGAAGGAAGAAAAAAAACCTGGAAGAATTTGAACTACATCTCCCAGCACAGGCTTCTAACACCACCCATCTTTTGATGGACGAAGAAGCAACTTTTTGATACCTGGGACTTGTTTGCAGAAGCTTATAAACTTTTAACAGCTGTATTTTTCTACATGTCTGTATACTGTATGATTACTACAACTTTTTGTGGGCATTTGTAGCCCATCCTCACAATGGTGGTATGCTACTAAACGGCATTGCGGGTAATGTACACAGCCTATTTCCCCTTCCCCATGTGGATTATAAACTACTACCTGTTGTGACTGTTATAAATAAACTACAAATCCCATGAGCACACCACTACCCTAATGCACCAGTAATGTCTACTGATCCTGCCTATATGGATGCTGGGGGATGTGGTCTGGCTTTTCCGAAATCACCAATAAAGATTCGTCCTTACTCACTGAGAAAGCTTTTGTGGTGTCTTGTATGTTGTCAAAATTGTATATCTTCTCTTTGTGTGAAACTACAGTGAATCGAACTCTCACGGCATCAGAAAGTACAACGAAGGCACTAAGGCCATTTAAGATGGTGCTACCCCCCCCCGAGACCATATTAGACATCATAAAATGGCGGCCCACTGCCACCTGTGACCAGTGGGCTGGTTCAGCTGTTCGTCAACATGGATTGCTTCAAGCAGTTCCCTCTCAACTCCGTCTGTTCAGTCAGTAGTAGCAGCATGGCATCGCCCAGGTGTTAACTAAAATGGGTTCAAATGATAGATCCACATGGACTCCCGGAGCGACTGTTTTCTGACCACAGTATCCATTTCACCATGGAAAGTTTGATAGTCTTTCAGGGCTGCACTTGATACAAATATGTAATGCTCTGATTTCCCAGGTGAAGTAAATGATTGTACATTTGATATGATTGCAGTTCAATAGAGACTGTAGCACAGGCTGATTTCACGTTTGACAACAAAGAACCCTCCACAAATCCTGGATGTCATACATTACAATGTTTGTGTCTGCCTTGGGGCTAGAAAAATAGTCTGGACGAAGCCATTGATTTTCGCCCTAAAAGAGGATACATTTCTAAAAAATAAAATAAAAAAGTAATTGATCTCGGATCTAGCAGAGCGTGTGTTATAGTGTTAGATGCAGGAAAACCCGAATCTGAGCCTACTCAATAGGAGCAGGGCCAAAGGCAAGTTTTCACGCTCTTCACCAGAGCAGTGATTAAGTGGTGGACACACTGCAACGCCTTCAATTACCATGGCCTCACTGTGTCCTTGACAACACTGCCGGAGGACAAATGTGTTCCCTACCATTAGAGGTGGGAGACCACGCTGGTTATGTCCCATATGGTACCCTGTTCCTTTTTTTTAGTGCACTACTTTTGACCAGGGGCCCTGGCCAAAAGTAGGGGACTATAAAGGGAATAGCGTGCCATTTAAGACGCAAGCCAGTGTTTTGACCACGGTATCAAGTCCTTGGCCTGCTACTGATTAAACCGCTACGGAGTGTTATTCTGTCGTCACTGAGGCAGGGATATGCTTAAGGAGGAACGGCGCTGAGAGAAAGAAATAGAGGGTAGAGAATAGGAAGATTACGTGAGGGAAATAATTGTCTTACTGCGATGATGAGTGTGTGTGTGTGACTAGGAAGACAGTCTAATCATTTACAAAGAGAGAATGCACGTGTGGACGTTGGTGTGCGTGTGCAAGAGTTTGGGCCTGAGAGAATTGAAGAGAGACATGGAGCGCGTGCTTGAGAGCGTGGCAGTGGGTAGTGTAATGTCTTTACATGTGTGGATGTCTGTCTCTGTGCTCTTCAAAGCCTCCCTCAGCTCCCTACAGAACTGGGTGAGAGGTCCCGTTCATTACGGCTGTGTGATGTGCCATGCCTCAATGGAAAACAGACGTAAGGTCCCTCACTGTGGTGCCCCTCTCTTCTCTTCTCCAACCTCCACCACTCCCCTGCCTCTTTCTCGCTCGTTCTGTACCCCCATCTCCTTACCCCTATCTCCACCATTACTTCTTCTCTCCTCTCTCACTTTTTTCCCAATCCTCTCTCTCCTCTATTTTCGCCTCTCGTCAAACCTCCACAAGCAACGCCTTCTGTCTCTCACTTTCTCCCTCTCTCCCCGTCACTTTAACCCCTATCCTACTGGACGCCCCCTGCCCCCCACTAACTCCTCACCCCCTCCCTCTCTCTTTCACCCCCCCAGCTTTCATTAAGAACCATTTTGACAACCAGGGAAGATGGCTCCCATCCTCCCCTAGCCTCCCCTTTTAGGACTTTTCCATCTCCCTGACAACCAACCTGTAACACTGTGCTATTGGGTGGGTGTGTGTGTGTGTTGGGTGGGGGGTGGGGGGGTCAAGCTGGGTAGCCTGTCACATCATAGCCCCGAGACTCAGCGACGCCGCACGTGAATGTCACTCCAAATGTCTCAGTGTGGCCTTGCACAGCGCAAGCAAACACCGCCCGTCACCTCCTCCACTGTAGCTGAGCGTGCCAGTGGCCCTATGAGCGATCGCCGTGGTGGTGTGGGAGGCATATCTGGCAGGTCTGGAAAAGCTGTCGCGGTACCGAATGACCCAAATGTCACGGGCATGCTGATTACCGAATCAGCCCTGTAATTGTTCCGGGTGGTATCGAGTTCCGTGCGGAATCCGATTCAAACGCCGACCGGCATTAATGAGAGACGGTTGTGGTAGGAGATGAAAATCCCACTGATGTATTCTGTGATGTGTGCCTATTCAGACCCGGCTGTAATGTAATGTAGGCAGTTTAAGTGATCACCAGTGTGGTGGATATATATGGTGCGAGCCTGTCTGATGTGTAGGGCTTGTTGATATGTGGCTCCTGACATTTGTCGTGCATGTCGCCGAGCAGAGTTGACAGCAAGGTGTTTCGATAAGTCATGAGGGTTAGGATATAGAGGACACTGGTGAATGACCAAGGAACACGACGACGTGATGGTCATACGCTGGTTATGACCTGTTATAACTCGTTTACTAACCATTTGGTGAACTGTTTGTATATCGTTGTGTCTCCCGTTTCCCTTTTAAGTATCAACATGATTGAATACATCTAAGCTGCGGTATATTAAAAGGGCAACACACTCCATCATTTCCGTGGCCTGCAGTTACAGCAAATGTCCCCCATTGCGATATCTGTGGAGATACAAGTTTTTTTTGTTTTTTTTGTTTTTTTACTGCGAACAACAGAGACGAAATAGGTCTTGATTGTGTTCTCAAGTTTGACTTGTCTGTACAGTTACATTTCAAGCTTAGGCACTACATATCAATCCACCGGCTGGAACATATCAATGTAGCATTACTCTGTCGATCTATACAACAGAAAATAGTGGCCCAATAAAATGGATGCGCGACATGTCAATGTACATAACAGCGCTCTGTGTGACTAAAATCAATTGTCCTATTGCAGTCTCTCAATGGCATGCGTGGCAAACCAATGGGACAGCTTTAAATGGCGGGAGTAAATCTCCGTTTTTGTCCTGAAACACTGAACTGTCAAAAGGGGCCAAGTTCCCAGGAACTCCAGGAAATTGCCAGGTTCTTCTGGTACGCTGTTGAATAGATGTGTCGCTAGCTGCAATTGTAATCTATATAACCACCCCTCCAGAGGCCTGCTGGGTCAGAGAAACTTTCCATACTATCAGGATGACATCACCAGTTGGCCTACACACAGGCCGGGATTCAATCAGATGCATTGTCCACAAGCAAACGGCATTCGTGGAGTTTTCGGTAAACGTGAATTACCTTTAAAAGTTAACTCCAGTCTGTTTGTCAACACTGTGCCTTTTGATTGAATCCCGGCAACAGGCAATTTGAATAAGTGGTGGAACCCAACTCTTTCTTAAAGGCATGTGCATTAGGTCCTGACTCTAATCTAGGTATAGACTGTCTGCACTGTATAAGCAGTCATAACACGTTGACCGTTACGTAGAGTATAGGCACGTGGAGATTTGACAGTTATTCAGTGGTGTGGGGGGTGGAAATGGAAACTGTTCTATCTAACCCCAAGGCCTTTCAGCAACCTCTCACTTCTACACCCCAGCTCTCCTCTCCTCTCCCTCTCTTCACGTTGGATTTGACCTCTGCTTTTCCGGCCCGAGCCCCAGAGCCTTTTTCCTCCTCTCCCTCTCTCACCTGCTCCTTCACTCTCCTTCTTCTACACTTCTCCACTCCTGGAATTCCTCTGACAGTTCTGCTTTAGAGATGACTGACTCTCCCCCCCAGCTCTGGATTGGCCGTCGCTATGGAGACTGGTGCTGGAGTGCTGCAGGGAGGGCTAGTTCCTCTGCAGAGGTAGGTGAGGTGAAGCTTTCTCGTGTGAGAATGTGTGTGTGTCTGTGTGTTTTAGTGTGTGCTGTCTAAAATATGTTTGTCCGAGTGGCAGAGAGTGTGTGAGTGAAGTAACGCCGGCAACGAGGCTCCTGCTTGTCAGCTGGTGTAGCTGCCTCTTCCGGAAGGAATTCTCCACACTCCTGGTTGCCTAGCAATGTGTACCATCCAGTGAGTGTGTACACAGTTGTATTTCTTTATTCAGTCCACTGTACAAGTGCCTTTTGTTTTACTCGAATCATAACTCTGCAAATAAGCTACAGTGTGTGGTTTCCATGTAGTGGCAGAGTGTGTGTCAATGTGTTTCTGCACTGTGTGGGTGGCAGCTGCAGTGGAGGCGAATGTTCCGACTGTTCCTTTTACACACTGGAGAGCAGCTCAGCTCATCTGGAGCCCTGGGCTCCTGGCTGCTGCAGGGGGAGTGCACCACAGCACCCTGGATTTGGCTCCTCTCCTGGAGCACGGATCAAAGTAAACAGGCACAGGACTAGGGAGGGAGGGAGAGAGAGGGAAGCAGGGAGATGACAGAGCGAGCGAGAAAGAGAGTGAGGGAGGGGATAGAGGGAGAGAACGAGAGAGAGGCATATGCTCCAAATCATTATGTGCAGTGACCAGAGAGACCAAATGGAGAGAGAGAGAGGGAAGGAGGGAGAGGGAGAGAGAGAGAGAGAGAGAGAGAGAGAGATTTGGACAGGCCGTGATCCAAACCTCTCTGCAGTGACACGGGAGAGAGAGGGGGGAGGCAGAGGCACCTTATTAGTATGTGCTGTGATGCAGATAGAAACCCAGAATGAGGTCCAAGAACCCAGCCACTGAGGCCAGAACACAGATAACAATCGAGTAGAATGGGTACCCAAGCCAAAACAAGTGTTCACTCTCTAGAGCGTGTTAGGTGCTAGGGAAAACATATTTTTGGATGGTGCAATAGACTTCATATAGGTGAAATAAGGTCTTTGGTGTTCATAGGCGCATGTTGTGTTGGAGCTAGACGGGTGATGAATGTCCTAAAATGGACACCGTAGATGTGATCAAGTAGGGCCTGTAACTTAAATCAAGAGGGTCTATTGAATAAGTGCACAGTGGATTGCAGTTCACCAGTCCCAATTCAAAAATAAATTCATTTTTATAGCTGTGGATATCTATCTGTTCTGGTCTAGGGCATCCATTTACAGCAGTCCCAGTCATTACATTCATTGGGAGATGACTGCATCTCACAATAAATTATTTTTGGTTTGAACAGTAGTTGGTTCCAGGTCATGATGTCTTTTTTTTTTTTACATCAAAGGAAAAATATAATAGGTTTGCATACAAAGTAGACTCCGATTTCTTCCTTTTGCAGTTTTAATGTCTCTTTTTTTCTTGCAGTATAGCAGCTGGAAAAGCTTGACAAAGATGTGTTGGTGTGTGTATTCAGTGTGTTGCATCAAAGACCATCATTAGCCGGCTACCACCCGGTTACTCAACCCTGCACCTTAGAGGCTGCTGCCCTGTGTACATAGACATGGAATCACTGGTCACTTTAATAATGCTTACATACAGTTTTACTTATCTCATATGTATATACTGTCATCTACTGTATTTTAGTTAATACCGCTCGGACATTGCTCGTTCTAATATTGATATATTTCTTAATTCCATTCTTTTACTTTTAGATTTGTGTGTATTGTTGTGAATTGCTACATACTACTGCATTGTCGGAGCTAGGAACACAAGCATTTCGCTACACCCGCAATAACATCTGCTAAATATGTGTATGTGACCAATAACATTTCATTTTGTGATTTGAAGGAGTAGCATTGTAATACAACTTCATTGTTTACTACCACATTTGGATAACTAACGGCCACAGAATTTCCCTAAATGCTTACTGGTGATTTAACGATCATCCCTGGTTGGTAAGGTCTTTACTGATTGTGGTGGCTTGTTCCGTTTTTAAATGCCCCAGAGTCAGAATCAGATCTGGGCTCCAACACTATTTATAGGAGGCTATTTGATAGCAGCCTGCTGTTCGCGGCTTAACAGTTTGTTGCTATGCTGGCTCTAGCCAGATGACCAGTAAGCCACTGGCTGTGAATTGAGAAGCATTTTAAATCCTTTCAGATTGCATATCATAAAATTGTAGCTGTTGTATTCCCTTTATGAACAGCATGTAGAACATCAGCTTGGGAATGATTTGACTCTCTAAAATCTACTGAAACACCATTTCACCCATTTTAGCGAGATTGAAACAGACAGTGTCTGTAGGCTATACATAAAATATCTGAAAAGGGATACATGTTTTACAAACCTTCTCTCTACTGTACATAAAAACATCTGAGAACCAACATGACCCCGTTCCAGTTTATTTAATTTCCCCTTTTGGAGCCAGGAAAAGCAAGCTTAATTAATTTTAATCTGTTAAGTAGCAGACTCTAGGTGCTATATTTAGATGTTGCATATTTGAACTAAGCCCGAGTGAACCCTTTCAACCTCCCCCTCCATCCCCGCCCTCTCGGAGTATCAAAGTATTATTTCAAGCATGTAATCGTTAGCATCTCATTGGTACCTCTTTGGTACGGCATGTAGCATCAACCGCATTACTGCTCACTGCGTTTTAATTGGGCTATGCTACACTATGCTATGCTAGCCTCATTTGCCTGTCTTGTTGTGTCTATTTATGTGGCTGGTTCGCCTGGCTGAGCATGGAGAGGCTGGCAACTTAGGCCTAAGATCTGTTGTTTTCATGTTTATGCTCAGACCTGCTTTATCTAACAACGTCATGATATTATAATGCAATATGGAATCTGATGGGAAATACCTTTTTTTATGGAAAAAATATGGTTGACTTTTTTTTGTAGGCTGTGCACTCTCTCCTTGAACCTTTGGAACAGTACTGATCTTCAAAGTGCATTCATTTCCTGCTAGATTATTTCACAACTCTTTCATCTCTCTTTTCTTTCTTTCTCTCTCTTTCTTCCTCTTTCTCTCCTGCACACTCATTTACAGTCTCTGTCTCCTTTTCTCTCTCTCTTTCTCTCATCCTCTCCTCTCTCTCAATCCCTCCATCTGGCTATTTCTGTGTGAGTGTGAGAGGATTTATCAGTAAGGCTGTGAGTGCCCCACTATTGCCAAATGAAGTAGCCATGTGGAGGGTACTGCCCAATGTCTCCAGATGTTTGACACGTGTTTCAGACACTCATTGCTGATAAATTGCCTCTCTCTCCCTCTCGCACAGCTGTGCCGCGATTGCTCTCAATCCTTTCTGAGATGTAAACACATGCCTGCACGCATTCACATGTACACACACACACATACACACACACACACATACACACACACACACACACACACACACACACACACACACACACACACACACACACACACACACACACACACACACACACACACACACACACACACACACACGTACATGTACACACACACACACACACGTACATGTACACACACACACACACACACACACACACGTACATGTACACACACACACACACACACACACACTTGAAGTCGGAGGTTTACATACACCTTAGCCAAATACATTTAAACTCATTTTTTTTCAATTCCTGACATTTAATCCTAGTAAATATTCCCTGTCTTAGGCCAGTTAGGATCACCACTTTATTTTAAGAATGTGAAATGTCAGAATAATAGTAGAGAGAATTATTTATTTCAGCTTTTATTGCTTTCATCACATTCCCAGTGGGTCAGAAGTTTACATACACTCAATTAGTATGTGGTAGCATTGCCTTTCAATTGTTTAACTTGGGTCAAACGTTTTGGGTAGCCTTCCACAAGCTTCCCACAAAAGTTGGGTGAACTTTGGCCTATTCCTCCTGACAAAGCTGGTGTAACTGAGTCAGGTTTGTAGGCCACCTTGCTTGCACATGCTTTTTTTGTTCTGCCCACAAATGTTCTATAGGATTGAGGTCAGGGCTTTGTGATGGCCACTCCAATACCTTGACTTTGTTGTCCTTAATCCATTTTGCCACAACTTTGGAAGTATGGTTGGGGTCATTGTCCATTTGGAAGACCCATTTGCGACCAAGCTTTAACTTCTTGACTGATGTCTTGAGATGTTGCTTCAATATATCCACATAATTTTCCTGCCTCATGATGCAATCTATTTTGTGAAGTGCACCAGTCCCTCCTGCAGCAAAGCACCCCCACAACATGATGCTGCCACCCCCGTGCTTCACAGTTGGGATGGGGTTCTTCGGCTTGCAAGCCTCCCCCTTTTTCCTCCAAACATAACGATGGTCATTATGGCCAAACAGTTCTATTTTTGTTTCATCAGATCAGAGGACATTTCTCCAAAAAGTACGATCTTTCTCCCCATGTGCAGTTGCAAACTGTAGTCTTTCATTTTCATGGTGGTTTTGGAGCAGTGGCTTCTTCCTTGCTGAGCGGCCTTTCAGGTTATGTCGATATAGGACTCGTTTTACTGTGAATATAGATACTTTTGCACCCGTTTCCTCCAGCATCTTCACAAGGTCCTTTGCTGTTATTTTGGGATTGATTTGCACTTTTTGCACCAAAGTACGTTCATCTCTAGGAGACAGAACACGTCTCCTTCCTGAGCGGTGTTTATACTTTATACATTCCCAGTGGGTCAGAAGTTTACATACACTCAAATAGTATTTGAGTGTATGTAAAGTGTAGCTATTGTTTCTACAGATGAACGTGGTACCTTCAGGCATTTGGAAATTGCTGCCAAGGATGAACCAGACTTGTGGAGGTGCAATTTTCTTTCTGAGGTCTTGGCTGATTTCTTTTGATTTTCCCATGATATCAAGCAAAGAGGCAATGAGTTTGAAGGTAGGCCTTGAAATACATCCACAGGTACACCTCCAATTGACTCAAATGATGTCATAATTTTCTGAAATTTTCCAAGCTGTTTAAAGGCACAGTCAATTTTGTGTATGTAAACTTCTGACCCACTGGAATTGTGATACAGTGAATTATAAGTGAAATAATATGTCTATAAACAATTGGGAAAAGTATTTGTGTCATGCACAAAGTAGATGTCCTAACCGACTTGCCAAAACTATAGTTTGTTGACAAGAAATTTGTGGAGTGGTTGAAAAACGAGTTTTAATGACTCCAACCTAAGTGTATGTAAACTTCCCACTTCAACTGTATACATACACGCACGCGCACACACGCTTCATCCAATTATCTCATTCCTTCTAGCTATCTTAGGCAGATTTGTCTCGTGTGTGTGTGTGTGTGTACGTGTGTGTGTGTGTGTGTGTGTCAGAGATAGAGAGCCAGTCAGATCTGATTCAATGTGATTTGTTTACCTTCACTCATCATTACACTAATCCTTTAAATGCCTTTCATGCTATTTTCCAAGCCTATCATGAGTAATGCCAAATCTCACAGCTTCATACCTGATCCACACATCCAAAAGGATTTTAATCACACTGAAACCATTTACATACCGTACATTGGTCTTAATTTGGTTCATAAAGGTTTTAGATGAAAAGGGAAATCATGATATTGATGAGGAAGGAGAAACCGAGACCCCTCTCTGCCCACACACATACATACAGGCAATTTCCCAATTCAATTTTCTTCAATTCAAATGAATGAAAACAAATGAAGAAATGTGATTTACATGACAAATCTGAACACAACAGGACAATAGGACAGTTTACTATCAGGCTGTAGCAGGCTAAGCTGGTTGGTCCCTGGGACATACTTTACAGACAGTATATGTGTCTTGTCATAGAGGCATGACTCATAATTGACAACTATAAAATTAATCAAAGTTGAAAAACTGTAAAATGAAATACTTTATTACCATTCCTCTGCATCTTTACCAGGGACACAAATTTACTTTAAAAAAATGTAGAATTTGCTGTGACATGTCTAACATAAAATTGGGACTAATTTCGACTAGAAGCTTGTGCACAATTATGACCACACAGCCTTAGTCATGCAGAAGTGCTCTCTTCAAAAAATGATATTGCATGTAAAACATTCCACACTTAAACGAGAACGTATTAGCATGTAAATTGTGGCTCCTCGTCGTCCACTGATTTGCATTGCTAACTGTGCAAAATACATGTCATGAATATGTCACCAAGGTTGTAATATCAAAGCCATTAGCTAAAGAGAGGCTCTTGATCTCCCCCTCTCTCATCTCTATCTTCATCTCCCTCTTTTCCTATTGTCTCTGTCTCCGTCTGTCCGTCTGTCTGTGTCTGGGGTCTTCTTAGCCCTGTGTGTCATCATCAATCCCATCCCTTCCTCCTGCGCTCTCTCTCACATATCAGATTGTTGGACTCTGTCAGGTGACCGGGATCTGGCAGTGCCCTTGTCCCATCTGTTAGACAGAGTCTGGCTGAGTGAGAGAGAGAGGAGAAGAGAGAGGGGTGTGTGTGGACATGTGTGTGTGTGTGGACGTGTTTAGCTATAATTGTGGGGACCAGAAGTCCCCTCAAGAATAGGAAAAAAATGTTTTATACCAGCTGGGGACATTTTGTTAGTCCCCACAAGGTAAAATACTATTTCTAGGGGGTTAAGGGCTAAGGTTGGAATTAGTGTTAGAATTATGTTTAGGTGTCACGATCGTTTAGAGATGGATTGGACCAAGGTGCAGCGGGCTAGGTGTACATTTTTATTTAATTAAAATGACACCGAAAAAACAACAAAATGCAAAAACGAACGTAAAGCTACATGCTGTGCAGAAAGCAATTACACACAAACAAGATCCCACAAACTAAAGGTGGAAAAAAGGCTGCGCAAGTATGATCCCCAATCAGAGACAACGATAGACAGCTGCCTCTGATTGGGAACCATACCCGGCCAAAAAAGAAATAGAAAAACTAGAATGCCCACCCAAATCACACTCCGACCTAACCAAATAGAGAAATAAAAAGGCTCTCTAAGGTCAGGGTGTGACATTAGGGTTCATTTTAGGGTTAGGTTTTGGGGTTAAGGATAGGGTTAAGGTTAGGGTAAGGATTAGAGTTAGGGTTAGGGGTTAGCAAAAATAGGATTTTGAATGAGACTGATTTGTGTGTCTTCACTAGGTTAGTTACAGTGCCTTAGGAATGTATTCAGACCCCTTGACATTCTACAATTTGTTAGGTTACAGCCTTATTCTAAATCACAGAAACAGCACATTTACATACATTGGGTCAAAAAAGTATTTAGTCAGCCACCAATTGTGCAAGTTCTCCCACTTAAAAAGATGGGAGAGGCCTGTAATTTTCATCATAGGTACACTTCAATGATGACAGACAAAATGAGGAATAAAAATCCAGAAAATCACATTGTAGGATGTTTAATGAATTTATTTGCAAATTATGGTGGAAAATAAGTATTTGGTCAATAACAAAAGTTTATCTCAATACTTTGTTATATACCCTTTGTTGGCAATGACAAAGGTCAAACGTTTTCTGTAAGTCTTCACAAGGTTTTCACACACTGTTGCTGGTATTTTGGCCCATTCCTCCATGCAGATCTCCTCTAGAGCAGTGATGATTTGGGGCTGTTGCTGGGCAACACGGACTTGACTTTCAACTCCCTCCAAAGATTTTCTATGGGGTTGAGATCTGGAGACTGGCTAGGCCACAACAGGACCTTGAAATGCTTCTTACGAAGCCACTCCTTCGTTGCCCGGACGGTGTGTTTGGGATCATTGTCATGCTGAAAGACCCAGCCACGTTTCATCTTCAATGCCCTTGCTGATGGAAGGATCTCATGATACATGGCCCCATTCATTCTTTCCTTTACACGGATCAGTCATCATGGTCCCTTTGCAGAAAAACAGCCCCAAAGCATGATGTTTCCACCCCCATGCTTCACAGTAGGTATGGTGGTGTTTGGATGCAACTCAGCATTCCTTGTCCTCCAAACACAACGAGTTGAGTTTTTACCAAAAAGTTATATTTTGGTTTCATCTGACCAAATGACATTCTCCCAATCTTCTTCTGGATCATCAAAATGCTCTCTAGCAAACTTCAGACGGGCCTGGACATGTACTGGCTTAAGCAGGGGACACGTCTGGTACTGCAGGATTTGAGTCCCTGGCGGCGTAGTGTGTTACTGATGGTAGGCTTTATTACTTTGGTCCCAGCTCTTTGCAGGTCATTCACTAGGTCTCCCCGTGTGGTTCTGGGATTTTTGATCACCATTCTCGTGATCATTTTGACCCCATGGGGTGAGATCTTGCGTGGAGCCCCAGATCGAGGGAGATTATCAGTGGTCTTGTATGTCTTCCATTTCCTAATAATTGCTCCCACAGTTGATTTCTTCAAATCAAGCTGCTTACCTATTGCAGATTCAGTCTTCCCAGCCTGGTGCAGGTCTACAATTTTGTTTCTGGTTTCCATTGACAGCTCTTTGGTCTTGGCCATAGTGGAGTTTGGAGTGTGACTGTTTGAGGTTGTGGACAGGTGTCTTTTATACTGATAACAAGTTCAAACAGGTGCCATTAATACAGGTAACGAGTGGAGGACAGAGGAGCCTCTTAAAGAAGAAGTTACAGGTCTGTGAGAGCAAGAAATCTTGCTTGTTTGTAGGTGACCAAATACTTATTTTCCACCATAATTTGCAAATAAATTCATTAAAAATCCTACAATGTGATTTTCTGGATTTTTTTTCTCATTTGGTCTGTCATAGTTGAAGTGTACTTTTTACAGGCCTCTCTCATCTTTTTAAGTGGGAGAACTTGCACAATTGGTGGCTGACTAAATACTTTTTTGCCCCACTGTAAGTATTCAGACACTTTACTCAGTACTTTTTTGAAGCACCTTTGGCAGTGATTGCAGCATCAAATCTTCTTGGATATGACACTAAAAGCTTGGCACACCTGTATTTGGGGGGTTTCTTCCATTCTTCTCTGCAGATCCTATCAAGTTCTCTCAGGTTGGACAGGGAGTGTTGCTGCACAGTTATTTTCAAGTCTCTCCAGAGATGTTCGATCGGGTTCAAGTCCAGGCACCAGCTGGACCACTCAAGGATATTCAGAGACTTGTCGCGAAGCCATTCCTGCATTGTCTTAGCTGTGTGCTTAGAGTTGTTGTCCTGTTGGAAGGTGAACCTTCGCCCCAGTCTGAGGTCCTGTGCACTCTGGAGCAGATCTTTATCAAGGATCTCTTTGTACTTTGCTCCGTTCATTTTTCCCTCGATCCTGACTATCCTCCCAGTCCCTGCCACTGAAATACATCCCCACAGCGTGATGCTGCCACAACCATGCTTCACCGTAGGGATAGTGCCAGGTTTCCTCCAGACGTGACGCTTGGCATTCAGGCCAAAGAGTCCAATCTTGGTTTCATCAGACCAGAGAATCTTGTGTTTCATGGTCTGAGAGTCTTTAGGGGCCTTTTGGCAAATTCCAAGCAGGCTGTCATTTGCCTTTTACTGAGGAGTGGATTCCGTCTGGCCACTCTACCATAAAGGCCTGATTGGTAGAGTGCTGCAGAGATGGTTGTCCTTCTGGAAGGTTCTCCCATCTCCACAGAGGAACTCTGGAGCTCTGTCAGAGTGACCATCGGGTTCTTGGTCACCTCCCTGACCAAGGCCCTTCTCCCCTGATTGCTCAGTATGGCAGGGTTAGCCAGCTCTAAGAAGAGTCTTGATGCTTCCAAACTTCCATTTAAGAATGGAGGAGGCCACTGTGTTCTTGGGCACCTTCAATGCTACACAGAAATGTTTTGGTACCCTTCCCCAGATCTGTGCCTCAACACAATCCTGTCTCGGAGCCCTAAGGGCAATTCCATCAACCTCATGGCTTGGCTTTTGCTCTGACATGCACTGTCAACTGTGGGACATTATATAGACAGGTGTGTGCCTTTCCAAATCATGTCCAATAAAATTAATTTACCACAGGTGGACTCCAATCAAGTTGTAGAAATATCTCAAGGATGATCAATGGAAACAGGATGCACCCTAGCTCAATTTCAAGTCTCAAAGCAAAAGGTTGGAATACTTATGTTAATAAGGTGTTTCTGTTTTTTATTTTTCATACATTTGCAAACATTTCTTAACACCTTCTTTCGTTTTGTCATTATAGGGTATTGTGTTGCTGAGAATTATTATTATTTTGAATACATTTTAGAATAAGGCTGTAACGTAACAAAATGTGGAAAAAGTCAAGGGGTCTGAATATTTTCAGAAGGCACTGTATACAAGACTGTGTGTGTGCGTGCATGGGAATTTGTAAATGTGTGTTTATTTGTATGTAACCTTTGTTTAACTAGGCAAGTCAGTTAAGAACAAATTCTTATTTACAATGGCGGCCTATCCCGGGCCAAACCCTAACCCGGCCGACGCTAGGCCAATTGTGCGCCCGTTGTGATACAGCCTGGAATCAAACCAGGGTCGGTAGTGACGCCTCTAACACTGAGATGCAGTGCCTTAGACCACTGCGCCACTCAGAAGTGTGTGTGTGTGCATGATAATTGATGTTTGATCATGTGTGTGCAAAAGCAAGTGCACCAATGGGATCCTTAGGTTAAATGGCAATATCTGTGTATGTGTGTGGGGGACTTTGTGTTAGTGTGTGTATGTTCATGGTAAATTATGTGTGAGCGTGTTTGTGTGAGTGTGCATGTGTGCGCACACATGCATTTATGTTTGCCCGTATAATGAGGTTGTGTGCACATGGACATTTCTAAGTGTATGAGTGTCTATGCGGTGAGTATACACCAGGAGATAGAGAGGGGAACTGTGTCTGTGTGACTCCATGAGAGCCTATGAGGAGCCTACAGCTCCACTCTCACTAATCAAACACTGAGAGGACAGCCTGCAGGGCGACAAAAACAACAACAACATAGTGCTGCCACCTGCTGTTCGCCAGCTGTAACTGTGGGCTGATACAGTAACCAACTGCACTGATGCCAACAGACTGCCAGAGGCAGACAGGGTACACCCTGTCCCCGGGACATGGAATAAACTGCTCTGCTCACAGAACGGCAACCACCGGCACCGTTCAAATTCTTTAAACGTGCATCCTTTCTTTGTCCTGTCCCTGAGGTAATCTCTGATTAGGAATGGCGTGATAGGTGAAAGCCATGGTGGAGCACTCTGGAGCCCTGACGTTCACTGTGTCCAATCATACACGTTTAAGGAATTAGAATGGGGCCCGTGTGTGTCAGTGGGAAAGAGGAAGAAAGAGGTAAAAATACAAGGTCCATATTTGAGTGAGGCGTAACGCGTTTAAGGCAAGGTATTCAAGGTGTTGGATCTTAGAAGAGTTACTATACATACTCTGTATGCCGGTTCTCACTCCATATGCCCACATAATTAGTTCCTAATTAATCTTAGATACCAACGGCGCCAATTGAATGCAAATCAGTATGATAGCAGCAAGGTTTCATTCCAGGTTCGCTCCAACAGCAAATGGGTTTAACTGAGATATTAGGTAGGAGATAGAAAGGGGAGTCTAAAATTATCTTAGGCCAGAAATTAGATCATCCCTTGATAAGGTCTATTGCAAATGAATAGACTCATGATTTTTCTCAATTTTCACATACCACAAAGATAAACACATTTCTGGGTTGGGGAAATGTTGGTTCTTTTCATTAAATAGTTGAGAGTATACAAAGTGTCAACCTTCTTATTTTTTTCTTCTTCTTATAAGCACTTCTTTAACAAGAACATTGCCACATAAAAAAGCATAAAGTGAAAATACAACAATAATGTGCTAATTTATATGCTTATCCAAGACTATGTTAGCACACTGCATTGTGCTGATAATTGAGTATTATGCAGTAGGCCTTTAAGGCTGCAGGTGCCATATTGAATTAAGCTGAAGCACCATTGTTTGGAGAGAGCCTAACATTGTTTGCTATTAAGAGGGACTTCAGGGGTGTATTCATAAGTCAGACTCCGTTGCAAAACTTTTGGTTGGAACGGGTTACCGTTTATTTTAAGCACCAAACAGAAGCAAATAGAGCAAACGGAACGAAACAGGGAGGGATCTACCTGAATCTGTCCAGTAGAAACTTGTTTTCGTTGCAAAACGTTTTCCGTTTGGAGTAAACAGTTTCCGTTGCAAAAAAAAATGTTGCATCAGACCAAACGTTTTGCAACAGAATCCGGCTAATGAATACAATGTAGGAAAATAGTTGAAAATAAATATTGAGTGGTTCAGAGCCATCACCTTCTGTTGGACCGTTACACGGTCTGTTGGATTTAGTGACGTTAAATTTGGGATTCCTTCGGGACTATTTTTTTCTTATTTTTTTGTGGGGTTTTACCATTGGATTACAAATGTTTATTTGGATTTGAGACTTTCTTTCAAATACTCAATCAGGGGTTCTGGTAAGACTAAGTTTTTCCAGTTACAGTATATGGTGAATTTGCTCACTGGACTGTGTGGCTGTGACTATTCATTAGCTGAATGAATCGTTCTTGATAAATCTTTCTTGTGTTTTTTTATTTTTAAATATTTTTATTTTCCTATACAACACACTATTATTGCACTGATCAATTACACCAATATTTTACTTCTGTAAAATATCATGTTTGTGGTTTATGCAAGTTTGTAACAACATATTAGATCTAATAATTCAACAGAAGCCACATCCGCCAACCACATCCAAAAGTTCCCATTAAATCTTGATAAAACAAGCGGTCTGAATTAAATATAAACAAACAAAAAGGCTAGGTCACCTTTACCAGAGTTAAGACCCTACCAGAGAATGTCCTGAATACAAAGCCCCATCATTACCATGCCGCAAAGTCAACAAACATGCAAAGAAGTTCCCAATAGCAAACAGAAATCATAATTCACCTGAAAAATATAATGGAACACTGATCAGGCATCGAATATCCCAAAATGCCATACATCCATGGAATTCAGCAGACAGTGAACAGATACATCCAGGTACAATGAGGTTCTATATGATCCAACCAGTCTCCCCTGAGCTACATTCTGGGAAACTGGTATTCATCTTAACCTTGATCTATCAATGAATCAAGTTGATGACACACATTCAAGATGAGATACTGATCTTCACATTTAGACCTTGATAACGTCTCACAGTCATCCTATGTGAGTCCTACAGACTAGTGTGAATAAAAAAACAGCAATGTTCAAGGGCACATCAGGACCTGATTTGGGACTAGCTAATCTAACCCAAACTACTAATGTACACCAATCTGAACTACATAGGCCCAACACAGTACATAGTACAGTATATTGACTGTAAGGCATTTCAGGCGACAGTCCAATATCTCTGGTGGCTCATGTAAAAGTCCTCTGACTCATGACAAAGAACTTGACCAGATGTGTGATTAGACTTTTCTTTTCTTTTGATTTGACTTCTCTCTGATTCTCCTCATTTACGGCCACTTAAATGGGCTTGGGGAATAGATTAATATGTACTTTGATTCACAGGTGCGTAGAGGTAGCCTTTCATTGAATCCATTCCGACATTTTGTCCATTATGGTTGACGAGCGGAAACTGCCAGGAGGAAACGACGTCCAACTATATAGTCAACCATGCAAATAAAAGGAAGTTGTCGTGGGCTTGTGGCGCAAAGATTAAACTCACCAAGACTATAAAACTGGAGAGGATTACAGTTTCACGCCGCATTAGGATCCTTCATCCACTGAGTGGGGGGGGTTAAAGGTTATTAGCTGTATTTACAGAGTTTCTGAGTGTCTATCTTTCAATCTGTTTGTCTTTCTGACTGACTGTCTTCTGACCTGTTTACCTCTTTTTGCCGTCCATCTATCCGTCCGTCCGTCCGCCTGGCTGGCTGCCTGTCTGCACTTAAAAAAACTGAATTGATAAGGTAAATGCATATTGAATTCATTTTATTTTAACATAAATTCAAGGGATGAAGACACTGATTAGACTTTTGGGGAAACTTCTATTTCAGGTCGGGAACCGAAGAAATGGCAGCCATCCTTATCAGGGAGATATTGAGATTCTGTGATTGGGAGGTCTGAAAAATGGCATTTCAATGATTGGTTGTGGTAAGAAGTAAATTTCAGATGATTGAAAATAATGTGACTTATTCACGGAGAGGGAATGTATAAAAGTGATCTGCCGAAAGCAGACAGGCTGAGATTCCTAGAGCTTTTGCAGAGTTAAGCTAATCGTTAATATCCATTTTGCTGCCCAAAAACCAATGTTGCTCTAAAGCTGATATATGTACACTAGCGTTCAAAAGTTTGGGGTCACTTAGCAATTTCCTTTTTGAAAGAAAAGCATATTTTTTTGTCCATTAAAGTAACAATAATAATTGGTCACAAAAACAGGCATTCTTAATGTTGTTAATGACTATTGTAGCTGGAAACGGCAGATTTTTTTATGGAATATCTACATAGGCGTACACAGGCCCATTATCAGCAACCTCCTGTGTTCCAGGAGTGATGGTGTTAGCTAATCCAAGTTTATCATTTTAAAAGGCTAATTGATCATTAGAAAACCCCTTTGCAAAACTATGAAATAAAACATATGGAATCATGTAGTAACAAAAATCAAAATATATTTTATAAGTAGTCACCCTTTGCTGTTATGACAGCTTTGCACACTCTTGGCATTCTCTCAACCAGCTTCATGAGGTAGTCACCTGGAATGCATTTCAATTAACAGGTGTGCCTTGTTAAAAGTACATTTGTGGAATTTCTTTCCTTCTTAATGCATTTGAGCCAATCAGTTGTGTTGTGACAAGGTAGGGGTGTTATACAGAAGACGGCCCTATTTGGTAAAAGACCAAGTCCATATTATGGCAAGAACAGCTCAAATAAGCAAAGAGAAACAACAGTCCATCATTACTTTAAGACATAAAGTAAAGTCAATCAAGGAAAATTTAAAGAACTTTGAATGTTTCTTCAGGTGCTGTCGCAAAAACCATCAAGCTCTATGATGAAACTGGCTCTCATGAGGACCACCACAAGAAAGGAACACCTGGGGCCTCCCGGGTGGCGCAGTGGTGAAGGGCGCTGTACTGCAGCGCCAGCTGTGCCACCAGAGACTCTGGGTTCGTGCCCAGGTTCTGTCGTAACTGGCCGCGACCGGGAGGTCCGTGGGGCGACGCACAATTGGCCTAGCGCCGTCCGGGTTAGGGAGGGGTTGGTCGGTAGGGATATCCTTGTCTCATCGCGCACCAGCGACTCCTGTGGCGGGCCGTAGCTACTAAAACAATTGGATACCATGAAATAAGGGAAGAAAATGGGGTAAAAAAAATTAAAAACAGAATTTTTAAAAAGAAAGGAAGACCCAGAGTTACTTCTGCTGCAGAGGATAAGTTCATTAGAGTTAACTGCACCTCAGGTTGCAGCCTAAATAAATGCTTCACAGAGTTCAAGTAACAGACACATCTCAACATCAACTGTTGGCCTAGCTTCGTCCGGGTTAGGGAGGGCTTGGCCAGTAGGGATATCCTTGTTTCATCGCGCACCAGTGACACCTGTGGCGGGCCGGGCTCAGTGTGCGCTAACCAAGGTTACCAGGTGCACAATGTTTCCTCCGACACATTGGTGCGGCTGGCTTCCGGGTTGGATGCACACTGTGTTAAGAAGCAGTGCGGCGTGGTTGGGTTGTGTTTCGGAGGACGCATGACTTTCGACCTTCGTCTCTCCCGAGCCCGTACGGGAGTTGTAGCGATGAGATAAGATAGTAATTACTAATAATTGGATATTACGAAGTTGGGGAGAAAAGGGGGTAATTTTTTTAATTTTTTAAAAACTGTAGCATCTTATGTTTCACCGAGACAGACAATATACAGCTGCCGGTATTTTCCATGCACCGGCAGAACAGAGGGGGTAGGTAGAGTAGAGTACCTTATGATAAGTTGTGCGTCTTTTTGTCAATAACAGCTGGTGCGCAATGTCTAATATTAAGAAGTCTCGAGGTATTGCTCGCCTGAGGTAGAGTACCTTATGATAATCTGTCGACCACACTATCTACCAAGAGAGTTCTGATCTGTATTATTTGTAGCCATTTATTTACCACCACAAAGCGAAGCTGGCACTAAGACCCCTTTCAACCAACTCTATAAGGCCATAAGCAAAGAAGAAAATGCTCACCCAGAAGTGGCGCTCCTAGTGGCCGCGGACATTAATGCAGGCAAACTTAAATCAGTTCTACCAAATCTCAATCGCACTCCACACCACCCTTTCTCACTTGGACAAAAGGAACACCTATGTGAGAATGCTGTTCATCAACTATAGCTTAGCGTTCAACACCATAGTGCCCACGAAGCTTATTATTAAGCTAAGGACTTTGGGACTAAACACCTCCCTCTGCAATTGGATCCTGGACTTTCTGACGGGCCGCTCCCAGGTGGTAAGAATAGGCAACAATACGTCTGCCACGCTGATCCTTAACACTGGGGTCACTCTGTGTACTTAGTCCCCTCCTGTATTCCCTGTTCACCCACGACTGCGTGGCCAAACACAACTCCAACACCATCATTAAGTTTGCTAATGACACAACAGTGGTAGGCCTGATCACCGACAACGATGAGACGGCCTATAGGGAGAAGGTCAGAAACCTAGCAGTGTGGTGCCAGGACAACAACCTCTCCCTCAATGTGAGCAAGACAAAGGAGCTGATCGTGGACTGCAGGAAAAGGCGGGTCGAACAGGCCCCCATTAACATCGACTGGGCTGTAGTGGAGCGGGTAGAGAGTTTCAAGTTCCTTGGTGTCCACATCACCAACAAACTATCATGGTCCAAACATACCAAGACAGTCGTGAAGAGGGCACGACAAAACCTTTTCCCCCTCTGGAGACTAAAAAATGTGTCATGGGCCCCCAGATTCTCAAAAGGTTCAACAGACTGTGGTGTTTTATGAAACACTTACTATTAACATTGCACTTTAGTAATGATTCATTGTAAATGTGCGTCGCTAACGTTGTATAACAAACGTTGCATGGCAAACATTTCAGCACCATGGACAGGGAAAGCAACCAACACTAAACCAGGGACAAAGCCTGTGAAAACCGGGCACCGTTTCAGCACGTTAGACAGTTCCACATACATATATTATTGTTTCACTTTGCATCATCACCCTTGAGTAATAATGCGTCTTAAAATGTGATGCTACATTGCAATTGTTTCAACACCATGGACAGGGAGAAACTGCTAAAGCTTTAAAGTCATTTTAGCTTGGACAGATACGCATAGAGCTCTTAATGAGAGACTATTCCTCACAGCTGTGCTCGGCTGTGGCTGTAGGCTGGAAGGCCTGCTGATAGATATAGTGTCAATCGTATTAATTTTCTTTTGAATACTTTAGCTGCGCTTGTTTGAGCTTGCCTGGTGCAATGGATCCAATGTAATTGTCCAAAAAGTGAAACTCCCACCCATCTAACACACTAGGCAGGAACCCCAAACGCTTGAAGTAAATGAAAGAAAACAACTAACGAGTCATGGGTTGGTAGGGTTTGGGTTGTGCAACGTAAACACACATCTTTGTTTGACTTACTATACTGAAGAGATGTGCACTTACAACAAAGTTCGCTGTGGATGCCATGTAAGCTTGTTATAGGAACATTGAGTGAGTTAACGAGCCAGGGAATGAGTGAGTGAAGGAGGGATCGTGCTCTTTTCTCTTAATTGTGTCATTAGTAACAGACATATTATCAGTGGATGCTTCAATCAAGGCTATATGTGCTAAACGCCTAAGTGTATTGCACGTCTCCATTCTTAAGTCTGCAGAGATACTGACATGCCTTGGATGTCTCTGTCTTGGTGCATCGATTAGATTCTATTCTCACCAAGCCTGGAAGTTTTACGTATCATTCTCCCAATGAACTGGCAATGTCTCCTGCCAAATTTGTTTGGAGGCTTCCTTCACTTGGCCCAAGATATGCAGATATGGATCTACAGGATGTTTGGTGGTGAGAGAGTACTGTGATTGTTTTTCCTCCTGGCGTTTTTGTCTTTTGTATTGCGACATGTTTCGTGGAATTGCAACCTAAATACATTTTTGATTCAATTTTGGGGTGCTTCAAATGTGGATATTTTGATGGCAAGTAGTGTCACAAGACTTAAAGTGATAGTTTTCGGACCTCCAGAATGGGTTAACGCCCCAAGCCATTTGTTCTAGCTATATATCCATATCCAGGTGTATGGGCCTCAATCTCTATTTTTATCATCTCTATTTACCTGGGATTGACGAATCATCTTGACATCAGACCACTTTTGAGATCTGAAAGCATCTGACAAACTTTGATTTTGAACCTTGTTAAATAGCTAATTGTATTGCCACTTCACTTTTCAGTCAAGCTACCATTTTATTTAATCATTTTGCCTCACCTTTCTTTTTCTACGGTGAGAAAAAAAGAAATGTGTCAATTGCGTGTATTTTTTTTATTGAAAAACGAAAGGCAATTAGCTACATTGTATTCCCAGTCAGAACAGAGAAAGGGAGAATTCAGATGTTAAATTCCACCATAGACTAAATTAAAAGTGTGCTGTCATATTTCTTTGAGAATATTGGTTGCTGTAACTCAATTATTAACAAAGAACTAATATGCTGCTTTAATTGTATAATCCCAATAGCGAGGCACAGCCTTCAGAAGTGTGCAGAAATACAGTTATTTCTTCATGGCTGCATTCCAATACAATTTGTCTGTAATTATTCTCTAAAATGAATAGATTGGTTAGCTAAAGAGGATTTGGTTAGCTTTTATCTCCTTTAGGTATTCGTAACACACTCAGAAGCAATGACTGTACAGACATGATAGTGTTTGTAGGGTATTAAAGCCATATTGGTTTTATATCCACTTGGTGTTGTTCCACCTGTGGCAGCTTGTTTCAGATTTCCCTGGATTTGTGTTCCAGTCATGAAAGACTTGCTCCAGCCTCACATCTCTCTACCTCATCACAATATTCCTCCTGTTATCATCTCTGTCTTCTTCAACTTCCTGATGAGAGAGGCCAATGCCCTGTCTTCCTATCACAAAACAACAGGGTAAACAACCACCATGGGTTTCTATTGTTTTCTGTTAATTAGGGCCTATTTTTAACATTTCACAGAACTGGTCGGCAGCGTGGCAGCTCTGTGTTTTACGAATGAAAACAAGAGGTTTCACCGTGAATGTGGATTCACTTCAAACAAAACAGAGACATAGACACAGAGGCTCTCACACGCACGCACACACACACACACACACACACACACACACACACACACACACACACACACACACACACACACACACACACACACACACACACACACACACACACACACACACACACACACACAATGCTTACATCAATATATAAAAGGTGTGTGTATGCATGGTACATAGGCACATCCTCTCTTCTTCTCTGCTACAGTCAAAAATGTGATGTCCAGCATAGAGGACAAAATGGCTGGTGCTGAGCAGAAAAGATGAAAAGGGGTGAATAAGATTTTTTTCTCTGTTATTTCCTATAAAGGCTAATTATAGTACTTACTTTCAGAAGTAGAACAATTGCAAAAGCCTAATATTGTGATATCAAATAATTACCAGATAAATGCAGACAGGATTACAGTAATTAAATAGCACGATTCTTTATATGTGTATCTCTAACATATGCATTATTAAGTTCTTTATCTGTGTGTAATAATTTCAAGTGGCAAAATCGCCTTGCAGTGAAAAAGTTCAGCCCAGAGTTGAATATTATAAACTCACAATAGCAATTATCACGTATTCCCTTAGGACAAACATAACCGCAAAGCGCGAGGCTTGAATTATCTTTAGTGTTTTTTTTAAGGTAGGCTATAAACTGGCTTCTCTTTTGCTTGGAGAGAGAGAGGAGATGAGGGAGCAGGGAGGAGGGATAGAGGTTTACATATGGGTTTAAGGGGAGGGGGAAAAAGAGAGGGGAGGGAGGGAGACAGGCAGAGAGAGTTTTAATAAATATCTTGATTGCATACTGATACACCACTGAGTGTGTATCTACTGCTTCGTAAAAAAATGTTCCACAACGACAAGTTTAGCATTCAACACGTGTCGCGGGAGTGATGAAGAGAGAGGTTGCTAGGTGACGAGGCGTATATACGGAATTTTAACCAAATAACTGGTGAGAGGGGAAAGAGGGAGGAAGAGAGGTAGTCAGCAACATGTAGGTTCGCTGAGTACAGAAAAGCTCGACACTGTGTATCGGTGCAACATTTCAATATATAGGCTACACATCGGGAGATCACCCGCAGGATATGGTCAGAAGAGGAATGGATGTATTGTGGATGGAGAGACGAGGGGAGAAGAGAGTGTCGGGCTCCTGAAAAACAGTGAGTATTTTACTCCTTGCTGTGAGGCTGATATGTTTAGGTTTTCTTTAAGAAGTGTTCCAAGATTTGCCCTTCAAATTCGGCTGAATGTTATACACGGGGACCGGAATAGTGAGGTAGCGTTTCCCGAGGCTATATATGTGTCGACTCGTATGGGTAGCTAGCTTGATGGATAGGCGACAACCGGCCGGTGCGCGAGACTTTGACCCCTCTGTCATTGATGCGCGTGCACACTCTAAGAGCTCTGACTATTTCCAGACTCACATTGCACATGCATAGCCTACTGTACATACACACACCGGCACGGGATTTTATTCACACACACACACACACACACACACACACACACACACACACACACACACACACACACACACACACACACACACACACACACACATTCTGAGTCACCACACATAACTTACATTAGTGATGAAAGAAATGTGGACCTTTCTCACCTCACCAAAATCCGCATGTGTATCTGGGTACATAACCATTCCTCATTAATATGCCATGTCGACCATGCGCATGTGTGCCTTTGTCCTTTCTATTGTTTTCTTGTCCAGGGAGAACACTTTGTAGCCTTTTCCCTGCCACATCTCCTGCTATTTGCCCAAGACAGCTTTCAGATGTTGAATCAATCCTAGAGCTTTCTGTATGTACCCAATACCCATCTGTCAGCTGTTCTCCCCACTATATTCATTGGGAGACAGCTCTTTGAATTGCAATTCTGAGCTGTGCACAAGGTAATTTGCTCTGATCTTGTCAGAATTCTTTAGGCGAACTATCCTACTTGCACTGATGTGTGTATTTCAGTGGAGGTTCCTCAGATGAGGAAGGGGAGGACCATTCTCCTCAATGAATTTCATAAAAATAAAATAGTGAAACATTAAAAAGTTATCCTTTTTAGATAAAACTATACAAAATATATTCACATCACCAAATAATTTATTAAAATGCACTGTTTTGCAATGAAGGTCTACAGTAGCCTCAGCAGCACTCTGTAGGGTACCACCATGGTGTAGCCGAAGGACAGCTAGCTTCTGTCTTCCTCTGGGTACATTGACCTCAAATACAAAACCTAGGAGGCTCATGGGTCTCACCCCCTTACATAGACTTACACAGTAATTATGGCAGCTTCCGGAGGACGTCCTCCAGCCTATCAGAGCTCTTGTAGCATGAACTGACATGTTGTCCACCCAATCAAAGGGTTAGAGAATTAATCTAGTACTGAAAGCATAAGCTACAGCTAGTTAGCACTGCAGTGCATAACATGTGGTGAGTAGTTGACTCAAGGAAAGAGAAAGACAATAGTTAATTTCAAAATGAAGGAGAAGCAAGAGAGAGCGTGAGCTAGCTAGCTATATTTCGTATTACAGTGCATTTGGAAAGTATTCAGACCCCTTCACCTTTTACACATTTTATTATGTTATAGCCTTGTTCTAACATTGATTAAATTGTTTTTTTCCTCCTCATTAATGTTCAAAACTGAAATATCACATTTACATAAGTATTCAGACCCTTTACTCAGTACTTTTTTTGAAGTACCTTTGGCAGCGATTACAGCCTTGAGTCTTCTTGGGTATGACGCTACAAGCTTGGCACACCTGTATTTGGGGAGTTTCTAACAAGCATGGCACACCTGTATTTGGGGAGTTTCTAACAAGCATGGCACACCTGTATTTGGGGAGTTTCTAACAAGCTTGGCACACCTGTATTTGGGGAGTTTCTTCCATTCACCTCTGCAGATCCTCTCAAGCTCTGTCAAGTTGGATGGGGAGCGTCGCTGCACAGCTATTTTCAAGTCTCTCCAGAGGTGTTAGATCGGGTTCAAGTACGGGCTCTGGCTGGGCCACTAAAGGGCATACAGAGACTTGACTGTGTGCTTAGGGTCATTGTCCTGTTGGAAGGTGAACCTTCACCCAAGTCTGAGGGCCTGAGCGCTCTGGTGCAGGTTTTCATCAAGGATCTCTCAGTACTTTGCTCCGTTCATCAGTCGCTCGATCCTGACTAGTCTCCCAGTCCCTGCCACTGAAAAACATTCTCACAGCATGATGCTGCCACCATGCTTCACCGTAGGGATGGTGCCAGATTTCCTCCAGACGTGACACTTGGCATTCAGGCCAAAAGTTCAATCTTGGTTTCATCAGACCAGAGAATCTTGTTTCTCATGGTCTGAGAGTCCTTTAGGTGCCTTTTGGCAAACTCCACGTGGGCTGTCATGTGCCTTTTACTGAGGAGTGGCTTTTGTCTGGCCACTCTACCATAAAGGCCTGATTGGTGGAGTGCTGCAGAGATGGTTGTCCTTCTGGAAGGTTCTCCCATCTCCACAGAGGAACTCTGGAGCTCTGTCAGAGTGACCATCATGTTCTTGGTCACCTCCCAGACCAAGGCTCTTCTCCCCCGATTGCTCAGTTTGGGACGGCCGGCCAGCTCTAGGTCCATGCTTCTTCATTTTAATAGTGATGGAGGCCACTGTGTTCTTGGGGACCTGTAGCAATTTTTTGTTACCCTTCCCCAGATCTGTGCCTCGACATAATCCTGTCTCGGAGCTCTATGGACAATTCCTTCGACCTCATGGCTTGTTTTTTGCTCAGACATGTACTGTCAACTGTGGGACCTTATATAGACACGTGTGTGCCTTTCCAAATCATGTCCAATCAATTGAATTTACCACATCTCAAGGATGATCAATGGAAACAGGATGCACCTGATTTCAATTTCGAGTCTCATTGCAAAGGGTTTGAAAGCTTATGTAAATAAGGTATTTCTGTTATGTATTTTAATACATTTGCAAAAATGTCTAAACACCTGTTTTTGCTTTGTCATTATGAGGTATTGTGTGTAGATTGATGAGTAAAAAATGTATTTAATACATTTTAGAATAAGGCTGTGACGTAACAAAATGTGGTAAAAGTCAATGGGTCTGAATACTTTCCGAATGCACTGTATATATATATATATATATTTTTTTTTTAAACTTTCACTTACTTAGCTAGCAAATGTAGCTAGGTAGTTTATTCTACTGAAACACCCGGTTCAGAGAGGGATACTATGTTAGCTAGCTGGCTATGACTATCCAACACGGGAACTCTTCCAAGTCAAGGTAAGCCTTTGGTTTTTATTCATTTATTGCCACCGGAGCCCACCGGTGTAACTAACTGCTTGCTATAAACTGTACTGCATGATTGTAGCGGGTTAACTAATGCGTTAGTTCTAGTAGCTATGTTGACTATGACCTTAATCTAGTGAAAACGATGTAGACTGTGTGTAGCAGTTATGGTAGGAAAGTTTGGCTTGGAAAGGTTTTTCCCCCCTGATAATAGACAGCTGTTGTATTGTGCATTGAAGTCCACAAGCAAAAGGCTAAAGGTCAGAGGAGGAGAGAACGTAGATGTAAGAAGTAATTATACATACAACGAGCAAAGTGATTATGTGGTTTATGGGTTCGTTCACTCTTGCTATCTACTCTGATTTCAGAGCAATCTAGTCTGAGTGTGCCCGAGTGCAGAATAACTGATGAATTTACCAACGCGCAACACCCGTTGAATATGACCGGTGCCAGTAAATGTCGGCAAAATAACGTAATTTAATTTTTGCCAGCAGTTCAGTTACGGTCACCAACACTCTAGATAACATGAAAACAGCCTAACCAGCTCTGCTAGGGCGAGTAAAATGGACAGAGTGAGGTGTTCTCTAATTTGTGTCTGGAAGTAGCTAGCAAGCTAGCCAACTTTAGCCAGTTAACTCAAGTTCTTCACTGACGTTTTGAGGTCAGGATGCTCGGATCAACCCTAATCGTCGGCCAGAGAGTCCAGTGTGTGCTCTGAACGCTCCGAAAGCTAAACGCTCTGAATTTACTAACGTATAATCTGACAGCTCTCTGAATTTACAAACGCCCACAACGAACTCGTGAGTTCACTCTGGCCGTCCAGAGTGAATTTATGAACACACCCTATAGGCTATGTGGCTATTAATTCTGCCGAATTCGGTTGAAAAAAAAAGAAGTTTCTTAAACGGAAGCAAACAAAATGAAACGGGGATAAACACACCTGAATTTGTCCAATAGAAACTCTCGTTTGTAACTGTTGGAGTAATGATTATAACCTAGATGGAACTAGATGCAGGCAAGAGTGTGCAAGGTGGTGTTGAATGTGTGTCACCGTCGGTCACCTTGATGAACTCTAATGTCTCTCGACCTGTGCCACGTTGTAAAACGTTAATTCGTAGGCTAGGTTGTAGCAACCTCATGATGGGTAAAGGGTCAATTTCGAGTATCATGTACAGGAGGAGCCTAAACCTCTCGATGTTACATTGAGCTGGGTGAATGGAATATGAATGACAGTCATCCAATATGCTGGAATAGAAACAAGGCCATGCTCATGAAAATTAAAATGGTCCTCCCTCATCATAAACGGCACCGACCCCCACTGGTGTATATTGAGTAAATGCTTGATCTGTAGGCTAGTGGCATGTTTAAATAACATTTGCATCCTTAAACGGTCCGTGGGCACACTCTGATTCTTGTGAAAACTCATATTGTATGCCTTTTGTTTCTATCCTAGAGCAAGTTGAAACAGGGGTTTTCATTGATCATTATGCGATAGATAGCCTTGAAGGGACACTTTCCATGTTCGGGGTTTCTCAAGTGCTTGACAGCATGGAATCTTGACTGTAGCTCGAAAAACTCCTTGTTCAGTTGATGACATTGTACCCGACGTGTTTTCTTTTGTTAGTTATTCTGGACTGGACATTGTGTGCATGAAAGCGGGTGGGATTTGCTATTGGACTCTAATGAACCTAGTTTCACGTGTCATCAATTTTCACACACACAATATGCAACAGTCCACACATTCTAATTTCGTTTTCTTTCTCCCAGTGAAACCGATTGTGGAGCTAGGGCTAATCCAAAATGCTCCATTTCATCCATTTCATCCGGGAAGGATGTTGAAACACATCTTACCGTTTTGTCATCAGCTGATATCATGGCCTCTGAATGACTGTTATCCCAGAGGAACCCTTTTATGTAGAGAACCAAATCTGACAATGGCAGACCCAAGTCACTCAGGGGAGGCTTCTTTCAGACAGTTGTTTCAGCTCTGCGTAACTCTCGACTTGTTGGGACTTGTCACAGTAAATCACCAGAGTAATGTGACACTCAGACGTTCAGGTCCACTGAGTAGGAGACAGAGGAGGAAGAGAAGGAGGGCTGCACCTGTAGTGTCACCTGAGGATTCAGCTCTGTGCTTCCAAATTCCAGGCAGGGGTGGGTTGTGTTCATTAGGGCACACGATGGAAAACGTTTCAAGCAACAGAAAACGAGTCCAGGTAGTTCCTTCCTGTTTCAGCCTGTTTTCTACTATTTGGTGCCTAATGAACACAAACCCTACCACAGACAAGGAACAGAAAGCAGGATGTCCTTTCATATCGAGTACACCTTCACAAAAGTGATTATTCATCCCTGAGAATTGCACTCAGTCTGAGGTGTTTCATTGAGTCACTTGTGTATGAATGAATGGTTGTTGTTGGCTGCATGACATTGTTAGCTATGTTAGTGGGGGCCTTGGACTGAAATCACCTGTTCTGCTTAGCGGAGGAAAGGAGGCCATTTTAGCATCACCTTCTTTAGCGACAAGCCAAGTGGCCCTGGCTTTCCTCCATGGTGATGGTGGTCAAGGTGATGGTGGTGAAATTGTTGGTTGGCTTGGCTACACCCAGGGGATCCACCATGAGACCTTCTCAGCTTTCCTGACTGAATTTTTTGGGGGGGATTATAAGCCTTCGAACCGACTTAACGTCAAAGGAGTGAGCTGGGGGTGGGGGTCTGCCTTAAGGTCGCATCCAAAGACGACCGCCTGAACGTACGTGACAGAACAATGTGATCGGGAACCTCACCTTCGACTCACCCAGACCCTGTTTGAAGGCCACTCCGAAACTCCGGAGCCACATCTTCATCCCAAATGCTCTATTGTCGCCGTTTGGCTACGTAGCCTAGTCAGTTAGCCTACAGTAGGCTAGGCTAAATGTAGGCCTAAAGGCTGTCCTTCTCGGTATCAGATCCCATTGGCCAAAGAAGGCGCCGTCTCATTTAACACAAGCCTATCTGGGAGCCGATATATCTAATGTTCAAATTAACTTTCAACATTCATTAATGCTCCTTTTCTGTTTTTATCGGCTGTGTGTAGCTAGTAAGACTTTTCAATGACAACCGACTCAAGCTTCTTTGCCTCGGTGACTCCCAGAACGGGTGTTTAATGGTGCCTCTTGTATCACTGTTTGCATATCTACAGTGCAACCAGCCAGTATCTATCCATTGCAAATAGGCCTGTGTATATCATGGCTATAGTGTAGGTGTTGCAATCTCTACTCTACTTCTAAAGCACAAAACCTGATAATGTCTCACGATAATGAGAAGAGAAAAAATGCCTGTGAATTAATACTTGTTCTTTACTGTGAGCTTGGCACTCTTTCCAAAGTCTTCAGGTTACATGTTTGGGGGGGTGTCATCTTGATCAAATGCATTCAGGAGACCCCAACCTTGATTGTCATTGTTTTTTAAAGCTTGGGCAAACAGTTTGGTATGGAGAGTCTCTATTCTTGACGATGGTGGGGCTGATACTCTCTAAATAATACTAGCTATAATAGTTGTTGAGAACACTGTGGAACAGATTGGTTTGCTTTCTGTTAACATTGCGTTTTAATCGGGTCGTAAATTCCGTCTCCCTTATCGTAGAGAGCTAACATTTGGCTAACGGCATTGATCGTAAATCCCCCTTCGTCCAAATGTAAATTGACATTTCATTTGCACACTTTGGCTTGATGAAGTCACTGCTTCGACCTGCTAGGCCACACACAGCCTCTTGTACCAGTACAACTGGAAACGTCTGTCTTCATTTCGCTTCCTCTAAGGAGAGCAATTGAGCTTCAGTCAGCTACTCTACGACACCGACCAACACAAATGATTACACATCTCGGATCAGCTGTGTTTTTTTCTTTTTCTTCGTCAGTTCTACTGACAGGCAGGTTTATTGGTTTGTTGCTTGATTGGCAGCTGGTTGGGCGAGTCTGACAGAGCCGATGAATACGTCTGTGGACCTTTTTCACAGAGGCAGGTTTTTGGCTCAAAACCCAGTACAGTATGTTCAGAACATGTCTAGGAATAGAGAAAGAGAGAGAGAGAGAGAGAAACCGAGAGAGCGAGGGAGCTGAATGAGGCATAAGAGGAAGACAATTTATAGAGACTGAAATAAAGAGTTGTGTGTGTGTGTGTGTTGTCTCTGGTATAGTTTAGTTTTTTTCTTCTCTATTGTCTTTCGTTCTTCCCAGGTGTACTTTCCCTGCGATAGGTGTGTTTGTGTACAGACCCTGACAATTTCTTTGTCTCTCTTTACCTTTCCAACAACTTTAATTCCACCTTAGCACCAAACCACAAAACTACAGCCATGGCATTTTACATAAATATACCTCAAATAGATGGCTCTACTGTCAGACACATGGATTTAATAGAGCTGGTCATAAAGCTCTGTGTAACAATAAGGTCAGTCTTTGGGGGGGTTTACATTGTGCCCGGGAATGCAACAGGTCGTTCATCTTTGGTGGCACTGCATGGGGCGTGTAGATAGGCACCTTTGCTGATTCTTTATTGTGGCGTGTCAACCGAGACACCCACCGGCGGAGACCTGTAATCCGCCAGCTCCCCTGGGGTCAAAGTTGAGGATCGTGAGCCAGCTAAATACCAACTCATTAGGCCTGGCCAAATGGGACTCTGGAGACATGAAACCCTTAGAAGCGTGTGACAGACTGAGGGAGCCACAAGGGAAGGGGAGGGAGTAGGATAGAGGGAAGAGAGGCAGGAGAGGAAAGAAGGAGAAACAAACGAGGGGAGTGTGATAGATAGGAGAGGGAGAGAGGGACAGGCCAGGGATAGATAGAGAGGGAGTGGGAGATAGATGGAATGGTAGAGAGAAGAGAGAGAGAGAAAGAGAGAGGCAGAAGGAACATACCAAGGGGGGTCGAGGGAGCAAGAGACGCCCTCAGCATCTTATAACCCACTGGGCCCCCCCCACCCCACCCACCGTCCTTGGTCTGTCCTCATGTCTCTCCTTCGTCTTATCCACCTCCCCTCCCACCCTCTCTCGCTCTCCCACTTGCCTGATTTTACCTTTCCTTCTTCCCCAGTCATTTCCTGGAAAAATATATCTTATCATCCTCTGCCCCTTTACCCATAACTCCCTTCACCAGCTTCTCTTTAAATCTAATGAAGGTCATGTTTATTAAAAACATTCTTAGCAAGGTCACCGGTTAGCCTGTTGATGACTTCTTTGCGGAGAGAGCAGACGCTGTTAAATACCTCAGTGCTTCCTCCGAGCAGGCCAGCATTCATTGATTCCTTCCCCTCCCACCATCCATAGCCGCAGCATATGGGGAATGAAGAATGTCACCAATGACCCTCAGCAAATGTAATGTGATATGTATTTTAGAGTAGCAATTATTGATAGAAATAATATTGCTCCTTTGTATGCAGAGTGCTATGGGGCAAGGTTTGTTCCCAGTACAATTTCCACCACCAAATTACTTTCATGCAAAGCCGATGCGTGAGGTAATGCATCACATCCCCAATAAATTGGAATGCGATGTTCTTTATTTACAGCCACAAAAATCAGTAGGAAATGATGAATATTGCTTCTTGTGTGTCCTTATTTGGTGCAAAATGTAATGAGAAATACTAGTGCGTAAAGTAATGATTTGTATTTCATCCAAGCAAACCCTTCAGACCATTTGTCTTAACTACTTAAAAGTAGTGTTGCATAACTAACTGCTGTGCTCAGTGTGAGGGAATTGGAGTACATTTTTTTGTTGTAAAAGAAAACGAGGTATGTTTACGTGGTTAAAGCTCAGGGAGCCCTGTTTTTGTTCCGTTGTTCTCCTGGGACTTCCTTGGAGACAAGACAGATCACCTCGAGGGAATTTTTTTAAACAAAAAAAATGGTTGTTATATTTATATATATATATATAAATAGAATAAGATAAATATCGTAACCGTCAGTCTGTCTGACAATGTATATATTACAAGTGCATCGAGCTGTACCTACAGTAGATGCTGTAGCAGGAGGAAGACGTCTTTAGCTACGTGGAATTCTAATTCTGTCAGACATGGAGTCACGGAGTGCCTTGAAAAGCAGTTTGCTTTGACAAAATTGAATTGAATCTTACTCTGTGTGAGTGTGTATACGATTGTGTGGGTATGAAGAGCGTGTGTGTGTTTGCGTGCGAGAGCATGTGTGTGTGTGTGTGAATGTCCTTCTGTGTGTCAGGGGGCTAGTCAAGTCACCTTTTAAGCTTATTAGGAAGGGTCCTGACTTATGGGTCATGAGATGCTTTGAGCACATCTACATGTACATCACACTCCTGCTAATGGTGTGCCACAGTGCTGGTGGATGCCGTTTGGAGTAAGACAGGGACAGACAGTTCCTCATAAGCCCTTGTGCTGCTCTGGACAAGAGCAGAGAGTCTAGCAACACTTAGACGGCCAGAAAGAGAGACTGGACACGATCACGCTGTCTGTGGGCTCTGCCCGTCCGTTTCCTTCATGGGCAGTGCAGTTATTAATGGCTACCGGTTATCTTGTTTTCCCGGAGAGCGTTTTGAGCTGACCATGCTAAATGATCATCACAGAAGATTCATGTTGGAGCTGAACGTGCAATATGACCGTCAACACAAGATGCAGGGTTTTTTTTGGAGGGGAAATATAAGGACATCCATTCATGTTGTAAAACCTATTAGGACTGTAAGCCGTTGACAACCAAGACAAATAGATATGGGGAGGAGTTCAAGGATGTAAACCCTCTATGCTAATGTCTGGATAGATAACGCGGCTACAGTGTTCCGTCCAGTATTTACAGCTGAAACTGCTCATGCATGCCAGGATATTCATTATCCATTCATACAGCTGTGTGTTTGACAGTAATCTCTGGGGAGCCACAGCGTACAGCAACTCTGACCTGTATTCTAATCATCTTCTCCCAACGCCATTTCCCTAACCCCTATACCACTCTACAGCCATGATACCACAGGGCCCATTTAACATAGGCAACAAACAATGCACTCCATGCCAGTGGAAGACCATAAAACTCCTGGATATGAGAGGCCCGGGGAGTGACAACACAAGCTGACTGGTGTTAGGGACAACGGATGGAATGCTAGCCTGGAATGATTGAACCCGTATGTATGGTTTGTCGTGCGGATTACTGGATTTAGCCGTATCCCCTTCGAACTGAGTGCAGAACCTGTGTCTGTACTGGTGTGTGCTGGTTTCATACGGTTTGAACTAGATGAATCCCTATGGCCTGCGGACTGAGTACAGCAGCTGTGTGGTTTGTACTGGTTTCATATGGTCTGTACTGGTTTCATATGGTCTGTACTGGTTTCATATGGTCTGTACCGGTCTGTACTGGCTTCATACAGTCTGTACTGGTTTCATACGGTCTGTACTGGTTTCATACGGTCTGTTCTGGTTTCATACGGTCTGTACTGGTTTCATATGGTCTGTACTGGTTTCATACGGTCTGTACTGGTTTCATACGGTCTGTACTGGTTTCATATGGTCTGTACTGGTTTCATATGGTCTGTACTGGTTTCATACGGTCTGTACTGGTTTCATACGGTCTGTTCTGGTTTCATACGGTCTGTACTGGTTTCATACGGTCTGTACTGGTTTCATACGGTCTGTACTGGTTTCATACGGTCTGTACTGGTTTCATATGGTCTGTACTGGTTTCATACGGTCTGTACTGGTTTCATACGGTCTGTACTGGTTTCATACGGTCTGTACTGGTTTCATACGGTCTGTTCTGGTTTCATACGGTCTGTACTGGTTTCATACGGTCTGTACTGGTTTCATGCGGTCTGTACTGGATTCATACGGTCTGTACTGGTTTCATACGGTCTGTACTGGTTTCATATGGTCTGTACTGGTTTCATACAGTCTGTACTGGACTCAGCCACTTGCCCTTTGCGCTGTATCGGGGAAACATATTTTAGAGTCTTTCTCCCTGTGAAAAAGGGTGAGGCCATTAGGTTTCATGGCAGGTTCTGCCCATAGGCTTAACTGGGGTAGGCAGTAGTAATATCCACCTTAATTATGCAACAGGCCGGGTTCGGGTGAGCCATTTTTCACTCATTCGGGCTGAGGTCTGGCTCTGTCTGAATGGTATATTGAGGGTAGTGTTAAATATTTCTCTTTCTACCCTCCCTCTACTACCGTCCCCTAGATACAGTATATCCACTAGCCCTACTATATTGCCTTCTCTTTCACTTTCCAGCCACTGTGGCTATCTGGCTCACTGGCTCACTCCCTATATTTGCTCTCTCTATTCCACGACTGCTACGGTTAATTTTTGTTTGCCCCCCTTTCCCCCAAACTGATCACTTCATTGTGATCCCCCTTTTTTGTGCATTTCTTCCTCAGATGATGACTCGGCATCAAAAGGAGGGTTGCGAAAATGGAATTAGATAGAGAGTGAGAGAACAAGGCAGGAAGAAGCTGTTGGTTTGGGGGTGTGAGGAGAACATTACGTCAGCAAGCCTTCTGGTTCAAAGCAATGACATTAGCCACGGACGCTAGGAGAAATAACAGACTCTAGGAGACGGATGGCCAGATGCTGATTGTGTATGCACGTTGCTCTGCGCGTTAGTGATCTGGAGAGAGTGTGTTTTCGACTGTGTGTATTTGTGTGTGCCCCAAGGGGAGAGGGAGGGTTAATTAAAGAGAGTGAATGGAAAGGGGGGTTGAGAAGGAAGGGGGATGGGGGGGGATTGGCACGCTAAGCGACTTCAAAATGATTCATTGCTTTACATCTCCTTATGTTTCGCGTACAGTCCCATAGCCTGATTCGACTGCACGGAGCATTACCCCACCTCAACCACAATTGTTTAAAAAAAAATGTGCATACACACACCTACCTCGACTTAACTCTTCCTTCCGCCACAGTTTTATTTGTATTGTAATTTAGCCCAGTCCGTTTAGATGTACAGTACCCGTTGGTGGTTTATGGCTGCAAATACCTATAGCTTAGCTTTAAAGCTCTCCAATGGTGTGGGACCGAACCATGAATCAGCTCCTGGGGTAATGAATTCTGATGTCCCGTAGGGGGAGGGTTGAGTTCAAGGGGTGAGCACTCCTACTCTAGTCCCTAAGCAGTGAGCTTATGTTCCTCTGTAGTTCACTGTACTTGGCTTTACGCTTACACTGACCTTAATTGATGTTGATCGATCGTATGGTAGGTGATGCAGGCCTCCCCTTCACATTTCACCCCCCCCCCCTGCCTAGCGCAATCTCTCTGCCCCACTGCGACTCTCTCTTTCGCTCTCTCTTTCTCTCTCTCTCTCTCTCTCCCCCTTCCCTGTTGAAACCTGCTCTTTGTAGATGAGGCACAGTGGAAAGCTCCCCTTTTCCCATTACGCCTAAACTCCCCCCTCTCTTCCTCTTGATAGTTTTTCAATAGTATCCCTCGCCACTGCAGCTCCTACTTACTTCTATGCGTATCATTGCTCCTCTCCTCACTAATTTATCCTTTCTTCTCCCCTCTCCACTTCAGGTCCCTCTTCGCCTGTGAACCGCCGCCACCCCTCCGCCCACCAAACTGCGCCCCCCCTCCTCCCTCCCCCATGGCGGCCAAGCCTGTCCTTTCCCTCCTGTTGGCCGTGCTGGCCTGCACGGGGCCCACTCGCTCCTCCCCTCCCCTCCTGCTCCGCCCCCGGGAGAGAGAGAGGGACTTGGGCGTAGTCAACATCGCTGTGGTCCACTCGGGCTCCTCCCTGCTCCCGGAGACGGCCGCTGCTGGGGGAACGGGCGCAGTGGGCGGGCCGGGGGGGCCTCAGGGAAGGGGGGCCTCGTCGTCATTGGCTACGGTGTCGGCATCTGCCACGCTGGCGTCTGCATCGGCGGCTCTGGTGGGCGACAGCGTGATGACGCAGTATGGCCCGGCCAACGTGATCTACCTGACGGTGAACGAGAGCAGCCCGGCGAGCCTTCTGCTGCAGCTGTGTGAGCTGCTGGCCACCACGCCACTCCAGGGCCTGGTGTTCGAGGAGGAGAGGCCCCCGCCACACAACCAGGCTCCCCTGGCCCCCATGATGGAGTTTGTCTCGGCCCAGACCGGAGTGCCCGTTGTGGCCGTGGGAGGAGGGGCCGGCCTGGGCAGGGAGCCACAGGTAACTACCTGGCTGTGACCTTTCCCTTGTTAATGGACTTCAAGTAATCAACCATTCTGTCGTGGCAGAATAATTGAATTTTCCACAATAAGTCTTGAGTTACTGTGTGTTTGAAGCCTTACTAATTTGGCACATGACTTCTTCATTTTCTGCTTGTAAACTGGGTTTCTGGTTGAGAAGACATCATAAAACCAGATTGCAACCATCTGGTCTCTGTTACAACCAGGTAAAGAGGCGTCATGGGGAAAGACCTTGTATTTTGGTTGCTATCTGGTTACTCAAAAGATGTTCACAAAACGTCCTCCTTATACAACTAGTATTGAACTGCATTGTTGGTTAAGGTTCTTGTAAAGTAAGCATTTCACGGTCTACACCTGTTGTGTTCGGCTCATGTAACAAATACAATTTGATTTGATTTGATCTTTGCAACAATGTTTGCCCGCTGTATACAGTGTGGTCTGATTAGGAGAACACTACTTCAGTTCTTGAGGGCCACAGTCCTGCTGCTTTTTGTGTCTGCCTAGTACTTACTATAATTGAACAATTAATGTCACTGATTGCTGGCAAGGTTCAACACTTGGTCTCCAAAGGTCAAACTCAGCCACTGATGAAACAGACAACAGAGAGAGTGGTTGCACAACCTTACCTTTTAGAGACTCTCTCAATGGCACATCCTGTCTAAGTGTACTTATGTGCTTATTGGCCACGCAGTCCCATTTAGGACTTTTTGCCTAGCACCTTTAATCAGTCTTTCTTCTCAAACCCAATTGTATAATTTCATGCTTAACCTATTTTTGTACACATATCCAACTGTGAACCTGTCGACAATTAGAGGCTCCGTTCAAGTCTCACTTGGCTTTGTTAATTGTGCACAGTGCATTCAGGAAGCATTCATACCCCTTGACTTTTTCCACATTTTGTTACGTTACAGCCTTATTCTAAAACGGATTTAAAAAAAGGTTTCTCGTCAATCTATACACAATACCCCATAATTACAAAGCGAAAACAAGTTTTTAGAAATGTTTGCTAGTTTATATAAAAAACTAAAACAGAAATAGCTTCTTTACATAAGTATTCAGACCCTTTGCTATGAGACTCGAAATTGAGCTCAGGTGCATCCTGTTTCCATATATCATCCGTGAAATGTTTCTGCTACTTGATTGTCTGTATAAGGTCCCACAGTTGACAGTGCATGTCAGAGCAAAAACCAAGCTATAAGGTCGAAGTAATTGTCCGTAGAGGTCAGAGACAGGATTGTGTCGAGGCACAGATCTGGGGAAGGGTACCAAAAAAATGTCTGCAGCATTGAAGGTCCCCAAGAACACAGTGGCTTCCAGCATTCTTAAATGGAAGAAATGTGGAGCCACCAGATTGTTCCTGGAGCTGGCTGCCCGATCATACTGAGCAATTGGAGTAGAAGGGCCTTGGTCAGGGAGGTGATCAAGAACCCGATGGTCACCCTGACAGAGCTCCAGAGTTCCTCTGTGGAGATGGGAGAACCTTCCAGAAGGACAACCATCTCTGCAGCACTCCACCAATCAGGCCTTTATGATAGAGTTGCCAGATGGAAGCCACTCCTCAGTAAAAGGCACATGACAGCCTGCTTGGAATTTCCCGAAAGGCACCTAAAGGACTCTCAAACCATGAGAAACAAGATTCTCTGGTCTGATGAAACCAAGATTGATCTCTTTGGCCTGAATGCCAAGCGTTACGTCTGTAGGAAACAATGCACCATCCCTACGGTGAAGCATGGTGGTGGCAGCATCATGTTGTGGTTATGTTTTTCAGCGGCAGGGACTGGGAGACTAGTCAGGATCGAGGGAAAGAGGAACAGAACAAAGTACAGAGAGATTCTTGATGAAAACCTGCTCCAGAGCGCTCAGACTGGGGCGAAGGTTCACCTTCCAACAGGACAACGACCCTAAGCACACAGCCAAGAAAGACAACGCAGGAGTGGCTTCGGGACAAGTCTCTGAATGTCCTTGAGTGGCACAGCCAGAGCCCGGACTTGAACCGGATCGAACATCTCCGGAGAGACCTGAAAATAGCTGTGCAGAGATGCTCCCCATTCAACCTGATAGAGCTTGAGAGGATCTGCAGAGGAGAATGGGAGAAACTCCCCAAATACAGGTGTGCCAAGGTTGTAGTGTCATACCCAAGAAGACTCGAGGCTGTAATCGCTGCCAAAGGTGCTTCAACAAAGTACTGAATAAAGGGACTGAATACTTATGTAAATGTGATATTACACTTGATCATTTTAATACATTTGCAAACATTTCTGAGATACAGCTTTTGCTTTGTCATAATGGGGTATTGTGTGTAGATTGATGAGGGAAAAAAAGCAATTTAATCAATTTCAGAATAAGGCTGTAACGTAACAAAATGTGGAAAAAGTCAAGGGGTCTGAATACTTTCCGAATGCACTGTAGCTCTCTGAAAAAATGTATATAGTGAGTGAGTTCAACAGGGGTCATTTACATATGCTTAGTGCATAGTTCCTTCTAAATTGTATCTCCCTGTTCAGCGATGTGGGCTTCATTTCCGTTCCATGTATTTGAAATACATATTCAAATGACTTTTGAGTAACTGTCCTGATGTACAATCCAATGTATTTTGTAACAAGATACTTTAGAGTAGTGCATATATATATTTTGTTTACCCTAGCACTGCACAGTAATCAACTAACCATCAATATGTGTTTATTTGAAACAGCTGTGTCGTGCTAGGGCAGAAAAACTTCATGTGTACTACTTGCGGTCCACGGGATCGAGTTTGGGACAATACAAAATACTTTTCTGATGGCACTCGGGTGTGATAAGAGTGTCTGATAAATGACCAAAAATGGAAAGAATTAACACTCGCATAACACACTGGGTATTATTCTAATGAGCTCTGCCCACAAACAAGGCCATATTTAATTAAAATACTAATTGTTTGGGATTAGAGCTCATTAGAATTACAATACCCAGTGTGCTTTGCAAGCGTTCATTTTTACAAATGCACATTTTGGTCGTTTAGCAGACGCTCTTATCCAGAGCGTCTCACAGCAGTCCGTACATTCAGCTAAGGTAGATAAGCAACCACATCAAAGTCATAGCAAGTAAAACATTTCTGTAATCGTTACTGAGAATGTTGTTGTTGTTAATGGGGCTACTTGCATGTATTTTATTGAAATACATTACTTGGCAAAAGTATTTTGCATTTTACTTTGATAGGTTGTATTTTCTAACAAGAAACATTTGTAAGTATCTTGTGCCCATCTCTGGCTCTGTTATTTTATCTGTCTTATGTACAAGGGTCTAGAAACCTTATCCACTACTTAAACCTTTCAGGACACTGTCTTCCATTCCTCCATCTGTTCTTATCCAAATCTAATCTAAAAGAACTGGACAATTGTAGGCTTTCCTCATGTCACTTTTACCTGTCCAATCTGGTCAGATCAGTGACGATGAAAGAAAGGAGACAAGGAGAGGAAGTCTAGTCTTTTTCATAAACAATCATGGCCTACAGTACAATACAGAATTTCAAATCAAATAAAATGATTCACTGTTAGATGTAGACTAACAGTGAAATGCTTACTTATGGGGCCTTTTCTAACAATGCAGAGGTAAAGATAAGATTGACATTTTTATAAAAATGGAAATAGTGGCACGGTGAATAACGAATCATTTAATTGAACCCACATCTGGTTTAAAATGCCCCAAATCAAATCAAAACACAGGGACATACTGGGTGTGTTCCAAATGACACGCTATCCCCTACATAGTGCACTACCTCTAAGCAGGGCTCATAAGGCTCTGGTCAAAAGTAGTGCACTGTAAAGGGAATAGGTTGCTATTTGGGACATACTGTTGGACTGTACTGGAAAGACTTCACCCTGTCACATGTCTACACAAGACAGACAAAGAGAAAAGAACAAGAAAGGGAGGAAGGCTATTGAGACTGGAATCCAATTAAAATGGCCATATCGATGTTTGCGCGGTGTCTTTGGGTTAAAACTACTACTACCTACGCGTGTAGTTGTTACTCTGAAAACAGGAAGCTTTGAAAGGAGTCTACCTGGGGGGTATCAGCAGTAAGAAGGGTTTTTATACTACCCATAGACATTGTGTAATTCTAGGCCTATTTAACCATGGGGTAAAATTGCTATGGCATGAATGTAAGCCACTGAATAGGTAAGAAAGTTGATGCACCACAACTTTAATGGATCTTTCTAACCAACGTTTAAATAGGCCTCCATCATGACTAAGCCACTGCAGTGCGTGTAGGATTGAATTATGCTCACATTGTCATTCTTATTTTACATTACTCTTAACATGGACTATGTTCAGTAGGACGAATCTGTGTTCTTGTATGACGCGTTGAGATGCTACTTCCTCGTTTCAGAATGTGTTCTCCCTATTGAACACAACACTGGACTCCACTGTATTCATAAAGCGTCTCAGCATAGGAGTGCTGATCTAGGATCAGGTCTCTCCTGTCCATGTATCGTACTCATTATGATCTAAAAGGCTAAACTGATTGTATATCAGCACTCCTACTCTGAGACTCATTGTGAATGCGAGGCCTTGATTCCTCCTCTATCCTCCTGAGACACAGCAATTCATTTGTGTCCTCTCTAGTGGACATCCGTTCTTGGTCCATATCTCTGAGGCCGTACAAGCCACTGTATTGAGTCCTGTTGTCCATTTGAGAGGACATTCTGGGCTTTTCAATGGTATCACATGTATGGGGATGTGACCTTGACAATTTTATCTTCCTGGTTCTTAGAAAAATTGCTGCTGTGAAAATTAGCACATTTTATGGAAATTTTGTAAGAAGTGTGTGTAATTATAAATTATAATTTTTGTGAGTTTGATATTCAAATTGCTTCTAGTAAGTGAATATCTCAGGAATAGTTAAGTGAGTTGTCAGGAACGTGTAATACTTTTTTCACGTGAAATAAGAGCTAAAATAAGAGGTTATCAAGAAATGTCCTCTGCAGTGGACACCTGGATGCCGAAGCTAAGTTTTTCTGCTACTGTACCCATTGACTATAATATAACAATTTAGCACTTTAAAAGATAAATAACAATATTTTTTTTGTCAATTCTTTCTTGGTAACATGTCCCCCCCCCCCGGAATATTTTTATTTATGTAAAAAAATATATACATATTTCAGGAGGCAATAGTAGAAAAATAACTCTGTTCACATACCACCTCCCCATTTCGCTCAGCTTCAAAAAAATGTCTTCCCACTTGAACACAACCCTCAGGTAGACAGTTCACTGCGACCTCTTTCTCTGTCCCTCTCCTGGTCCTGAAAAATCCATTTCACTCTTTAACAAACCGTTTTCTCCCTGTTGTCCTCCCCCAGGAGAGCGGCTCCATCTACCTCCAGTTCACCTGCTCCACAGCCATGCAGCTGGACGTGATCTTCGAGGTGCTGGAGGAGTTCGACTGGACCTCCTTTTCCGTGGTGGCCACACGTCACCACGGCTACGAGGACTTCCTGGCCATGGTGGAGGGCCTGACGGACGGATCCTTCATCGGCTGGGAGAAGAAGGGCGTGGTCATGCTCAACGTCACCGACGACCCGGGAGGGACGCGCACACGCAGGCTGCTCAAGGAGAACGAGGCGCAGGTGAGACGGCTACAGCCTTTACATTTTTTTTGCTGTACTTTTTTTATGGTACAGAAGCAGAGGGAGATACTGATGGAGAGGGGAGACACAGGAAGAACCGATGCTGTGGATTGAACCCAGGCATGTACAGTTGAAGTCAGAAAATGACTTACACCTTCTCTAAATACATTTAAACTTAGTTTTTCCACAATTCCTGACATTTAATCTTAGTAAAAATTCCCTGTCTTAGGTTAGTTAGGATCACCACTTAATTTTAAGGATGTGAAATGTCAGAATAATAGTAGAGAGAATAATTTATTTCAGCTTTTATTTCTTTCATCACATTCCCAGTGGGTCAGAAGTTGACATACACTCAATTAGTATTTGGTAGCATTGCCTTTACATAATTTTCTGGAATTTTCCAAGCTATTTAAAGGCACAGTCACCTTAGTGTATGTAAACTTCTGACCCCACTGGAATTGTAATACAGTGAATTACAAGTGTAATAATCTGTCTGTAAACAATTGTTGGGAAAAATGACTTGTGTCATGCACAAAGTAGATGTCCTAACCGACTTGCTAAAACTATAGTTTGTTAACAAGAACTTTGTGGAGTGGTTGAAAAACAAGTTTTAATGACTCCAACCTAAGTGTATGTAAAGTTCCGACTTCAACTGTATATGTGCTAGCAGTGGGCGTGTTACCACTATACCACAGGGTCTCCACTGGGGACCCTTTTATTCCCTCTTCTTAATCATTTAGTCATTTTCATGTTCATTTCTTTTTCTTTCTTTTGATTTTTATGTTTGTGCTTTTCTTAGAACTCATTTCTGTGTTCTATTCATGTGCTGTTCTGTAAACCAATTTCTGTGTTCATACAAATGGCGGACTGTACAAGTCCTCACTAGCAGTAGCTGCAATTTGGCAGTATGCCCAGAGCTTGTTTTGAGAACAAACGAAAGATATCTCAGTTTCAAGGTCTCTGCTAAGAGAGAAGAAGCCTCGTGAGGTGTTGGCCTGTCACGTGTTATGAACCAGTATTGGTCTGTCACATGAATGAAACAAAACGGTAATGACGATTTAATTATGCTAAATCATGCAAATATAACTTGTCTTTGCATAGCCGTATATAAGACAACTGCAGGGACTGCCCAGGCAGAGCTCCCGATGGACTTGTGTACTATGGTGCATTGAGTTGGTTGGAACCTCTCCAGCGCTCTGACAAATAAAGGATGATTCGTTTAAGATTGACTTTGAGGGTCCCCGTGTAAGAATTTCCACGACACACGGTTGAAGGTAGAAGGGAGACGGGGAGAGAATAGCTGTGGGACTGGGAGTTGATCCCACACTGAAAAGGTAAGCATGCAGTTGTGTATCCACCCCAGTCCTTGCGCAATCCCAGTCTGCGCTAAAAAGTCCATAGGCCATCAGACTGTATAGATGTGCTGCAGATGGTAACTCAACCCGCGACGCCAGCCACAGGACTGTGGGGGACCTTTGTTGTGTTTCATGCCGTCGTCCTGTCTTTGCGGTCCTTTCATTGCAGTGTACCTGAACTACAGGACAGTGTTTCTCCACCTTGTTCCCGGGGACCCTGCTGTGCAGTCTATGCCGGATTTAATTCCTGCTAAGAATGAATTAGACACTAATTAGTACAGAATCGTCTTGGTATCCAATTACCCGAAAGACACTCCAATCACCTGTCTTGGAAAATAAGCTAAGATATTCTGCCAGTTTTTCAGAATAGTTCATAAATGAACTGGAATAATTCAGATAGTTCAACCTGGGACATTGAATTCAGTCTTTTCTTCCATGTAATGGAAACCCTGCTGTTGATGGTCTTTTTGATATATATGTAAATAAGAAATAGGAGAATGGACAAAGAGAAAAATAAATGATGTAACGATATGAAATTTCACCCCCAAAAACTGTCCACTGCTGTAGTCTGAGTGGGAAATGGTCTGAATTGAAATGTTTTCAAAGAGGGCAGTGAACGGGGTCAGCAATCCCCCGAAACTGCCACAGTGTGACTGACATCATTTGACCTAGTTTGGTCCAACAAGACTCCTACTTAACCCCCCCCTCCTTCCAGGTGCGTCTCCTCTACTGCTCCCAGGAGGAGGCCGCACTGATCTTCAAGGCTGCCTGGGCCTCGGGTCAGGCCGGACACTCCCACATGTGGTTCGCCGTGGGGCCAGCCCTGTCCGGCCTTGGCCTGGAGGGCCTCCCCAAGGCCCTGTTCGCAGTGCGGCCGCAGGGCTGGAGGGACGAGCCCCGCAGGAGGATTGCCAAAGGGGTGTCTGTGCTGACCCACGGAGCCATGGCTTTGAGGAAGGAGTACGGCTGGGCCCGAGGGCCACACTACTTCGCGGGCAACTGCCAGACAGATGGCAACCAGACACAGAGGGTGCCAGACAGGATCAGGTGAGGCGAGCGGAGGTGCTCCTTCAGAACTCTCAGGGGGGAGAACTGCTCAGCTGTGGCAGAGGAGTGTCACATACTGCTGCTGGCTGCTTTTCCCTCTCTATCTCTTTCTCTCTCTCTGCTCTCTCTCTCTCTGCTCTCTCTCTCTGCTCTCTCTCTCTCTCTGCTCTCTCTTTCTCTCTCTCTTTCTCTCTCTCTGCTCTCTCTCTCTGTTCTCTCTGTTCTCTCTGCTCTCTCTCTCTGCTCTCTCTCTCTCTCTCTGCTCTCGGCTCTCTCTCTCTCTCCCTCTCTCCCTCTGCTCTCTCTCTCTCTTTTTCTCAATCTCTCTCGCTCTCTCTCTCTCTGCTCTCGGCTCTCTCTCCCTCTCTCCCTCTGCTCTCTCTCTCTTTCTCTCAATCTCTCTCGCTCTCTCTCTGCTCTCGGCTCTCTCTCTCTCCCTCTCTCCCTCTGCTCTCTCTCTCTCTTTTTCTCAATCTCTCTCTCTCTCTCTCTGCTCTCGGCTCTCTCTCCCTCTCTCCCTCTGCTCTCTCTCTCTTTCTCTCAATCTCTCTCGCTCTCTCTCTCGTTCTCTCTCTGCTCTTTCTCCCCCTCTCTCTTTCTGTCTCTGTCTATATCTGCCTCTTTGTCTTTCCTTATCCCTCTCTCTCTCTCTCTGCCTTTCTCTGTCATCGCTGATTATCTCTCTGTGTCTGTCTCGCCCCCCCTTCCCCCCTTGTCTGCCTCTCTCTCCCCATCAACAGCTGAAACACTTCAACCCCTCTGCCTCTCTCTCTCGCCCTCATGTTCCCTCTCTCTCCCTGTCTAGTTCTCAGTTGTGTATGAGAAGTCTCTGTATCTCCCTCCGTCTGTCTTTTGCTGCCTGTCAACCGTGTCTCATAGGTGACTCCTCCAAGTCCCTCTCGTGTCACTCAGTCAGTACATTTGTCTGAAAGATACATGAGCCATGGGTACATGCTGTGTGTCTGTGTCCGTCCGTATGCAGTATGTGTCAGAATAAAGTAATGAGCCATGAATCACAACCAGAACATGAGTCATGTTCCTGTGTTGAACCATGCTAACTTGTGAATCAAGTTAAAGATACATGACTTATGTCCATATGAATCAAGTTAAAAGGTGCAAGACTTGTTGCGTTCATGTAAATTAAGTTAAAGATACAGTTGAAGTCGGAAGTTTACATACACCTTAGCCAAATATATTTCAACTCCGTTTTTCACAATTCCTGACATTTAATCCTAGTAAAAATTCCCTGTCTTAGGTCAGTTAAGATCCCCACTTTATTTTAAGAATGTGAAATGTCAGAATAATAGTAGAGAATGATTTATTTAGGCTTTTATTTATTTTATCACATTCCCAGTGGGTTAGAAGTTTACATACACTCAATTAGTATTTGGTAACATTGCCTTGAAATTGTTTAACTTGGCTCAAACGTTTCGGGTAGCCTTTCAAATCAAATGTATTTATATAAACCTTCTTACATCAGCTGATATCTCAAAGTCCTGTACAGAAACCCAGCCTAAAACCCCAAACAGTAAGCAATGCAGGTGTAGAAACACGGTGGCTAGGTGACTCTCTAGAAAGGCCAAAACCTAGGAAGAAACCTAGAGAGGAACCAGGCTATGAGGGGTGGCTAGTCCTCTTCTGGCTGTGCCGGGTGGAGATTATAACAGAACATGGCCAAGATGTTCAAATGTTCATAAATGACCAGCATGGTCAAATAATAATAATCACAGTAGTTGTCGAGGGTGCAACAAGTCAGCACCTCAGGAGTAAATATCAGTTGGCTTTTCATAGCCGATCATTGAGAGTATCTCTACCGCTCCTGCTGTCTCTAGAGAGTTCAAAACAGCAGGTCTGGGACAGGTAGCACGTCCGGTGAACAGGTCAGGGTTCCATAGCCGCAGGCAGAACAGTTGAAACTGGAGCAGCAGCACGGCCAGATAGACTGGGGACAGCAAGGAGTCCTCATGCCAGAATTAGAGAGAGAATTAGAGAGAGCATACTTAAATTCACACAGGACACCGGATAAGACAGGAGAAATACTCCAGATATAACAGACTGACCTTAGCCCCCTGACACTTAAACTAGTGCAGCATAAATACTGGAGGCTGAGACAGGAGGGGTCAGGAGACTGTGGCCCCATCCAATGATACCCCCAGACAGGGCCAAACAGGCAGGATATAACCCCACCCACTTTGCTGAAGCACAGCCTCCACCCCACTAGAGGGATATCTTCAACCATCAACTTACCATCCTGAGACAAGGCCGAGTATAGCCCACAAAGATTTCCGCCCCGGCACAACCTAAGGGGGGCGCCAACCCAGACAGGAAGACCACATCCGTGACTCAACCCACTCAAGTGATGCACACCTCATAGGGACGGCATGGAAGAGCACCAGTAAGCCAGTGACTCAGCCCCTGTAATAGGGTTAGAGGCAGAGAATCCCAGTGGAGAGAGGGGAACCGGCCAGGCAGAGACAGCAAGGGCGGTTCGTTGCTCCAGAGCCTTTCCGTTCACCTTCACACTCCTGGGCCAGACTACACTCAATCATATGACCTACTGAAGAGATGAGTCTTCAGTAAAGATTTAAAGGTTGAGACCGAGTCTGCGTCTCTCACATGGGTAGGCAGACCATTCCAAAAAAATGGAGCTCTATAGGAGAAAGCCCTTCCTCCAGCTGTTTGCTTCGAAATTCTAGGGACAATTAGGAGGCCTGCATCTTGTGACCGTAGCGTACGTGCAGGTATGTACGGCAGGACCAAATCGGAAAGATAGGTAGGAGCAAGCCCATGTAATGCCTTGTAGGTTAGCAGTAAAAGCCTTGAAATCAGCCCTTGCCTTAACAGGAAGCCAGTGTAGGGAGGCTAGCACTGGAGTAATATGATCAAATTTTTTGGTTCTAGTCAGGATTCTAGCAGGCATATTTAGCTGAAGTTTATTTAGTGCTTTATCCGGGTAGCTGGAAAGTTGAGCATTGCAGTAGTCTAACCTAGAAGTAACAAAAGAATGGATTAATTTTTCTGCATCATTTTTGGACAGGAAGTTTCAGATTTTTGCAATGTTGCGTAGATGGAAACAATCTGTCCTTGAAACAGTCTTGATATGTTCGTCAAAAGAGAGATCAGGGTCCAGAGTAACACCGAGGTCCTTCACAGTTTTATTTGAGACAACTGTACAACCATCAAGATTAATAGTCAGATTCAACAGAAGATCTCTTTGTTTCTTGTGACCTAGACCAAGCATCTCTGTTTTATCCGAGTTTAAAAGTAGAACGTTTGCAGCCATCCACTTCCTTATGTCTGAAACACAGGCTTCTAGCGAGGGCAATTTTGGGGCTTCACCATGTTTCATTGAAATGTACAGCTGTGTGTCATCCGCATCGCAGTGAAAGTTAACTTTATGCTTTTGAATGACATTCCCAAGAGGTAAAATATATAGTGAAAACAATAGTGGTCCTAAAACGGAACCTTGAGGAAAACCGAACTTTACAGTTGATTTGTCAGAAGACAAACCATTCACAGAGACAAACTGATATCTTTCCGACAGATAAGATCTAAACCAGGCCAGAACTTGTCCGTGTAGACCAATTTGGGTTTCCAATCTCTCCAAAAGAATGTGGTGATCGATGGTATCAAATGCGGCTCTAAGGTCTAGGAGCAGGTGGACAGATGCAGAGCCTCGGTCTGACGCCATTATAAGGTAATTTACCACCTTCACAAGTGCAGTCTCAGTGCTATGATGGGGTCTAAAACCAGACTGAAGCATTTCGTATACATTGCTTGTCTTCAGGAATGCAGTGAGTTGCTGCACAACAGCTTTTTCGACCATTTTTGAGAGGAATGGAAGATTTAACCCGATATAACCCGATAGTTTTAAAAATGTTTTCGGGGTCAAGGTTTGGCTTTTTTCAAGAGAGGCTTTATTACTGCCACTTTTAGTGAGTTTGGTACACATCCGGGGAATAGAGAGCCATTTATTATGTTCAACATAGGAGGGCCAAGCACAGGAAGCAGCTCTTTCAGTAGTTTAGTTGGAATAGTGTCCAGTATGCAGCTTGAAGGTTTAGAGGCCATGATTATTGCCATCATTGTGTCCAGAGATATAGTACTAAAACACTTGAGTGTCTCCCTTGATCCTAGGTCCTGGCAGAGTTGTGCAGACTCAGGACAACTGAGCTTTGGAGGAATACGCAGATTTGAAGAGGAGTCCGTAATTTGCTTTCATGTTCATGATCTTTTCCTCAAAGAAGTTCATGTATTTATTACTGCTGAAGTGAAAGCCATACTCTCTTGGGTAATGCTGCTTTTTAGTTAGCTTTGCGACAGTATCAAAAATAATTTAGGATTGTTCTTATTTTTAGGTTGGATTAGGTTAGGTTGGAAAAATAGGATGATCGAGCAGCAGTGAGGGCTCTTCGATACTGCACGGTACTGTCTTTTCAAGCTAGTCGGAAGACTTCCAGTTTGGTGTGGCGCCATTTCCGTTCCAATTTTCTGGAAGCTTGCTTCAGAGCTCGGGTATTTTCTGTATACCAGGGAGCTAGATTCTTATGACAAATGTTTTTAGTTTTTTGGGGTGCAACTGCATCTAGGGTATTGCGCAAGGTTAAATTGAGTTCCTCAGTTAGGTGGTTAACTGATTTTTGTCCTCTGACGTCCTTGGGTCTGAGAATTTATAGCACGAGTTTTGATGCTCCTTGGTTGGGGTCTGAGCAGATTATTTGTTGCGATTGCAAACTAAATAAAATGATGGTCCGATAGTCCAGGATTATGAGGAAAAATATTAATATCCACAACATTTATTCCACAGGACAAAACTAGGTCCAGAGTATGACTGTGGCAGTGAGTAGGTCCAGATACATGTTGGACAAAAACCCACTGAGTCGATGATGGCTCCGAGAGCCTTTTGGAGTGGGTCTGTGGACTTTTCCATGTGAATATTAAAGTCACCAAAAATGTGAATATCATCTGCTATGACTACAAGGTCCGATAGGAATTCAGGGAACTCAGTGAGGAATGCTCTATATGGCCCAGGAGGCCTGTAAACAGTAGCTATAAAAAGTGATTGAGTAGGCTGCATAGATTTAATGACTAGAAGCTCAAAAGACGAAAACGTTTTTGTTTTTTTTGTAAATTGAAATTTGCTATCGTAAATGTTAGCAACACCTGCACCTTTGTGGGATGCACGGGGGATATGGTCACTAGTGTAACCAGGAGGTGAGGCCTCATTTAACACAGTAAATTCATCAGGCTTAAGCCATGTTTCAGTCAGGCCAATCACATCAAGATTATGATCCGTGATTAGTTCATTGACTGTAACTGTCTTGGAAGTGAGGGATCTAACATTAAGTAGGCTTATGTTGAGATGTGATGTAGCACAATCTCTTTCAACAATGGCAGGAATGGAGGAGGTCTTTATTCTAGTGAGATTGCTAAGGCGAACACCGCCACGTTTAGTTTTTCCCAACCTAGGTCGAGGCACAGACACGGTCTCAATGGGGATAGCTGAGCTGACTACACTGACTGTGCTAGTGGCAGACTCTACTATGCTGGCTAACAAATCAAATCAAATGTATTTATATAGCCCTTCGTACATCAGCTGATATCTCAAAGTGCTGTACAGAAACCCAGCCTAAAACCCCAAACAGCAAGCAATGCAGGTGAAGAAGCACGGTGGCTAGGAAAAACTCCCTAGAAAGGTCAAAACCTAACAGCCTGCTGCCTGGCCTGCACCCTATCCCTATTTCATTGTGGAGCTAAGGGAGTTAGAGCCCTGTCTATGTTCGTAGATAAGGTGAGAGCACCCTCCAGCTAGGATGGAGTCCATCACTCCTCAACAGGCCAGGCTTGGTCCTAGATGAGTCCCAGAAAGAGGGCCAATTATCTACAAATTCTATCTTTTGGGAGGGGCAGAAAACAGTTTTCAACCAGCGATTGAGTTGTGCGACTCTGCTGTAGAGCTCATCACTCCCCCTAACTGGGAGGCGGCCAGAGACAATTACTTGATGCCGACACATCTTTCTAGCTGATTTACACGCTGAAGCTATGTTGCGTTTGGTGACCTCTGACTGTTTCATCCTAACATCGTTGGTGCCGACGTGGATAACAATATCCCTATACTCTCCACACTCGCCAGTTTTAGCTTTAGCCAGCACCATCTTCAGATTAGCCTTAACGTCGGTAGCCCTGCCCCCTGGTAAACAGTGTATGATCGCTGGATGATTCGTTTTAAGTCTAATACTGCGGGTAATGGAGTCGCCAATGACTAGGGTTTTCAATTTGTCAGAGCTAATGGTGGGAGCCTTCGGCATCTCAGACCCCGTAACGGGAGGAGTAGAGACCAGAGAAGGCTCGGTCTCTACTAACGGTCATCATTGCATGAAGAAGTGGACCAAAGTGCAGCGTGGCAAGTGTTCATGATTTATTAATAGAACTGAACACTGAATAACAAAACAACAAAGACAACGAGCGAAACCGAAACAGTTCTATCTGGTGCAGACACACAAAATAGAAAATAACTACCCACAAAACACAGATGGGAAAAGGCTACCTAAGTATGGTTCTCAATCAGAGACAACGATAGACAGCTGCCTCTGATTGAGAACCACACCCGGCCAAACACACAGAAATCGAAAACATAGACCACAAAACAGAGAATGCCCACCCCAACCCACGCCCTGACCAAACCAAAATAGAGACATAAAAAGGATCTCTAAGGTCAGGGCGTGACACTCTGACTCCGACTCGCTGCTTAATGGGGAGAATCGGTTGAACGTTTCTGTCGGCTGGATGGGCGACACCAGTTGAGCATTCCTACAGCATTTCCCTCCAGAAGCCATGAGAAAGTTGTCCGGCTGTGGGGACTGTGCGAGGGGATTTATACTACTATCTGTACTTACTGGTGGCACAGACACTGTTTCATACTTTCCTAGACTGAAATTACCCTTGCCTAACGATTGCGTCTGAAGCCGGGCTTGCAGCACAGCTATCTTCGCCGTAAGGCGATCGTTCTCCTGTATATTATGAGTACAGCGACTGCAATTAGAAGGCATCATGTTAATGTTACTACTTGTCTTCGGCTGTTGGAGGTCCTGACGAACCATGTCCAGATAAAACGTCAGGAGTGAAAAAGTTGAATGAAAAAAAGTTGAGTGAGGGAAAAACTAAAAATATAAACGGTAATTAAAAAGTTAAAAAGTTGTCAGGTAGCAAAGTAAGGTTGGCAACAAAACGCACAGCAGCACGTAAACAAGTCTGCAAGTCTTACAATCGCAACATTTATACTCACGTAAATTGTTATCGTTAGATTTTCACAACTCAGTCTCCTTGTTTACTTCTCCACTTGTTTCAAATTCGCTCCGCTCAGCCGCCTCGCGGACAAATTCAACTAATCAGCGTAGACTGAACCATCGGAAGCTTTCCACAATAAGCTTCCCACAATAAGCTTCCCACAAGCTTCCCACAATAAGTTGGATGAATTTTGGCCCATTCCTCCTGACAGAGCTTGTGAAACAGAGTCAGGATTGTTGGCCTCCTTGATCGCACATGCTTTTTCAGTTCTGCCCACATATTTTCTATGGGATTGAGGTCAAGGCTTTGTGATGGCCACTCCAATACCTTGACTTTGTTGTCCTTAAGCCATTTTGCCACAACTTTGGAAGTATGCTTGGGTTCATTGTCGACTTGGAAGACCCATTTGCGACCAAGCTTTAACTTCCTGACTGATGTCTTGAGATGTTGCTTCAATATATCCATATAATTTTCTTTCCTCATGAAGCCATCTATTTTGTGAAGTGCCCCAGTCCCTCCTGCAGCAAAGCCCCCCCACAACTTGATGCTGCCACCCCCGTGCTTCACGGTTGGGATGGTGTTCTTCGGCTTGCAAGCCTCCCAGTTTTTCCTCCAAACATAAAGATGGTCATTATGGCCAAACAGTTCTATTTTTGTTTCATCAGACCAGAGGACATTTCTCCAAAAAGTACGGTCTTGTGCAGTTTCAAACCGTAGTCTTTCTTTTTTATGGCGGTTTTGGAGCAGTGGCGTCTTCCTTGCTGAGTGGCCTTTCAGCTTATGTCAATATAGGACTCGTTTTACTGTGGATATAGATACCTTTGTACCTGTTTCCTCCAGCATCTTCACAAGGTCCTTTGCTGTTGTTCTGGGATTGATTTGCACTTTTCCCACCAAAGTACGTTAATTTCTAGGAGACAGAAGGTGTCTCCTTCCTGAGCGGTATGACGGCTGCGTGGTCCCATGGTGTTTATACTTTATACATTCCCAGTGGGTCAGATAGTATTTGGTAGCATTGCCTTTATATTGTTTAACTTGGGTCAAACATTTTGGATAGCCTTCCACAAGCTTCCCACAATAAGTTGGGTGAATTTTGGCCCATTCCTCCTGACAGAGCTGGTGTAACTGAGTCAGGGTCCCATGGCTGCGTGGTCCCATGGTGTTTATACTTGCATACTATTGTTTGTACAGATGAACGTGGTACCTTCAGGTGTTTGGAAATTGCTCCCAAGGATGAACCAGACTTGTGGAGGTCTACAATTCTTTTTCTGAGGTCTTGGCTGATTTCTTTTGATTTCCCCATGATCTCAAGCAAAGAGGCACAGAGTTTGAAGGTAGGCACTGACATACATCTACAGGTACACCTCCAATTGACTCAAATTATGTCAATTAGCCTATCAGAAGCTTCTAAAGCCATGACATCATTTTCTGGAATTTTCCAAGCTGTTTAAAAGCACAGTCAATTTAGTGTATGTAAACTTCTGACCCACTGGAATTGTAATACAGTGAATTATAAGTAAAATAATCTGTCTGTAAACAATTGTTGGAAAAATTACTTGTGTCATACACAAAGTAGATGTCCTAACCTAAGTGTATGTTAACTTCCGACTTCAACTGTACATAGCTTGTTGAGTCAATGTGAATCAAGTTAAAGGTACTGTGCATGCCATGTTGAGTCCATGTAAATCAAGTTAAAATACATGACTTGTCTATGCTAATCAAGCTAGTTTACTGACTAGCATTGGGGGATTAAACGAACTGCTGAGGATGTATTCCATTATAGCCACAAAGGCATGGTCATACTTCATCTGGATAGTCCGGATGTTCAATCTGTAGATGCTGTGCAGATGGTCGTACTCTCTGTTGGTAAGCAAACTGCTTGCTAAGGTTACGGTTATGGTTAGGTTTAGAGTAAGGGTTAGGGCTAGGGTTAAGTTAAGTTAAGCAGCGATTACAGCTGTATGTCTTTCTGAGCAATTCGCTAAGAGCTTTGCACACCTGGATTGTGCAACATTTACCCGTTATTCTGTTAAGAATTCTTCAAGCTCTGTCAAATTGGTTGTTGCTAGACAACCATTTTCAGGTCTTGCCATAGATTTTCAAGCAGATTTAAGTAAAAACTGTTACTCAGCCACTCAAGAACATTCACTGTCTTCTTGATAAGAAACTGTAGTGTAGATTTGGCCTTGTGTTTTAGGTTATTGTCCTACTGAAAGGTGAATTAATTTCACAGTGTCTGGTGGAAAGCAGACTGAACCAGGTTTTCCTCTAGGATTTTGCCTTTGCCTCAATTCCGTAGATTTTTTTATCCTGAAAAACTCCCCAGTCCTTAACAATTACAAGATTACCCACAACATAAAGCAGCCACCACTAAGCTTGAAAATTTGGAGAGTTGTACTCAGTAATGTGTTGAATTCATCACAAAAAGTTAATTGCTTTGCCACATTTTTTGCAGCATTACTTTATTGCCTTGTTGCAAACAGGAGGCATGTTTTGAAAGAAAAAAAATGATGTACAGGCTTACATCTTTTCACTCAGTCAATTAGTGTAGTTTTGTTGAGTTTCTATAATGTTGTAGATTCATCCTCAGTTTTCTCCTATAACAACCATTAAACTCTGTAACTAAACTATGTAACTGTTTTAAAGTCACCATCGGCTTCATGGTGAAATCCCTGAGCGGTTTCCTTCCTCTCTGGCAACTGAGTTAGGAAGGACACCTGTGTATTTGTAGTGACTGGGTTTATTGATACACCATCCAAAGTGTAATTAATAACTTCACCATGCTTACAGGAATATTAAAAAGTATGCTTTTCTTATTTTTACCCTACAAATAGGTGCCCTTCTTTACTGCCATTGGAAAACCTCCCTGGTCTTTGTTGTTGAATCTGTGTTTGAAATTCACTGGTCGACTGAGGGACCTTACAGATAATAGTATATGTGTGGGGTACAGAGATGAGGTAGTCATTCTTTAAATCATGTTAAACACTATTATTGCACACAGAGTGAGTCCTGCAACTTATCATGTGACTTGTTAAGCATATTTTTACTCCTGAACTTATTTTGACATGCCATAACAATACGTATTGACATTACATATTTATTGACGACATTTCAGCTTTTCATTTTTTATTAATTTGTACAAATTTCAAAAAACACAATTCCACTTTGACATTTTTACAAGAAATCTCAATGTAATCAATTTCAAGGGGTGTCAATACTTTCTGAAGGCAATAACTTGTTACCAAAGGCCTAAATGGTACCAATTTGTGTATTAATTACCACCTACTTCATTCATTGTTAATGTGTCAGCTATAATGGGTCTCTTTAATGCATTTATTTGACCAGTCAAGGTAAAACTACAGTTATCTACCTCTCACCGCTCTCCCTTCTTTTTCTCACAATTCTTTCTATCTTTCATCTGCATCCCCTTCCGTACCTCTCTGCTCCTCTGTCATCCCTGCACCCCTCTCTCCTCCCTTTTTCTCTCCCACTGCTATGCTCTTTATGCTTTGTTTTTATTACACCATTCAATCTCATCCTCAATCTAATTTCCTTCTCTCTCCCCCTCCATCCCTCTCTCCTTCCCTCCCACGCTCTCCCATCTATTGTAATTTCACAACCCTCTCTCTCTCTCTCTCTCTCTCTCTCTCTCTTCTCTTCCTCCCTGGTTCACTCTTTTTCTCATCACTCCGTTTCTTCCCTTTGCCTTCTCTCCCCCCCCCATCTCTCTCCTCCCTCCTCCCTTCTCTAAAAGGGATCTGATGCTTCATCGTTTTACATGTAAATAGGATAATTGATTGTGTTGGCTTAGATATGTGGAAGTAGAGTAGTGGCCTGAGGGCACACACACTTAATGTGTTGTGAAAAGTGTTATATACAATTTTAAATTGTACATAACTGCCTTAATGTTGCTGGAACCCAGGAAGAGTAGCAGCTAATGGGGATCCTTAATGAATTCAAATACAAATGCAGGGTAGAAATATTGGAGGCAGTCACACACAGCCACGAACCCAACCAGGCACCAAAGCTCCTCTGGCCTCTCTCTGTATCTCCCGAGCCATCACTATCATGGCAGGAGCACTGTCAACAGCATAGGGACACACCAAACAGTTCCCATACCCCCCTTCCCACCACATGAACTGTCCCGTTTCCTAATGGAGGAGCTGGCACCAGTGAGGCATGGGAGAATCTAATAGAAGGGGGGAGGGGGGGCATGCAAATGCAGCTCTAAAGAGAGTACATTAATGTGAATGTTGTATGATGTTTAAATAGCTAGTAACCCCCCTCCTCAAACCCTTCACCCCTACTCCCCATATCCATCTCTCTCTCTCTCTCTCTCTCTCTCTCTCTCTCTCTCTCTCTCTATCCCTCCCTCCATATTTATCTGTCTGAATGCATTAGCCATTATGAGTTGTCTTTGTTACGGTACGAGAGACAAATCTATATTCAAATATTCCGTAGCTTGTTCACCTCACAATGTTCGGCATCTGTGGAAACACATGTAATGTCAATGACTGTGGGTCGCCATGACAACATGGCACTCACCAAGAGAGATCAGTGGCATTGCAGAGTTCAAGTGAATGCTAACATTAACACATTGTCTTTTGTCATAAGAAAAGCAACCACTGAATAGTTTTGTATTTTTCAGCAGAATTTCTTCTCTGTTTTTCCAAACCATGAAATAATCATTTGACTGTAGAATAGAGACCAAGGGTGTTTTCTGCTTTCTATTGGATTTTAATTTTATCTGTCAGTATTCTCTTAATTGGCTTGGTTTGACAAATCATGTGTGAAAAGTAATAATTCCCTTTGTGACTCCTTCATACATCCTTTATAAACATATACAGCCTTCTAGCTCATTTGCATTGCACTCCATTACGTTGCATTCCATTATTGCCCCTCATATACTGTATACAGTAGCAACAGGATGGATAGGAAGATCAGCACAGCCCCTAGAAGTAGGGCTCCAGCCTGCCTTATCATGTGCCAGAATGTGAATCATTTCTCCTGCTATATGGATCTAGAAATATCCATAAATTATAGGTCATAATTCAGCTCAATACTCTTGTGAAGTTGGAGAGAGGGCAGTGGGTGAGACGCAGACAAACATCTCATGTTGTGTGGTAGGCTTTCTATGTGACAGCCTTGTGTAAAGAATGGCTGGATGAAAGGAAATGAGGGCATCTTCAATCAGCGATTGCTGCATCATGAAAACAAGAAAGCGCTGACGAGAAAAATTCCAAATGCCTTTTGAAGGAAGGGAGAGAAAAAGCGAACTGGCATTGGTTTTTCAACATTCTATCTGACTGGCGTCCTCTGTGAATGGTGCTTTTAGGTGCAGTGTTGTCATGGCGACACGGAAGCATCTCAGACTCGGTAACCGACAGACTGCCCCTAACAGCAACATGAAAAACATGAAAGCCAACAGCTAGTGTAGTTTTGCTCTATAGCTTTTACTCCTGATTATCAGGGCAGGGCCAGGAAACCATTAGCACTCTCGATATCAACGAGATACAGATGCACTGAAGATGATGGAAAATAGCCTGCCTGCCCTACATTGCTGCATACTGCAGTCTTTGCAAGTCTCAACCACTCACAATTTCTGCACATTATTCACGTGATAAGCAGAAACGACTTGCCGTTTGCAGAACTTTGGCTACTCCAATGGCAAGCTTCCGTGTTTTGTTCATCAAGTCATTGATTTATTTACATGTTCCTCTCACGTAGCTACCTGTAACTGAACAATGGCTGGAACATAATAACAAGCAGCTTGGGACATAGAGAGATCTCTAGTGTAGTGCCTAACTGCCCAGCTACAGCCTGCTGTCTCTCACCCTGCCACTCTGCTACTCTAGTCTTTCAACTACAAAGCTTGCAGCTGAAGACACATGAAAGATATCTAGTATTAAGTGTCCCCTGCTTCTCTCGTTCTCTCTCTCTCTCTCTGTCTCTCTCTCTCTCTCTCTCTCTCTCTCTCTCTCTCTCTCTCTCTGTCTCTCTCTCTCTCGCTCTGCCACTCTCGCTGCCACTCTCATCGCCTTCCCTGTCACTTCCAGCTAAAACTCGAATCTTGCTGAAAGTCTAGCATGCCACTCCGTCTCTCTGTTTTTCCGTCTCCTGTTTCTCAGTTTCTCAGTTTCTCTGTCTGTTTGTGCTGAAAGTTGTTTAGTGTGCCTCTCTATTTCTCTCTGTTTCCCTCTTTCTGTCTGCCATTCCCACACTCCATTTCCTGTCTTCCAGGTTTTTCAGTAACATTACGCTGAGTGGCCGGGACTACTCGTTCAACAGTGATGGCTACCTGTCTAATCCAGTGCTGGACGTGATTTCCTACTCCGAGGGGAAAGGCTGGGAGGAGGTCAGTGAGTAGGCGTGCTAACCGCTAATTATCTGACACGCTCGCTAACCACCATTTCACACCCATCAAGTCTGGCTGAACTTATCCTCATACACACGGACACACAATCTCTCCCCTCAACTTGCTAACCACCCTTACCACACTATCACAGTCCATCGGATGTGTCTACTTACCCCTTATTTAACGTGTTGTCAACCTTGTTAGCTGTCGTTAACTGGCTAACTCGACGTCTAAAGTTTGTTCCCCCGAGAGAGAGAGAGAGCCCATGCACTTGCCTCAGCTCTCCATTCACTCCATTCCTGCTGTTTTCAACTAACCTTTCAGCACTCTGTACGTTCACCCACGTTGTTGCCTCAAGGCCTGGTGATTCCATGGTATCCATTCACAACAGGAGGAATTTGTTCAGCATGAACCGTGATATGCCTCCGTACTGTCAAGGTGGGTTAATCTGACCCAGTTGCAGCTGTGTGATAACATGGGTTCTGTAGTAGTGCTCCTTCAGTTAATTTCCTATCTCTTCTGAGTGCTCTGGGCTCTGATCAGTAAGGGTGAGTGAACAAGCCGTGGACGATTGAGCTCTGGGACCAGTTTTTGACCCGAGACCACATTATGTAATGGGAAAAGTCTGACCGCTTCAAATCAAATCAAATCAAAGTGTATTGGTCGGATACACGTTTACACATGACCACAAATGATATACTGTCCGTCTGTAGTCTCCATAGATCCGTAAATACTGTAACTTACTGTTCCCTATAGTATAAAATAACCCTGATTCCAAATATTAGGATAATAATATAAACAAACATTCCATGGTCGACAGGTATACGTCTAATACATTGTAGTGATGTTAGAACCTGACGAGTTCAAGTAACCCTGAAGAAGAACTGGGGAAATGGTTCTCTCAAAGCACTCACTTGAATTAATTAGTGAATCACTTCAACACAGGTTGCGTTCATTTTTGCGTTTTATTTTCCCCCAGTATGCAGTCTCCAATGTAAGCTTGACCGCCGAGACACCGAAACACTCTCAAGTGTTTAGCACATGCCACACGTACCGCAAACCGAGGCAGTGAGCAAAAGAGAAATGTGCGTCGCACAAAAGGTTTCCTTTTTCCTCATCACGATCCATATACAGTTGAAGTCGGAAGTTTACATACACTTAGGTCGGGGTCATTAAAAGTCGTTTTTCAACCACTCCTCAAATTTCTTGTTAACAAACTATAGTTTTTGCAAGTCGGTTAGGACATCTACTTTGCGCATGACACAAGTCATTTTTTCCAACAATTGTTTACAGACAGATTATTTCACTTATAATTCAATGTATCACAATTCCAGTGGGTCAGAAGTTTACATACACTAAGTTGATTGTGCCTTTAAACAACTTGGAAAATTCCAGAAAATGATGTCATGGCTTTAGAAGCTTCTGATAGGATAATTGACATCATTTGAGTCAATTGGAGGTGTACCTGTGGATGTAGTTCAAGGCCTACCTTCAAACTCAGTGCCTCTTTGCTTGACATCATGGGAAAATGAAAATAAATCAGCCAAGACCTCAGAAAAAAAATTGTAGACCTCCACAAGTCTATTTCATCCTTGGGAGCAATTTCCAAACGCCTGAAGGTACTAGGTTAATCTGTACAAACAATAGTACGCAAGTATAAACACCATGGGACCACGCAGCTGTCATACCGCTCAGGAAGGAGACGCATTCTGTCTCCTAGAGATGAACGTACTTTGGTGCGAAAAGTGCAAATCAATCCCAGAACAACAGCAAAGGACCCTGTGAAGATGCTGGAGGAAACAGGTACAAAAGGTTCTATATCCACAGTTAAACGAGTCCTATATTGACATAATCTAAAAGGCCGCTCAGCAAGGAAGATGCCACTGCTCCAAAACCGCCATAAAAATGCCAGACTACCGTTTGCAACTGCACATGGGGACAAAGATTGTAATTTTTGGAAAAATGTCCTCTGGTCGGATGAAACAGTAATAGAACTGTTTGGCCATAATGTCCATCGTTATGTTTGGAGGAAAAAGGGGGAGGCCTGCAAGCCGAAGAACACCACCCCAACCGTGAAGCACGGGGGTGGCAGCATCATGTTGTGAGGGTGCTTTGCTGCAGGAGGGACTGGTGCACTTCACAAAATAGATGGCATCATGAGGGAGGAAAATTATTGGGATATATTGAAGTAACATCTCAAGATATCAGTCAGGAAGTTAAAGCTTGGTCGCAAATGGGTCTTCCAAATGGACAATGACCCCAAGCATACTTCCAAAGTTGTTGCAAAATAGTTTAAGGACAACAAAGTCAAGGTATTGGAGTGGCCATCACAAACCCTGACCTCAATCCTGTAAAACATTTGTGGGCAGAACAGAAAAAGTGTGAGAGAGCAAGGAGGCCTACAATCCTGACTCAGTTACACCAGCTCTGGAGGAATTGGCCAAAATTCACCCAAATTATTGTGGGAAGCTTGTGGAAGGCTACCCAAAATGTTTGACCCAAGTTAAACAATTTAAAGGCAATTCTACCAAATACTAATTGAGTGTATGTAAACTTCTGAGCCACTGGGAATGTGATGAAAGAAATTAAAGCTGAAATAAATCATTCTCTCTACTATTATTCTGACATTTCACATTCTTAAAATAAAGTGGTGATCCTAACTGACCTAAGACAGGGACTTTTTACTAGGATTAAATGTCAGGAATAGTGCAAAAACTGTACTACTACAAGTGTACTTCCTAAATGGCTCTAAATGATCTCCTGCAGGTTGGCACGTGGCAGAACGGTGTTCTGGATCTCATTATCCAGCCCTTTTCACGCTACGGCTCCTTCCTCAAGCCTCTGGATGACACCCAGCACCTCAAGGTGGTCACCCTGGAGGAGAGGCCCTTTGTCATTGTGGAGCCAGCCGACCCAGGCACCAACTCCTGCATCCGGGACTCGGTACCCTGCAGACTACCACTCAACACCACCAAGTAAGGCCTGCTACTGGGGCGGATGTTTTACCATGACCTACCCTGGTCTAACCATGGATATATTTAACCATGACTGACCATGGTCTAACCATGTAGATATTTAACCATGACTGACCATGGTCTAACCATGGATATATTTAACCATGACTGACCATGGTCTAACCATGTAGATATTTAACCATGACTGACCATGGTCTAACCATGTAGATATTTAACCATGACTGACCATGGTCTAACCATGTAGATATTTAACCATGACTGACCATGGTCTAACCATGTAGATATTTAACCATGACTGACCATGGTCTAACCATGTAGATATTTAACCATGACTGACCATGGTCTAACCATGTAGATATTTAACCATGACTGACCATGGTCTAACCATGTAGATATTTAACCATGACTGACCATGGTCTAACCATGTAGATATTTAACCATGACTGACCATGGTCTAACCATGTAGATATTTAACCATGACTGACCATGGTCTAACCATGTAGATGTTTTAACCATGACCAACATGTAACCAACATAGTTTAAATGTTGTAACTATCATAAGCCTAAAGGGTCATAGAAAAATGATAATTGTGGTTGGCTATGTTGCTCCTTGTTATTGATATAGTTTATTGAGAGTGTGTTTCAAACACAATGTTTTACTCCACTCTACCTATGATGTCACATGGTTACATTCCCTCCCCTCAAGCCATTCAGGGAAAAGAATTGCAGGGAATTTGTAAAGATTTAGCAACTGAATTGCAGTAAATAAGTAATAAACCCTTTAGACTTTGAAAATGTCTTTATAATTGTTAAAGTAAATCTATGCCGTGCACCACAATGGTGCCCATTGACCCTATGACATCATCAGCTTCATTGCTCTAATCTTGATTTTGACAAACAGCTCCCGGGCTGCACACAAGGTAGAAATATACTTTGAGATATTTAAAAAAAACTTACATTTTTGGGATGCAGCGTAGTCTAACCAGTAACCACATGCTTTGCCAGTTTTTTTTTCATTGACATGCTGTTGTTTATTCTCTCTTGTACTCGTTTATAAACTCTCACTCGGTGTTTCACAGTCTGTCCTGGTCTCTGGAGGTCTGTTTAGTGGGTTATGTGTTCCCAGCCTGTCTCTGATAAGACGTCTGGTAACAAAGCCCGCGGAAAGTTCCATCAATTGTATTGGCTCAGAGAGATTTCCCCAGTTAATCAGCCTGCTTTTAACATTCCATTGGAATCGCAATACCTGCGCTGACTGGTTGGTTATCATAGTGGGCATACAGGGAGGGACCACACATTGATATTTGCCCAGTTAAACTTAACTTTTAATATGTCAATAGGCTTTTTCTGTCGACATTCCTATTGTAAAAGCTACATGCTTAGAAAGAGTCCACGTATGTCCTGTTAAATCTCCTCGTCCCCTGCTGAGTATAACCCACCCTGAAAAATGACAATTAATCCAGTTTTTATGCAGTCCTCTTCATCCTCTCCTGTCTGTCCTGATTTGCCTCCCTTCTCTAAAACTGAGCAGTCCAACTACAGGCAGTATTGATCCAGAAACTACAGCTCTCGCTAATAATTCATACGTTCACTCCTTGCCCTTCTGTGTCTCCCTTCTGTTTCTCTCTTTCCTCTGCCTCCTGTCTCTAACATCTCCCTCCCTGTCTTTCTTTCCTTCCCTTCCTCGCTCTATCTGTAACCACAGTGTGCCGGTGGATGAGAAATCATCGAAGCACTGCTGCAAAGGCTTCTGCATTGACGTCCTCAAGCGATTGGCCAAAATAGTGGGCTTCTCCTATGACCTCTACCTGGTGACCAATGGCAGACACGGGAAGAGGGGGAGTGATGGGCAGTGGAATGGCATGGTCGGGGAGGTCAGGGGTCATGTATTTCTTCTTCTCTCTTTCTTTTCGCATTAAAAAAAAACGTGTTCAAGGGGTGCCATGCAATTCCTCCTCAAAATCCCCTGAAAGTAAACGGGAGACAGAATGAGACCAAGAACTGTCAAATAGATTAGCATTCCCATGGCGAAGTAACTCGGGAGTGTTTGGCGTGGAGTCTTGGGCAAATGCCTCGCTATTTCCAGGGAAGACAATCCCCCTCTGGGTGCCGGGATTAATACGGGTGGCTAACAGAGAAGAGATGGGGATGTGTCAACCCACATTCACAGTGACAGCACAGCTAAGGGTGTGTTGCTGTGTTTATACAGCCACTGGGTGGCTAGGCTCCTGCTACTACCAGGTGCAGGTGTCCCTTTTCCTCCTTAGTTGCACAACTCACTCTAGGATCTCATTAACGTAACCATTTTACTACTGAGACAGCTGGAAGTGAGTGCCTGTGAACGTGAATGGGCCCATTTTTTTCTGTTCCTAACTGCAGTTCCCCTCCCGCCCACCAGGTGGTTTATAAACGGGCCGACATGGCCATTGGCTCCCTGACAGTCAACAAGGAGAGGTCAGAGGCTGTGGAGTTCTCCGTGCCCTTCGTGGAGACGGGCATCAGCGTCATGGTCTCCCGTAGCAACGGCACCGTCTCGCCGTCGGCCTTCCTTGGTGAGCAGGGCTGACTAAGAGCTTATGAAGGCCTATGAAGGGCATATGAAGGGCCTATGATGGGCTATGAAGAGTCTATTGTAACACACAATACCTGACATACCCCAACCAATGTTACCCCCCATTAACAAGGAAAACCTTGTGATTTCTCCCTCTTGGTTTAGTATCGAAGTTGCCAAGCATGGTTTTCACAGGCATCTGAAACAAAGGCCATAAAAACGTCGATATTTGTATTTTTCACTGTAGCCTTTGGTAAAATTCACTATTCCAATGGGCTATGCCGCCCCCCTCCCCCCTCCCTCCCTCCCTCCCTCGATAATGAAGGGTCAAGATATTTCAGAGTAAAATATGTCTCTAAGATAACACCTCTACATTTCAAATCGCGTCAGCCTAATTCCAGACTTTTCCCAAGCATGTAGAGACAGAGACTCAGGCTGCAGACAAGGCCGGCATTTTAATCCTACAGCCATCGATTGAGACGTGATGGTGCGTCTATATCTGCAGCCAGATCTTAGATAATACAGTGTGTAATGGCAGCTCATCAGATATGACTCAGTATTACACAGTAATCTGGCCATAGGAGGCGGCTGTGCTGTAAGTGAAACAAGCTCGCTCAGCCAGCGACTCAAGTAGCACAGACTGGATGTGGTCTTAGTTTCAGACACTCAATCGGCACATAATGTATGTCGTTTTTTCCCCCCTCTGAATGATCCATTTCAAACATGGATGTTTATCTATCTGTCAAGTAAGATTTAGTAGACAATCTGGACCTGTACTGTGTGCAACCTGGAGTTTCTTTTGTTTTTTTCCCCCAAGGCCATTTCGTCTGATTCAAGGGTCACTGATTTGATTGTAACCTAAGGGTCCTTGGCTTGGTCTCAGTATGTCTTAGCTGGCATGAGCCCAGAGTAATCTCTTGCCAAGAAAATCTTGGATCTTCAAGCCTGACCCTTTCTGTAAGGTCGTTTTCTTGAGACCGTCGACCATTTTGAGCTTGTAAGTTACTCCTATATGACTCGGGTCAGACAGAATCTGAACCTCCAAAAATGAGACGGTTCCTTATTCCACTTGTGTAATAACAAAAAACTCTTCATTTCATGAAACACAATAATTACATGTAATTACAGTGTTACAGTCAAATGCTTACTTACAAGCCCCTAACCAACAATGCAGTTTAAAAAATATGAATAAGAAATAAAAGGAACAAGAGTAAAATAACAATAGCAAGACTATATACAAGGGGTACCGATACAGAGTCAATGTGCGGGGGCACCGGTTAGTTGAAGTAATTGAGGTAAATGTACTGTTGGTAGAGTTATTAAAATGACTATGATTAGATAATAAACAGCGAGTAGCAGCAGTGTAAAAGAGGGGGTGGGCAAATAGTCTGGGTAGCCATTTGATTAGATGTTCAGGAGTCTTATGGCTTGTGGGTAGAAGCTGTTTTAGAAGCCTCTTGGGCCTAGACTTGGCGCTCCGGTACCGCTTGCCGTGTGGTAGCAGAGACAACAGTCTATGACTAGGGTGGCTGGAGTTTTGAATAATTTTTAGGGCAATTTGCGATGCATCCATAGCTTCATTCTAAGTAGCAAGCTAGTGAGAACCTTGGGACAGAACCCTTGTCTTTGTGATGTGATGTTTCAGAGCCGTACAGCCCAGCTGTGTGGGTGATGATGTTCGTCATGTGCTTGTCCGTGGTCGCCGTCACAGTCTTTATTTTCGAGTTCTTCAGCCCTGTTGGCTACAACCGCAGCCTGCAAAGTGCAAAGAGTAAGTCATTTATTACAGTATGGTCATTATTATTTCAGGTTATCACCATTGAAGCAATTTAAATGGTTGTGATGAGTTATATGCTATTGTGAGTAACCTGGGGATATTTATTTTCCATTCAATGTCCATTTCTCTCTCTCTCTCTCTTTCTCTTTTTCTATTTCTTTCTCACTCACTGTCTCTCCCACTCCCCCCTCTGTCTGTCCACCTTATCTCTCTCTATCCAGAGACAGGGGGCTCTAAATTCACCATAGGGAAGTCTATCTGGCTGCTGTGGGCTCTGGTCTTCAATAACTCAGTGCCTGTGGAGAACCCCAGAGGAACCACTAGTAAGATCATGGTGCTGGTGTGGGCCTTCTTCGCTGTCATCTTCCTGGCGTCCTACACGGCCAACCTGGCAGCCTTCATGATCCAGGAGGAGTACATCGACACTGTGTCTGGTCTCAGCGACAAGAAGGTGTGCGAGTGAGGAGGCCGTTCTGATCCAAGGCCAAGATGGCCCTAATGTCTGTTTCCATACCACAGCGGTGCCTCCATTTTTTCCACTTGCACATTACCTGTCTATGGATTGGTGAAGGCATTGGCTGGAGGGAGTCTCCATTATTGTTAATCCATGATGGGAATGTGCAAGGTGGAGAATCGGGGTAGCGCCTGGAAGTCAATAAAAGTAGACGTTTTTTGTTGTGCTGAAGGTTGGTCTAGTGGTAATTCTGCTGCCACCTTCAGACAACTTATGCAATGATCCATCTCTAACTTTCATCCCTCTCAATTCTCTCCCTTTCTGAAGATCTCTGTACTTTGGGGGGGAAATAGAAGAAGCCTTTTTACATGAGCTCTAAGGACATTGGGTGGGCACTGGACAGTACAGCCAGAAATCACAATAACATCTCAAAAGATAGACGCTCAACTTGCTGAGTTGGTGTGGGAGATTTGAGCCGCAACCCTTTTGAAATGATCTCGTGTTTTGTCAGCTCTTTGATTTCATGACACGTTGCTTGGGGTATTGTCCACCTGTCCAACTTCCTTAGATCTCTATGCATGCATTTTTTACGATGTAATGTACTCTTGTCACTCAACATTTACCCTGAATCCCCACATCAACCTCTAGTTCTTCCTCTATCCCCTCAGTTCCAGCAGCCCACTGAGCAGTACCCCCCGCTCCGATTTGGCACCGTCCCCAATGGGAGCACGGAGGAGAACATCCGCAGCAACTACGCCAACATGCACAACTTCATGATCCGCAACAACCAGAAGGGCGTGGAGGAGGCCATCGACAACCTCAAGACTGGGTCAGTTTGTGTGTTTGTGAAGATGACATCCCTTTCATTTCATTGCATTCAACCAGGGCCATGTTCATTAGGCACCAAATGGAAAGAAAACAGACTGAAACAGGGAGGGACTACCTAGACTTGTCCAATAAGAAACGCACATTTTCGTTTTCCGTTGCATTTATTTTTCCCGTTATGTGTTCAAATGAACACAACCCGGCATAGCAAACGCTTAGCAACAATTATCTCCCTGGGACGTCCTATCGTACTGTACTGTATGTGTGTTTGTCTCTCTGCTGGTGTCTTGTAGTGCAAAATATGGATTCTGCTTACATTAGACAAAACATACATAAACTTATGTTGGAAGCATGAGGGTATTTATAACAAATTGTACGCCTCATGCAGAGGAAAGACAATCACTTCCCCTCGACGACTTGACCACTAGCAGCCTATTCCTCACCCGGACCTGACGTACCGTGTTATTAAACCTCACATGATGCATTCTCACTTATCATCTCACTCTCATCCCCTCTTCTATCCCCTCTCTCTCTCTCTCCCTCCCTCCCCTTCAGCAAACTAGATGCCTTCATCTATGACGCGGCTGTGCTAAACTACATGGCGCGGAAGGATGAGGGCTGTAAGGTGATGACCATTGGCTCGGGCAAGGTGTTCGCCACCACGGGCTACGGCATCGCCCTGCATAAGAACACCCGCTGGAAACGCCCGGTGGACTTGGCCCTACTGCAGCTGGTGGGAGACGGTGAGGAGAGAAAGAGGAGTGGGGGAGAGATGGACGAGGGAGAGGGGGATTGGGGACAGGCAGGAGAAGTTGATAAATGTGCTGGCTTGTTAGTGGCGGGCTGGCAGCATCAATCTATCTCTCTGCTTTTGGTGGTGGATTGAAGTGAGAGAAAAAAAAGCACTTTCCTGCAGTACTTACTGCTTAATTCAGTTGAATGCTGTACGTATATTCACGGTTTTACAGTTTGTCCTACATACTGTACATTTTACAGTAGACCTACTGGTAATTGCCAAAATAAAGGAAACACCAACATAGTGTCTTAATAGGGCGTTGGGCCACCAGAGCTTGTACTCAGTGGAGAGCAGATAACGTGCATTGAAATGACAGCCACATCTGTGAGCTAAAGCCCTCTGCATTGCAAAATTTGATTTGAATTGCTTAATTAACTCAGGAAACACACACGCGTGGAAGCACCCGCTTTCAATATACTTTGCATCCCTCATTTACTCAAGTGTTTCCGTTATTTTGGCAGTTACCTGCATGTCTAGTGTCTAGTTAACTTACAGTGCATGAGGACTGTAGGCCTAATCTGGGTCTGTGCAACCACCCCAGAATGTTTCACTAATCATCATGTTATACGAGGTCTTAAAGATTTCCACGCATTGTATTCTCCAGTGCTGTATCATATTTTGTATTGTTCATGTTACAATTGGTGTTCCTATTATGGGACTTTTTCTTTCGAATGAATCTTTTTTTCTGTCACTCAATTGCTCTGGTTCTGTGATTTAAAAGGCCCGGTTGCTCCTTCACTAATACAAGAGGATGTTGCAGCTCTTTGTAAAGATCTCAAAGCAGGGTTATGACGCCCTGAGTTCAGGCTGCTGTCGTGATTTAGGATTGAATGTGAAAAGAGAGCGGGGGGGACGGGGGGGACGGTGGTGCTTATTGAAATATGATGAATGAGATTAGGAGTCTGCCACAGTTTATGATCATGCAAATTAGAATCCATTGTTGAAAACACAATTGGCAGTTAAGTATAGTGATTTTCGTGAACTAACATTTGCACTTCACTTTTTCCCCCCTCTACTAGCACTGACTTTGCTGATAGCTACTTTATTGAGGAGGAATGTACTTACTATGACTGAGATATGTGGTTGTCTCACCCAGCTATTTTAAGATGGTTTCTTCTAACTGTAAATCACCCTGCATAAGAGTGTCTGATAAATGGCTCAAATGTAAATGTCAAAATGTCATCAGACAGATCACTAACTCTCTGACTGTGAATTCTTAGCTACACATTCTTGGAAGAATATTTTTGTTTGGTAGAATCCTTTTTATTGAGTTTTATTGGAGTGGATTATGACATTCCAGTCAACACGGTTAATTCCTGTTTTTCTAATCCATGTACCTTGGGCTTTACAATTGGGTGTCCCACAAGGGGAAACTAACCTAAGGTTAATATAGTTGAATGTTTCAGTGTTATAATGAACAGGGATTTAAAAACTTCCTTTAAGTAGCTCATTTTGCAATGCAGAGGGCTTTAGCTCACAGATGTGGCTGTCATTTCAATGCACGTTATCTGCTCTCCACTGAGTACAAGCTCTGGCTTTTCCTTCATTATTCCTTGACAGTGTAACAGTTGTTTTTGATAAGGTACTAATGATTAGTGTGCGGAGTCCTATCACTGTCCGCTTCCTTTCATCTTGAAGCACTGTCGGGGTCACTCTTAGCATGGGACATTCTGTATCCTGGCCATTTCAGACCTCCATCAAAGCTGTGCAGCTTCTATCTCTCCTCCTCTCTGTCTCTCTCTCTGTCTCTCTCTCTCTCCCTCTGCCTCTCTCTCACCCTCTCTCCCTCATTCTCGCCTCGCCCCCCGCCATGCAACATATCTCCCAGCTCCACCCTTTCAGGTATAAAACACTGCTTGTCTCATAACAAAGGCAGATAACACCTTCACGTGGTTTTTTATTTGCCTCCCGGCCCCTCTTCTCCCCCCGCCAGACGAGATCGACATGCTTGAGCGCCTGTGGCTCTCTGGGATCTGTCACAACGACAAGATTGAGGTGATGAGCTCCAAGTTGGACATCGACAACATGGCGGGCGTCTTCTACATGCTGCTGGTGGCCATGGGGCTCAGTCTGCTGGTGTTCTCCTGGGAGCACCTGGTGTACTGGAAGATCAGGCAATGCCTGGGCCACTCCGGGGGCATGGACTTCCTACTGGTCCTCAGCAGGGTGAGTCACTGACTGGTGTTGGTGGTGGTGATACTGATGCCCCCTGGTGGTGGTGGTGGCGGTAGTGGTGGTGATACCCCTGCTGGTGGTAGTGGTGATGGTAGTGGTGGTTGTGATACCCCTGCTGGTGGTAGTGGTGGTAGTGGTGGTGTTGGTGATACCCCTGCTGGTGGTAGTGGTGGTAATGGTGGTGGTGGTGATACCCCTGCTGGTGGTAGTGGTGGTAGTAGTGATGGTGGTACTCCTGCTGGTGGTAGTGGTGGTAATGGTGGTGGTGGTGATACCCCTGCTGGGGGTAGTGGTGGTAGTGGTGATGGTAGTAGGGGTGGTGATACTACTGCTGGGGGTAGTGGTGGTAGTGGTGGTGGTGATACTCCTGCTGGTGGTAGTGGTGGTAGTGGTGGTGGTGATACCCCTGCTGGTGGTAGTGGTGGTAGTGGTGGTGGTGATACCCCTGCTGGTGGTAGTGGTGGTGGTAGTGGTGGTAGTGGTGATACCCCTGCTGGTGGTAGTGGTGGTAGTGGTGGTGGTGATACCCCTGCTGGTGGTAGTGGTGGTAGTGGTGGTGGTGATACCCCTGCTGGTGGTAGTGGTGGTAGTGGTGGTGGTGATACCCCTGCTGGTGGTAGTGGTGGTGGTAGTCATACCCCTGCTGGTGGTAGTGGTGGTGGTAGTGATACCCCTGCTGGTGGTAGTGGTGGTGGTAGTGATACCCCTGCTGGTGGTAGTGGTGGTGGTAGTGATACCCCTGCTGGTGGTAGTGGTGGTAGTGATACCCCTGCTGGTGGTGGTGGTAGTGATACCCCTGCTGGTGGTAGTGGTGATAGTGGTGGTGGTGATACCCCTGCTGGTGGTAGTGGTGGTGGTAGTGATACCCCTGCTGGTGTAGTGGTGGTGGTGGTGTACCCCTGCTGGTGGAAGTGGTGGTGGGTGATACCCCTGCTGGTGGTAGTGGTGGTGGTGGTGATACCCCTGCTGGTGGTAGTGGTGGTGGTAGTGATACCCCTGCTGGTGGTAGTGGTGGTGGTAGTGATACCCCTGCTGGTGGTAGTGGTGGTGGTGGTGATACCCCTGCTGGTGGTAGTGGTGGTGGTGGTGGTGGTGGTGGTGGTGATACCCCTGCTGGTGGTAGTGATTAGATTAGTGCGATGACTCTCGTTTTCCATTAAGACGTATAGGTATTGAATGAATCACCTTCAAGTAAAGGTGATAAAGCTGTTATGATTTACATGGCCCCGCCGTTCAACGCACTTAATCGATAATTGTTGCCTATCAGTCTTTTAAAGCAGTAAATTTCTTAGTATTAGACCTGTCACAAGTTCTTCTTCCACCCTCATTAGTATTTTGTGGTTAGTTTCCACCTCCCAGAGTACAGAGTAGAGATATTGCCTAGAGCAGCATCCGCCATATTCATGGCACGTCACATTTTATGCTGGAGGGGAGAGAAAGGACAGATTATTCAATCAATCAATCAAATGTATTTATAAAGCTGTTTCTACATCAGCAGATATCACAAAGTGCTTATTCTTTTTGTAAAGAGTCAGTTGTGACTTAGTGTTTGAGCAGTGCAGTGGGAGCTCCAGAGTACACAGCACACTAGGTGGTAGTTTAAAAAGATAAATTGAACTGAAGCTTGAGTGCACCATAAATGCAGACACTGAGGTAAGTGTATTCAGTCTTCTATGGGGACACATTTCTGCTACCTAGTTTTACGAGACTTACTCAACTCACATGTTTTTAAGCGACTTTCATAAGTATCAATATTCTCATCAAGGGATACTGGGTGGTGTAGTTTGCTAGATGTACCCTAATGAGCTTTCCCTTCCCTCTCTACCCAGGGTATGTACAGTTGCTGCAAGTTTAAAGATGAAACCATCTCTGGAGGCCTAAAAAACACACTTCCCCTATATCATAGTGTTCCCACAATGCCGCCTCCACCCCAGTCCCACATCTCAGCGGCTGTAACCTGTAACACTACTCTTGCTATGGTGCAGCAGCAGCAGATGCATCAGCAGCAGCAACAACCGCAAGCATACAGCATGCTTCCCGCTGCATCTCCTCCAACTACTGGGCACTCTGCAATGGCCATTGGGCCATCAAACAGTCCCCTTACGGAGGGTCCTATGCCGTGCTCCACTTTTCTGCCTCGTCATGACCGCAGATTGGCTGTGGTAGACCGCTGGAACCGTCCCAAGCCCAGCACGGACAAGCCTATTGGTGGCAGCGGTGGGATCCCAGACATGGCACAGTTTCAACAGGGCTTGCCCCCTCACTGGGCTGGGGGAGCCGGCGGAGGGGACGGGGGCCTGGATGAATACAAGCGATATTATGGCCCGATCGATCCAGAGGGCTTAGGGGCAAATGCTGACCCACAAACAGGTGGCTCTCAAACCCCCAAAATGAACCAGAGGGGAACAAAGTCCTCAGGAATGCCACGGCTACCTTCTAAAGGACCGCCCCCTTGGCACTTCATGTCCAAGCCCCCTCTAGCTCTCCCCTCATCCCCACATCGGCCTCTATTTTGGAGAAGAGGCAGCCTCCCTAAAAGAAAGGGCTCCGGGGGGCCTCTGTATGAGAACATCCTCCCCCTGGGGAGAAGAGGGGGAGGGCGGTACGGTGCAAGGGATGGAGGTGGCAGGCGAAGCCGTCGCCCTCCCCCACTCCTTTTGCCTGTCCCTGTCTCGTCCCCTGCCCACACTACACCTACCACTCCCTCTCACTCCGCCCTCTACACCTCGAGCTCCTGCTCCTCCACCTCATCCAGTTCATCCTCGTCCTCATCCTCCGTCTCCCTCTCCCGCTCCAACTCACCCTCATCCTCCAACACCTCATACACATCGTCCCAGAGTTTTAAGTACAGGGCTGGCAGTAGAGATGTCGAGGACATCTACGACTCTGATGAGCTGACAGAGGAGTCTAGCCTCCTGCTAGTACGGAGAAAGGGCAAATCCCGACGCATGTCCTCTCGCTCACTGCCTTGCAGTCCGCCCCCTCCGCCTGTGCCACCCCGCAAGCCTCGTCTACAGTATGAGAGAGAGAGGGCAGGGAGCCAGCTAGCCCAGCTGCAGGAGTGGTGGGCCTCCTGGGGCGAGAGAGAAAGATGTAGAGGAACAGGAACCAGGGCCGAGGGGAAGGAGGAGAAACGGCATCACAAAGAGAGCGAAAGGGAGAGAAAGAGGAGGAAGAAAGGGCGGAAGAAAAAAAAGAGAGAGGAGAAGGAGAGAGAGCGGGAGCGCAAGCGGCGTAAAGTGAAAAAGAAGAGGAAGAGAGAGGAGAAGGTGAAGAGAAGAGACCGGGGGAAGCGGTCAGAGCACGAGGAGGGAGGTGGTGAGCAGAGAGGGCAGCTCAAAGCGATAATGCAAGAGGCCTACTCATCCTACCCTGCTCCGAGGCGTGACTCCATGCGGAAGAAGAGTGAAGGTTCTATCAGAAGTTACGGATGGGATATTCCAAGGGATGAAGAGAGGAGAGAGAGAGAGGATAAGGAAAGAGATGATGGAGACGACACTAGAGGCAAGGAAAGGCACAGAAGTCCTCACTCTCGCCACAGGCATGCAGATAGGCCTTCTAGTTCCAGCAAGCAGTACCAGAGCTCCAGTAAACCCTCAACCGCTGTCAAGTTCTGGGGAGCGGGAAACCCATCGTCAGAGACTCCTTCATCTGCATTTCTACCACTGATCCCTCTCTCGTCCAGGCGCAGGAGTAAGGGTTCAGATAGAGAGGCCCTAGGGAAAGAAGGGGAGAAGCGCCCCCTGTTGGGAAGGAACGAAAGAGTGGAGGTTCACACCAAAGAAGGTCTGTCGTTTCATGAGTGGGATTCCGAAGATGAGGATGACGATTCCAAGGAGCAAAGGAGAAAAGTGGAGCAAGAGACGAGACACGAAAGAAGAAGAAGGGCCGCATCAGAGTCCGAAAGGGAACGCGATAAGGTGGTGGGCATCTATTCCGACGACGACGGCTCCTCGGGAGAATTCGGAAAGTTTGAAAGGTACTGGGATGGTCATGAGGGTAGGGCGGTTGGGGGCATAGGAGGGGGAGGTTGGTTTTTCGGCACTTATCCCGCCAGAGAAAAAGCTGGCAGCATAAACAGTAGGGATGACTCGTTACTGAGGCATGGGGAGGGATGTGGGGAAGCAGGGATAGCAGGGGAAGGTGGCTGGGGATCAGGTGGAGCCTGGGGTTCAAGGAGGATAGGTGGTACACAGTGGCCTCCACCTCCATCGACACCACCAGCTCCTCGAAGATACTGGTCCGTGGACAAGCTTCCCGTGAAGGAGGAGAAGAAAGGGAAAAGGAAGGACAAAGGGCGCGGTAATGTGGTTTGCAACTGCCAATCTGCCCTCGAGCATCAACACGCTCACTCTAAGTGGGCCAAGGTGAGCTCTCGTAGCCAGGAGGAGCTATTTCTACACTGTCAACGTTTCGGGAGCAGCGCCAATTCCAAACGGCATTCCTCCAAACCCGACCGGACCCAGATTCAACCCATATCGGGAAGCCAGTCCAACCTCAGCATCCAGCGAACACAGAGGACGGACCGCATACGGCAGTCCTCTACATCGCAATCCCTCATCCCCTCCCTCCCTCTACCAACACTCCCAGCCCTTCCTGCCCCTCCTTCTGCATCCCATCCCATCCACGTCCCTCTTCCCACCTCGTCCTCTTCGGTCTCGTCTCCCTCTGTCGTATCCTCCACCCCAGGCGCCCCCCAGCCGTCTTCTATGGCTTCTGCTAGTGCCAAACTCCTGTACCAGAGACTGCGCTCAGTGCCCCAGCCCCAAAGGTTACAGTCACCTCACCTGCCCCTCAAGGCCAAGAGCCTCTGCTCACGGAGGGGGTCCGCACACTTCTCCAGTGTGGAGAGCGAGGTGTGAGGCGAATCATAGACACCTACCTGGGTAGGAACCGCTGACCTATTCAGAAACGTTGGGTCATGACTGTGTGGCAACAGCTGTCCTGTAACTCAGCCCCCTACAACTCTTGCACAACCCCCATTGTCCAGTGAGAGGGAGTGCACAGCAATGTCATGTTTACTGGGGCTCTCTTCATTCCGGTCAGAGTATCTGAAACACTACATGTATTGTTGGTTCAATGAAATTGGTGTCCAAAGTGGGATCTCAGAAATGGGGCCGTCCTCTTGACACGGCGTGTCTTTCGGTCTTGAAGTGAAGTGGTTATTATTGTGAAATTATATTTGCTCTTGAGGGCTCAGGTACTCATTCATAGACCTCCCTACTGAGGGCTCCAATGCAGAAACATTTCATTTACATCCCTTAACATTAACCCCTAACTTTCCTTTAACTTTCACAGAACTGTGAAGTCTGGGGTCATGTATGTTCTATATTTCACTTTTAGGGAGAATAGAATAGCAGCTAGCCCTCTCTGTTTTCCCCATTCACCCTCTCAAACTTATATTTGATATTCTGTGTGTCTGTGTTTTACTGTGTTTGTATTCTTGACAACAGGGTAAGTCGACTGTGACTGACCTTATACTGTGCCAAACTTCAGTGGAGCTTACATACAATGCCGTTTTGTTTATACCACAGGTACTCTCCCATTCATGTCCCTCTTGAGCAATACATTACCTGCACACCAACAGTTCATGCATTTTATATTTTAAAAAGGTTAGTTTACTATGTGTTATTATAATATGAGACAAATGTATTAATTATGACAAAATGTAAGCACTGTGCTGTACTATACTGGGTACACGCGAAACGTTTTTCAACTACCTAACGTCATTGGCAGCCTTTCCCCCCATAAGACAGAATGTAGCCTTGACCTAGTCTGCTGCAACGATGAAGACACTTTAAGATTGTAGCATTTTGGGGGGGGTGGCACTATGTGGAAAACCATTGGGTAAATGCTAGATTGAATTGTCGGACATGTGGCCGCACAGATGTTCAGAATGAATTCTCTGTGTCCCAGTAATGATGTCAACATGATAGGTGCCTAAAAGATGCTACCAGAGATGCGTGTGTAAATCTGTAATCAAGAGCTAGCTTATTTATAGCAATTTGACTGCAAAGCTGATACCTGCATAGTAAGGCGTACTTTCAAATCAGCCCGTTATCCACCCACCTTTAGCATTAGCGTAAGCAACAGGAAGTTGAGTAGCGGAGAGTGAATACTGCTACGACTGCATGTTGTCAGTCACCCACAAGGCTAGTTCCATCTTCTCCATATAGTCTGTTCGGTTCATTCGTCTGTCTGCGACTGCATCTGAGCCATACTTCAGCGGAAGAAAAAAAAAAGTTAACACAAAATTGTGTCGTGTAAAGTTTTGTCTGCATTTCTTTGAATATCTAGATGTATATCACATATATATTTGTGGAGTTGGGTAGCATTAGATCAATTATTGTTCAGCATCTTGATATGAGGATATTGTTTATCATTCCAGTGCCATTAGATAAGATGTGAAGGAAAAATGCACCCACAACTGGGAGTGCTCGCTGTTGCTAATAGTATAGTTTTTCATTCCTGCAACCTGGCTAACCCAAGAGCTATAGGAACACAATGGAAGCAGTGCTTTGCTTGTTACAATCAACAGCTTACAAGAATCCAATGACGAGGCTAACTGTGGGCGAAACGTTACCTGCCAAGGTATTTGTACCACAAATGAACCGAAATATCTGCCCCTTATGTCTATTTGTTGTGTTGATGAGTGTCTGCAATTGTAAACTGTTCTTTTTAATCGGTGAATATTTATTTCATCTCAATAATAGCATATCTATATATAATAATATATTTCAAAGGTAAGATATTATACGTTCAGTTTGTCTACTAAAGTTTGTCTCCACAAAACCCAGTGAAATCAGAGACCAGTACTTAACTATGTTCTTACTGACCAACAACCACGATTAGTTAACAATGATATTTGCGATGTGACTGAGGTGTGTGTCTGACGACCGTGTCACTGTAGTAGTGTGAGTATGGGCCTTGGTTGTAAACACGTTATTAATAACTATTGAATTCTAAGGTATTTTACCAGGGCATAGCCTGTCCAACAACATGACCGTCTGGTGAGATACTGGGGCCTGGAATCCAACTGGACCAATGTGTTGAGGTGTACAGTGACTTCTTTATACACAATATAGCCTAGCGGGCATCAAATGGCTTTTTTTTTGCATCATGCAGCAGTATACTATCCATCGTGAGCCATACCAGGACTGTGGTGTGTGCTTTCACTCTGCAAAGATGCATCTGTCGTGCTGAACTCAACAAAAACACTGTGTTCCTCCATATTAATCCCCACTGTAGCGCCCGGTCCAGCGCTGTCTCTATCCGCTAACCCGGCGCGGTCTTTACGCCACACTGTGTCCCAGACGGACTTGCACTGCGTCACTGTGTGAGAATCAATGTGCCATACTGGAGCAGAACACAGTGGTCATGTTGGGCTGCCGCACCACTGGAAAGACGATACTGTGCTGTACTGCAAGCAGAACAGAATAAAAAATAATTTTCATATTAAAACCTGTTCCGTCCGTTTAGATTTGTCTTTGTGTCGGCGTCAGAGGAGCGGATGCGGGTGGGATGATTGGGAAAACATGGAGAGACAAAGTTATCTGTTCACATATCTCCACGAGGACATGTTGTTTGCGGAACACAGCCTGTCCTTAGAAAAAGTACAATGTTTTATCACAGCAAGTGACACCGTAATGGAGGTATTAAAGATAGGTGTTCTCATTCACACACAGAGGCACCACATGAAAATGGTTCGCGTCCAGTTCAATTCTTTTACAAGTCATTTGTCATATGCACAGGAACACGTACGCGTGGTGTTCACATTACAATGAAATGCTTACTTGCAGGTTCACCTCTCAACGATGCAACAACAATAAGAATAGATTTGTGGTAAATTGAAACAGAGGTCCAAAGTGTTGACTGAAATGGGTTTTTTTTTTACTATGTACCAGCTCTGGACGATGCACACTCATACACACATACCGACTTATATGGAAGCTCATTAATGCCATAACACATTTAATTGAGATGGAGCTTCTCAACAGATCTTGGAGCACTTACAGTACAGTGCATTGTTATGAGATGGCTGGGGCCACTATTAAACACCTTAATGGAGGTTGGTTGACAGCCATTTTGTACCAGAGTGCCTTTCTACCATCACCCCTCACCGTGAGGAGATCAGTTATCAACCACCCAGTTGAAGTTAAAAATGATTAGTTGGATCGTTTATAACAGGTATTCCCAAACTGGAGTACGGGGTACGCGCAATGCCGTTGGGGGTACGCCAAATAAAAATGTGATTCACGTTTTTTTTTTAAATAAAACTATAAATATATTTTTTAATTCACATTTTCAAACAGTACGTTTATATTTTCCAACGGGGCTATACATTTGGTTGAGGTTTTTTTCACACCTGAGTAGCCTCGTTTCACTGCCAAAAATACAATTAAAACATCTAGTGTAGAGCGAAATAACAACACAATGTCAAATACAGCTAGCCTAGTCAAAGAATTAACATCCAATCACATTAACCGTTATTCTCTCGCGGGAAACCTTCACTCTTGCGCAGACATTTAGAAACGAAACATGACAATTTGAAAAATAAGCCACGGGAGTTTTTTGAGTGAGAATAAAGACGACTTTTGAGTAGTAAGACATGTAGAAAAGCAACAGATACCATTAATAAGAAGGGTCTAGAAGCGTCTTATATGGTGAGCTACCAAGTGGCTAGTACAGGCAAGCCCCATACTATTGTGGAGGACTTAATTCATCCTGCTGCCGCGGATATGGCTGGGACAATGCTGGGGGAAAAGGCCAAATAAACGATACAGACAATGCCTTCATCAAGACATAGTTGAGTGGTAAAGCGAGTGCAAGCAGTTGCTCCCGACGTCACATGGGTACACTGTAGCATCCACGAGAGGCTCTTGCTGCCAAGGGAATACCTGGTAGCTTGAAAGACATTTTGGACGTAGTGAAAGTGGTTAACTTTGTAAAAGCAAGGCCCCTGAACTCTCGTGTATTTTCTGCATTATGCAATGATATGGGCAGCGACCATGTAACACTTTTACAACATACAGAAGTGCGCTGGTTATCAAAGTATTGACACATTCTTTTGAATTGAGAGACGAGCTTAAAGTTTTCTTTACTGACCATAAATTTCACTTGTCTGACCACTTGCACGATGACGAGTTTCTCACATGACTGGCATATCTGGGTGATGTTTTTAATCACCTGAATGATCTGAATCTAGGATAACAGGGACTCTCCGCAACTATATTCAATGTGTGGGACAAAATTGAGGCTATGATTGTAACGATTGTCATAGGTGGAAGAAGGTGAGGACCAAGGTGCAGCGTGGTACACCGGAGTGAAGGGCGACTCTGGCAGCGCCGGAGTGAAGGGCGACTATGGCAGCGCCTGACTGACGGGCGACTCTGGCAGCGCCTGACTGACGGGCGGCTCTGGCAGCTCCTGACTGACGGGCGGCTCTGGCAGCTCCTGACTGACGGGCGGCTCTGGCAGCTCCTGACTGACGGGCGGCTCTGGACAGGAGGGAGACTCTGGAAGCCCTGGACAGGCGGGAGAACCTGGAGGGAGGAGACGGAGAGACAGCCTGGTGTTTGGGGCTGCTACAGGAGGCCTGGTGCGTGGAGGAGGCACCAGATGGACCGGACCGCGGAGGCGCACTGGAGGTCTCGAGCACCGAACCTGCACAACCTGTCCTGGCTGGATACTCCCTGTAGCCCTGCAAGTGCGGCGGGTTGGAACAGACCGCACTGGACTGTGCTGGCGAACCGAGGACACTGTGCGTAGGGCTGGTGCCTTATAACCCGGGCCGAGGAGATGCACTGGAGACCAGATGCGCTGAGCCGGCTTCATTCCTCCTGGCTCGATGCCCACTCTAGCTGATACGAGAAGCTGCGAAGTAGCGCACCGGGCTATGCACTGGGGACACCGTGCACCTCACCGCATAACACGGTGCCTGCCCAGTCAACCTCTCGCCACGGTAAGCACTGGGAGTTGGCTCAGGTCTCCTACCTGACTTAGCCACACTCCCCGTGTGCCCCCCCCCAATACATTTTTTGGGGCTGCCTCTCTGGCTTCCTTGCCAGCCGTGTTCCCTCGTACCGCTGGTTCACCTCTCCTGCTGCCTCCTCTCTCCTGGCTGCCTCCACCTGTTCCCATGGGAGACGATCCCTTCCAGCCAGGATCTCCTCCCATGTGTAGGATCCCTTCCTGTCCAGAATGTCCTCCCATGTCCATTCCTCCCTCTTACCACGCTGCTTAGTCCTTTTGTGGTGGGTAGGTCTGTAACGATCGTCGTAGGTGGAAGAAGGTGAGGACCAAGGTGCAGCGTGGTACGTGTTCATAATTATTTTAATAGAGCACTGAAAAATACAAAAACAACAACGTGCACGAACGAAACCGAAACAGTTCTGTCTGGTACAGATACGAAACAGAAAACTACCCACCCCATAGTGGGAAAACAGGCTGCCTAAGTATGGTCCTCAATCAGAGACAACGATAACCAGCTGCCTCTGATTGGGAACCATACCAGGCCTAAACATAGAAACACAACACCTAGACATACAACATAGAATACCCACCCACATCACATCTACGGTCAGGGTGTGACAATGATTAAGAAGTTGGAGCTCTTCTCTGTCTGCGTTAACAAGGACAACACACAGGTCTTTCCATCATTGTATGATTTTTTTTTGTGTGCAAATGAACTCAAGCTTACAGACAATGTCAAATGTGATATAGTGAAGCACCTGAGTGAGATGGGTGTGCAATTACGCAGGTACTTTCCCAAAACAGATGACACAAACAACTGGATTCGTTATCCCTTTCATGCCCTGCCTCAAGTCCACTTACCGATATTTGAACAAGAGAGCCTCATCGAAATTGCAACAAGCGGTTCTGTGAAAATGTTATTTAATCAGAAGCCACTGCCAGATTTCTGGATAGTGCTGCGCTCAGAGTTTCTTGCCTTGGTAATTCACACTGTTAAGACACTGATGCCACTTACCTATGTGAGAGTGGATTCTCGGCCCTCATTAGCATGAAAACTAAATACAGGCACAGACTGTATGTGGAAAAGACTGAGACTCTCCAATACAACCCAACATTGCACACCCTTCTCATTAACCTGTGGTGAGTTATTTACATGAACAAATAAGGTTTTATATGTAAGATGGCTAAATAAAGAGCAAAATTATTGATTATTATTATATTATTATCTGTGCCCTGGTCCTATAAGAGCTCTTTGTCACTTCCCACGAGCCGGGTTGTAACAAAAACTCACACTCATTCTTATGTTTAATAAACGTATCATATAGTGTGTGTGTCGCAGGCTTACAATGATAGCAAAAAAACAACATTTGAGAGTGTGCTGACCCTGGTGCTAGAGGGGGTACACAGCTGGAGGTCGAATGTTTGAAGGGGTACGGGACTATAAAAAGTTTGGGAACCACTGTTCTATAACATAATGTAAGAGCAGGATTGGGATTTTGTTTCATATGGGGTACTGATATAAAATACATTTTAAAACATTACATTACTTCCTCAGAATATTGAATATATTTATATTTAAATATTTAAATTGATTTGATAGTTTGTTGGTTTGGTGCTCCAGTCCATATGTAGGATCTACTGTATTCACATTTTGCCTTATAAGTAAAGTAATGTTTTCTCCCTTGAGATGGATGTGGATGTAGCCTATTATTATTCAATGTCTATCGTCCTCACTTTCTGATGCAATAATCTGACAGACTTGTTATTCAGGCAGACAGTCTTTGAATAAGAGCCATAATGCAAGGCAGACGTAATAATCTACCGTGAAGAGGTGCAACAACGGCAACTCAAGGCGAGAGCACGTCTCAGTAAGTGCTATTGTTGTACTTTTCACCATAATCGCCCCTTAAAATTCTTAGTATCGTTGTTGCACTTCAACTACAGTGGACTCTGAGTGTACAAAACATTAAGAACAGCTGCTTTTTCCATCCATGACATAGACCGACCAGGTGAATCCAGGTTAAAGCTCTGATCTTTTCTTGATGTCACTTGTTAAATCCACTTCAATCAGTGTAGATGAATGGGAGGAGACAGGGTATAGAATTTTTTTTTTAAAGCCTTGAGACAATTGAGACATGGATTGTGTATGTGTACCACTCCAGAGAGTGAATGGGCAAGACAGAAGATTTTAGTGCCTTGGAACAGGGTATGGTAGTAGGTGCCAGGTGCACCGCTTTGTGTAAAGAACTGCAACGCTGCTGGGTTTTCCATGCTCAGCAAGTTTCCTGTGTGTGTCAAGAATGGTCCACCACCCAAAGGACATCAAGACAACTTGACACAACTGTGCGAAGCATTGGAGTCAATATGGGCCAGCATCCCTGTGGAACTCTTTCTTACGAGTTCATGCCCCAATTAATTGAGGCTGTTCTGAAGGCAAAGGCTGGTGCGACTCAATATTAGGAGGGTGTTCTTGATGTTTGCTATACTCCGTGTACAATTGTCCATTATTGCAATACAAAAGTTATATCGCCACTTAAAATGATAAGTACTTCTAATAATGTCAATTTGACTAATATCGAAGGAGTCTACACTGAAGGAATTTGTTGTGTAACATATGTATGTAACATGCGCTATGCACGTTACTGTATTCTTTTCTATATATAGACGACAGAACACATACACTACGTGGCCAAAAGTATGTGGACACCTGCTCGTCGAGTGTCAAACTTCACAATCATGGGCATTAATATGGAAGCATGTTCCCCTTTGCTGCTATAACAGCCTCCACTCTTCTGGGAAGGCTTCCCACTAGATGTTGGAACATTGCTGCAGGGACTTGCTTCCATTCAGCCACAAGAGCATTAGTGAGGTCGGGCACTGATGTTGGGGCGATTAGGCACCCAAAGGTGTTTGATGGGGTTGAGGTCAGAGCTCTGTGCAGGCCAGTCAAGTTCTGTATGGATTTCTGTATGGACCTCGCTTTGTGCACGAGGGCATTGTCATGCTGAAACAGGAAAGGGCTGTCACACCCTGACCATAGTTTGCTTTGTATGTTTCTATGTTTTGGTTGGTCAGGGTGTGATCTGAGTGGGCATTCTATGTTGGATGTGTTGTTTGTCTATTTCTATGTCTGGCCTGATATGGTTCTCAATCAGAGGCAGGTGTTAGTCATTGTCTCTGATTGGGAACCATATTTATGTAGCCTGGGTTTCACTGTGTGTTTGTGGGTGATTGTTCCTGTCTCTGTGTTTTGCACCAGATAGGGCTGTTTTTGGTTTTCCACGTTTATTGTTTTGTAGTGTTTGTGTTTATCTTTTCCATTAAACATGAATCAATATAACCACACTGCATTTTGGTCCGCCTCTACTTCACCACAGGAATACCGTTACAAGGGCCTTCCCCAAACTGTTGCCACAAAGTAAGAGGCGTAGAATTGTCTAGAGCAGTGGTTCCCAAAATGTTATAGTCCCATACCCCTTCAAACATTCGACCTCCAGCTGTGTACCCCCTCTAGCACAAGGGTCAGCACACTCTCAAATGTTGTTTTTTGCTACCATTGTAAGCCTGCGACACACACACTATATGATACATTTATTAAACATAAGAATGAGAGTTTTTGTCACAACCCGGCTCGTGGGAAGTGACAAAGAGCTCTTATAGGACCAGGGCACAAATAATAATATTTTGCTCTTTATTTAGCCATCTTACATATAAAACCTTTATTTGTTCAACAATTGTGAATACCTCACCGCAGGTTAATGAGAAGGGTGTGCTTGAAAGGATGCACATAACTCTGCAATGTTGGGTTGTATTGGAGAGAGCCTCAGTCTTAAATCATTTTCCACATACAGTCTGTTCCTGTATTTAGTTTTCATGCTTGTGAGGGCCGAGAATCCACTCTCACATAGTTATGTGGTTGCAAAGGGCATCAGTGTCTTAACAGCGCCATTTGCCAAGGCAGGATACTCTGTGCGCAGCCCTATCCAGAAATCTGTCAGTGACTTCTGATTAAACAACATTTTCACAGAACCGCTTGTTGCAATTTCGATGGGGATCTCTTGTACAAATATCGGTAAGTGGACTGGAGGAAGGGCATGAAAGGGATAACGAATCCATTTTTTTGTGTCGTCCGTTTGGGGAAAGTACCTGCGTAATTGCGCACCCAGCTCACTCAGGTGCTTCGCTAAATCGTTATTTGACATTGTCCGTAAGCTTGAGTTCTTTTGCACACAAAAAATCATACAATGATGGAAAGACCTGTGTGTTGTCCTTGTTAATGCAGACAGAGAAGAGCTACAACTTCTTAATCATAACCTCAATTTTGTCCCGCACATTGAATATAGTTGCGGAGAGTCCCTGTAACCCTAGATTCAGATCATTCATGTGAGAAAAAACATCACCCAGATAGGCCAGTCTTGTGAGAAACTCGTCATCATGCAAGTGGTCAGACAAGTGAAAATGATGGTTAGTAAAGAAATCTTTAAGCTCCTCTCTCAGTTAGAAGAACGTGTCAATACTTTGATAACCAGTGCACTTCTGTATGTTGTAAAAGCGTTACATGGTCGCTGCCCATATCATTGCATAATGCAGAAAATACACAAGAGTTCAGGGGCCTTGCTTTAACAAAGTTAACCACTTTCACTGTAGTGTCCAAAACATCTTTCAAGCTATTAGGCATTCCCTTGGCAGCAAGAGCCTCTCGGCGGATGCTGCAGTGTATCCAAGTGGCGTCGGGAGCAACTGCTTGCACGCGCGTTACCACTCAACTATGTCTTGATTAAGGCATTGTCTGTATCATTTTTTTGGCCTTTCCCCCAGCATTGTCCCAGCCATATCCGTGGCAGCAGGAAGAATTAAGTCCTCCACAATAGTATGGGACTTACCTGTACTAGCCACTCGGTAGCTCACCATATAAAGCGCTTCTAGACCCTTCTTATTAATGGTATCTGTTGCTTTTATACATGTCTTACGACTCGAAAGTCGTCTTTATTCTCACTCAAAATACTCCCGTGGCTTATTTTTCACATTTTTATTTATTTTAATTTTATTTCACCTTTATTTAACCAGGTAGGCTAGTTGAGAACAAGTTCTCATTTGCAACTGCGACTTGGCCAAGATAAAGCATAGCAGTGTGAACAGACAACACAGAGTTACACATGGAGTAAACAATTAACAAGTCAATAACACAGTAGAAAGAAAAAAAATAATAATAATTGTCATGTTTCGTTTCTAAATGTGGTCTAAAGTACTTAAGTAAAAAATCTTGAAAGTAATACTTAAGTCGTTTTTTCGGGGTATCTGTACTTTACTTTACTATTCACTACATTCCTAAAGAAAAGTATTTACTTTTTACTCCATACATTTTCCCTGACACCCAAAAGTACTCGTTTTAAATGCTTAGCAGGACAGGAGAATGGTCTAATTCACACACTTATCAAGACAACATCCCTGGTCAACCCTACTGCCTCTGATCTGGCAGACTCACTAAACACATGCTTAATTTGTAAAGGATGTCTGAGTGTTGGAGCCTGCCTCTGGCTTTCTGTAAATTAAAAAAATCAAGAAAATGGTGCTGCCTGGTTTGCTTTATACAAGGAATTTGATAAGATTGATACTTTACCTTTAACTTTTGATACTTAAGTATATTTAAAACCAAATACTTTTAGACTTTTACTCAAGTAGTATTTTACTGGGTGACTTCCACTTTTACTTGAGTCATTTTCTATTAAGGTATCTATACTTTTACTCAAGTATGACAATTGGGTACTTTTTCCACCACTGCTTGGAATTGAGTGTTGCAACCGAGGACAGGCGATTTTAATGTGCTACATGCTTCAGCACCCGGCGGTCCCATTCTGTGAGCTTGTGTGGCCGAGCTATTGTTGCTCCTAGACATTTCCACTTCACAATAGCAGCACTTACAGTTGACCGGGGAAGCTCTAGCAGGGCAGATTATTATGAATATTTTATTTTAAGGGGTAGATCAGCTTTAATATTGCAAATAGATGTAATTTTCTGCATAATTTCCAATCCCCCATATATATTTTTTGTAAATATATATGTATATATATATATATAAAAAATACATACATACCTACATACACTACCGTTCAAAAGTTTGGGGTCACTTAGATATTTCCCTGTTTTTGAAAGATCAGCACATTTTTTGTCCATAAAAATAACATAAAATGGATCAGAAATACAGTGTAGACATTGTTAATGTTGTAAATGACTATTGTAGCTGGAAACGGCTGATTTTTTATGGAATATCTACATAGGCGTACACCAGTCTCAACGTCAACAATGAAGAGGCGACTCCGGGATGCTGGCCTTCTAGGCAGAGTTGCAAAGAAAAAAACATATCTCAGACTGGCCAATAAAAAGAAAAGATGGGCAAAAGAACACAGACACTGGACAAAGGAACTCTGCCTAGATGGCCAGCATCCCGGAGTCGCCTCTTCACTGTTGACGTTGAGACTGGTGTTTTGAGGGTACTATTTAATGAAGCTGCCAGTTGAGGACTTGTGAGGCGTCTGTTTCTCAAAATAGACACTCTAATTTACTTGTCCTCTTGCTCAGTTGTGCACCGGGGCATCCCACTCCTCTTTCTATTCTGGTTAGAGCCAGTTTGCACTGTTCTGTGAAGGGAGTAGAACACAGCGTTGTATGAGATCTTCAGTATCTTGGCAATTTCTCGCATGGAATAGCCTTCATTTCACAGAACAAGAATAGACTGACGAGTTTTAGAAGAAAGTTATTTGTTTCTGGCTATTTTGAGCCTGTAATCGGACCCACAAATGCTGATGCTCCAGATACTCAACTAGTCTAAAGAAGGCCAGTTTTATTGCTTCTTTAATCAGAACAACAGTTTTCAGCTGTGCTAGCATCATTTCAAAATGGTTTGCTAATGATTTAGCCTTTTAAAACGATAAACTCGGATTAGCTAACACAATGTGCTATTGGAACACAGGAGTGATGGTTGCTGATAATTGGCCTCTGTACGCCTATGTAGATATTCCATTAAAAATCAGATGTTTCCAGCTCCATTTACAACATTAACAATATCTACACTGTATTTCTGATCAATTTGATGTTATTTGAATGGACAAAAAAATTGCTTTTCTTTCAAAAACAAAGACATTTCTAAGTGACCCAAACTTTTGAACGGTAGTGTATATATTAATGTACACACAGTACCAATCAAAAGGTTGGACACACCTACTAATTCCAGGGTTTTTCTTTATTTGGACTTTTTTCTACATTGTAGACTAATAGTGAAGACATCAACACTATGAAATAACACATATGGAATCATGTAGTAAGCCAAAAATATTATTTACATTTGAAATTCTTCAAAGTAGCCACCCTTTGCCCTGATGAAAGCTTTGCACACTCTTGGCATTCTCTCAACCAGCTTCATGAGGTAGTCACCTGGAATGCAATTCAATTGACAGGTGTACCTTGTTAAAAGTTAATTTGTGGAATTTCTTTCCTTCTTAATGCATTTGAGCCAATCATTTATGTGGTGACAAGGTAGGGGTGGTATACAGAAGATAGCTCTATTTGTTCAAAGACCAAGTTGATTTTATGGCAAGAACAGCTCAAATAAGCAAAGAGAAACGAAAGTCCATCATTACTTTAAGACATGAAGGTCCATCAATGCGGAACATTTCAAGAACTTTAAAGGTTTCTTTAAACTTTAAACCATCAAGCACTATAATGAAACTGGCTCTCATGAGGACCGCCATAGGAAAGGAAGACCCAGAGTTACCTCTGCTGCAGATGATAAGTTCATTAGAGTTACCTGCCTCAGAAATTGCAACTACTATTTTACCGGTAATACCTTTTTTTCTATCGAAAAATTATGTTTTTTTGATCAATTAGTATATTTGAGTTTAACCAATATTTGTTGTATTATTTGTTCTGTTTTTTTTCCAGGTGGATTAAACTGAAATTGCAACCAACTTTCTAAGGCTTGTTTAAAAAATAACGATATTTGTGTGTTGCTGAAATAGTCAAGTCCACACACTTTTGTGGTATATATTGGCTGAACAGCCTGTTCCCTCTTGTTCGTACTAGACAAACTAGAGCAGAAATCAGGCCAAAGTAAACCCTGAACAGTGCAAAGGAGTTTAGGAGACAGGAAAAGACAGACACACACACACACACACACACAAAAAAAAAAGAGTAATGAAGAGTTTAAAAAGAGAGGAAGGAAAAGGGGGACTTTGTGACAGATAGAGAAAAGGGCTTAGAGACATGAGGGAGAGAAGGGGGGTGGAGTGGTGTAGAGTGTGGGAAGGGCAAGAAGCTGACAGAGAGCTAGAGAGATAGACATGGGGAGAGATAAAGATCCAAGGAGACAGGTCTATGGATTCTTTCAACCTCATTGGTTTTTCTTCATTACTTTTTTAAAGACCTCTCACCCCAAAACCCATTCAAGCAAAGATTTGAATTGAACTGAACATTCGGCAACACTGTTGTTGATGATTTGACAGCATCCATTTGGCATCAACTCACTCTGGTAAATAAATTAACACACTGTCAATAGTAACACAGTATTCATATTCTCCCCACAAACATCCTCTAATAAACCTCGCACTTAGCATACTACATGAAAACAACTACAGGACAGGTTTGAAAGAGGTCTAATAATTTACAGGCTATTCGCCTGAGGTTTATTTTCTAAATATTGGCCATTATGAGGAGCTGAAGAGCTTGTTAATGAGTCTGCCATGGAAAACAGGCATTGATATGCAATTAGTGTTGTGTTCCTGCCCGGGAGACCACTACTGCATCACAGCTCCCTGCCTCTGTGAGTGACGCTGAAGAAATTTGGCGTGGCCCCTAAGACCCTCACAAACTTCTACAAAGGCACCATTAAGAGCATCCTGTCAGGCTGTAGCACCGCCCGGTACGGCAATTGCACTATCCAGAACCGCAGCGCTCTCCAGAGGGTGGTGCGGTCAGCCCAATGCATCATCGGGGACACACTGCCTGTCCTCCAGGACATCTACAGCACCCGGTTTCATAGGAAGGCCAAGAAGACTCCAGCCACCCGAGACACGGCTGTTCACCCTGCTACCATCTAGGCGGAGACAGTAAAGGTGCATCAAAACAGGTACCGGGAGGCTGATAAACAGCTTTTATCTCCAGGCCATCAGACTGTTAAACAGTCATCACTACCCGGCCTCCACCCAGTACCCTGCTTTGTCACTGTTACGAGCCGGCTACCACCCTGCACCCTGCCCTATGTACAGTGGGGCAAAAAAGTATTTAGTCAGCCACCAATTGTGCAAGTTCTACCACTTAAAAAGATGAGAGAGGCCTGTAATTTTCCTCATAGGTACACTTCAACTATGACATACAAAATGAGAAAATAAAATCCAGAAAATCACATTGTAGGATTTTAATGAATTTATTTGCAAATTATGGTGGAAAAAAAGTATTTGGTCAATCACAAAAGTTTATCTCAATACTTTGTTCTATACCCTTTGTTGGCAATGACAGAGGTCAAACGTTTTCTGTAAGTCTTCACAAGGTTTTCACACACTGTTGCTGGTATTTTGGCCCATTCCTCCATGCAGATCTCCTCTAGAGCAGTGATGTTTTGGGGCTGTTGCTGGGCAACACAGACTTTCAACTCCCTCCAAAGATTTTCTATGGGGTTGAGATCTGGAGACTGGCTAGGCCACTCCAGGACCTTGAAATGCTTCTTACGAAGCCACTCCTTCGTTGCCCAGGCGGTGTGTTTGGGATCATTATCATGCTGAAAGACCCAGCCACGTTTCATCTTCAATGCCCTTGCTGATGGAAGGAGGTTTTCACTCAAAATCTCACGATACATGGCCCCATTCATTCTTTCCTTTACACGGATCAGTCGTCCTGGTCCCTTTGCAGAAAAACAGCCCCAAAGCATGATGTTTCCACCCCCATGCTTCACAGTAGGTATGGTGTTTTTTGTATGCAACTCAGCATTCTTTGTCCTCCAAACATGACGAGTTGAGTTTTTACCAAAAAGTTATATTTTGGTTTGATCTGACCATTCTCCCAATGTTCTTCTGGATCATCCAAATGCTCTCTATCAAACTTCAGACGGGACTGGACATGTACTGGCTTAAGCAGGGGGACACGTCTGGCACTGCAGGATTTGAGTCCCTGGCGGCGTAGTGTGTTACTGATGGTAGGCTTTATTACTTTGGTCCCAGCTCTCTGCAGGTCATTCACGAGGTCCCCCCGTGTGGTTCTGGGATTTTTGCTCACCGTTCTTGTGATCATTTTGACCCCACGGGGTGAGATCTTGCGTGGAGCCCCAGATCGAGGGAGATTATCAGTGGTCTTGTATGTTTTCCATTTCCTAATAATTGCTCCCACAGTTGATTTCTTCAAACCAAGCTGCTTACCTATTGCAGATTCAGTCTTCCCAGCCTAGTGCAGGTCTATAATTTTGTTTCTGGTGTCCTTTGACAGCTCTTTGGTCTTGGCCATAGTGCAGTTTGGAGTGTGACTGTTTGAGGTTGTGGACAGCTGTCTTTTATACTGATAACAAGTTCAAACAGGTGCCATTAATACAGGTAATAAGTGGAGGACAGAGGAGCCTCTTAAAGAAGAAGTTACAGGTCTGTGAGAGCCAGAAATCTTGTTTGTTTGTAGGTGACCAAATACTTTTTTCCACCATAATTTGCAAATAAATTCATTAAAAATCCTACAATGTGATTTTCTGAAAAAACATTTCTCATTTTGTCTGTCATAATTGAAGTGTACCTATGATGAAAATTACAGGCCTCTCTCATCTTTTTAAGTGGGAGAACTTGCACAATTGGTGGCTGACTAAATACTTTTTTGCCCCACTGTACATAGAGTCATTGAAAACTAGTCACTTTAATAATGTTTACATTCCGTTTTACCCACGTTATATGTATACTGTATTCTAATCATGGCTCATCCTTTATAACTACTGATGTACACACCTTTTCTATTCATATCTATTCATATACAAGGTAGGGGTGGTATACAGAAGATAGCCCTATTTGGTAAAAGACCAAGTCCATATTATGGCAAAAACAGCTCAAATAAGCAAAGAGAAACAACAGTCCATCATTATTTTAAGACATGAAGGTCAGACAATGCGGAACATTTCAAGAACTTTGAAAGTTTCTTCAAGTAAAGTTGCAAAAACTTTCAAGCACTATGATGAAACTGGCTCTCATGAGGACCGACACAGGAAAGGAAGACCCAGAGTTACCTCTGCTGCAGAGGATAAGTTCATTAGAGTTACCAACCTCAGAAATTGCAGCCCAAATAAATGCTTCACAGAGTTTAAGTAACAGACACATCTCAACATCAACTCTTCAAAGGAGACTGCATGAATCAGGCCTTCATGGTCGAATTGCTGCAAAGAAACCACTACTAAAGGACCTCATTAATAAGAAGAGATTTGCTTGGGTCAAGAAACACGAGTAATGGACATTAGACTGGTGGAAATCTGTCCTTTGGTCTGATGAGTCCAAATCTGAGATTTTTGGTTCCAACCACCTACGCAGAGTAGGTGAATGGATGATCTCCGCATGTGTAGTTCCTACCTTGAAGCATCGAGTAGAGGTAGGATGGTGTGGGGGTGCTTTGCTGGTGACACTCTCTGTGATTTATTTATAATTCAAGGCACACTTAACCAGCATGGCTACCACAGAGTTCTGCAGCAATACGCCATCCCATCTGATTTGCGTTTAGTGGGACTATCATTTGTTTTTCAACAAGACAATGACCCAACACATTTCCAGGCTGTGTAAGGGCTATTTGACCAAGAAGGTGATGGAGTGCTGAATCAGATGACCTGACATCCACAATCACCCGACCTCAACCCAATTGAGATGGTTTGGAAGAGTTGGAGCCCAGAGTCAAGGAAAAGCAACCAACAAGTGCTCAGCATATGTGGGAACTCCTTTAAGACTGTTGGAAAGTATTCCAGATGAAGCTGGTTGAGAGAATGCCAAGAGTGTGCAAAGCTGTCATCAGCTTTGTAACTCTGTGTCGTGTAACTCTGTGTTTTTGTCTGTGTCACACTGCTTTGCTTTTTCTTGGCCAGGTCGCAGTTGCAAATGAGAACTTGTTTTCAACTAGCCTACCTGGTTAAATAAAGGTGAAAAAAAAAGAAAAGGCAAAGGGTGTTTAAGTGGTTTTTTTTGGTTACTACTTGATTCCGTATACGTTATTTCATAGTTTTGATGTCTTCACTAGTATTCTACAGTGTGGAAAATAGTAAAAAATAAAGTAAAAGCCTTGAATGAGTAGGCATGTCCATACTTTTGACTGGTGTTGTATATTCCGCAGTCTGTGATTGCTCGTTCTGATATTGGTCGTTCTGATATTTCTTAATTTCTACTTTTTGGATTATGTGTGTATTATTTTATATGGCTAGGTATTTTGTAGAGAAACACAAGCATTTCTCAGCACCTTTGAAAACATCTGCACATCTGTGTATGTGACCAATAAAACTTTGATTTGACAGACAGCTTGGCAGGTCAACGGTAGTAGCCCAGGCCAACCAGAGGGTGGTAGTATGACCCAGGTTTATGCTGTCTGTGAAGCTCAGCATTTGCTCCGGTCATATCTGATGTTGAAGAGATGGAACTTAGTATTTGATGATATTTTCTTACTTCTCGTCTACCTAGACTTCACACAGGAAAATGTTGTACTATGTTGAATATGTTCTTTTAACCTCTTTCTTTAAATATACATGATGTATGAGATAAAATCAGGGAACTATTGAATAATATCCAATGCCCTAACAAGGCCTCTGAACTGTGAAATGTTTAATTTATATTGTAATCAAAGAAGCTAACGAAATGTACATGTGATGGCTGGACTGGAGCCGATGGATTTTGACTATGTATGAGTCATAATAGTAGTGTGCTCGATCTGTTTTGCAGCACAGTCTTCCTCTCTCCGCCAGAGGGCAGCAGAACCACCAGAATGGGACCAGGGAATCCCTACTTCCTGTACTTACCTAATGCTAGTAAATCAAATTAGTGTTTCGATCACTAATTACCATCTTAGCCCTCTCTTTGACCTCTGATTGGACTAAGAGCGGCTTCAGCTGCCTTCACGACACACAAGCACCAGCGACCTCGGATACGTTGATGAGCTTGTGCTGTCTCAACACATTTACGTCTCATTTGGTGTTGGGGTTTGCGTATGAAACGCAGCAGAGTGTGCAGTACCCTGCTTCCGACACCGTGCAGCAGAGATGCGCGCTTCTGCAATTGAGTGTGGCGGTAGCCAGTGGAATTAATCTCTCACCATACGCACGCATATTCCTGGAGAACTGCCCGGCGCACGACGACAACGAGGCTAATTTCAGCCCTATTCCCATGACGCCTGGACGCCTTCGAAGGATCTGGTCAACGCCGCCACTGAAATGCTGCCGACTCAGGCCCAGGACTATATCGATTTAGATACAGAAGTGATCATAAATTAGGAGTTAGGTGGGGGGGGCATAGTAGGCTACAGTCTCGGATGGTAACAGTCTCAGATGGTAACAGTCACAGAACGATCCAGTGAAATGCCTCCCTCTAGGGCCTCACTGCACCACACTGAGAATATGAGATGAGGTGGAGCAATGAGAACAATGGTGGGGGGTGAAAATGTGACTGAGAGAGATAAGGAGAGTGTGTGTGTGTGTGTGTGTGTGTGTGTGTACGCACTTGTGCACATGCTGGCAAGGAAGAGTGTGTTTATGCAGAGGAGAGTGTGAACCTGTGACAGAGAGGTGAAGAGAGTTAGTGTGGGCTTGTATGCAAGCTAGAGAAAGTATGTGCGGAAGAGTGTGTCTAGCCATGAGCATGAGGGTGCCCGGAAATAGAGTATGTGCAAGGTTGACGTGTGATGAAGAGTAAATATTTGTGTGTATTAACAGGCAGTGAGAGGAGGGGGGTAAAGTGTGTACACTGCAGTATGTGTAAAGAAAGTATGTGTGTGTGTGTGTGTGTGTGTGTGTGTGTGTGTGTGTGTGTGTGTGTGTGTGTGTGTGTGTGTGTGTGTGTGTGTGTGTGTGTGTGTGTGTGTGTGTGTGTGTGTGTGTTTGAGTATATATTTACATAACAGAAACCAAGTGTGTATGTTTTGTATGCAAAATAATCAGTATACATACATATTTAGCAGATATTTCCTAGCAGAATTAAGCCACTCTTCCGTCAAAAACATGTTTTACCAGTGTTTAATATATATTTCCACACTATGAGTTTGAAATAATAGTGTGAAAATTGTGAGCTGTTTGAAAAAACGCCTGAAATTTCATCCTGTTTTGGCGGGATGGAGCTTTGGCCTGCCTGGTGACATCACCAGGGGGTAAATTAGATCTTCTTAGGGCTGAAATCCCGTTAACGGGATCGATATGACAACAGCCAGTGAAAGTGCAGGGCGCCAAATTCAAAACAACAGAAATCTCATCATTAAAATTCCTCAAACATACATGTGTTTTATACTATTTTAAAGGTCATATTGTTGTTAATCCCACCACAGTGTCCGATTTCAAATAGGCTTTACAGCGAAAGCACCACAAACGATTGATGTTAGGTCACCAACAAGCCACAGAAAAACACAGCCATTTTCCAGCCAAAGATAGGAGTCACTAAAAGCACAAATAGAGATAAAATGAATCACTAACCTTTGATGATCTTCATTAGATGACACTCATAGGACTTCATGTTACACAATACATGTATGTTTTCTTTGATAAAGTTAATATTTATACAAAACAATCTGAGTTTACATTGGCGCATTACGTTCAGTAGTTCCAAAAACATCCAGTGATTTTGCATAGCCACATCAATTTTACAGAAATACTCATCATAAATGTTGATGAAAATACAAGTGTTACACATGGAATTATAGATATACCTCTCCTTAATGCAACCGCTGTGTCAGATTTCAAAAAAGATTTACAGATAAAGCAAACCATGCAATAATCTGAGAATGGCGCTCAGAAAATAACAAAAATATCTGCCATGTTGGAGTCAACAGAAATCAGAAATAACATTATAGATATTCCCTTACCTTTGATGATCTTAATCAGAATGCACTCCCAGGAATCATAGTTCCACAATAAAGGTTTGATTTGTTCGATAATGTCCATTATTTATGTTCAAGTAGCTACTTTTGTTAGGGTGTTTAGTACACAAATCCAAACGCTCATGCAGGTCCAGCCGAACGTCGGACAAAAAGTTCAAAAAGTTATATTACAGGTCGTAGAAATATTTCAAACTAAGTATAGAATCAATCTTTCGGATGTTTTTATCACAAATCTTCAATAACGTTCCAACCGGAGAATTTCATTGTCTGTAGAAAAGCCATGGAACGCAGGTCGCTCTCATGTGAAATGTGCCTGACCAGGACCTGGCTCTCTGCCAGACCACTGACTCAAAGAGTTCTCATCCGGCCACACATCAGGAAAAAACCTCATTCAAGTTTCTAAAGACGCTTGACATCTAGTGGAAAGCCCTAGGAAGTGCAATTTGAACCATATCCCACTGTGTATTCGATAACTACAAACCTCAGATTTCCCACTTCCTGTTTGGATTTTCTGTCAGGTTTTTGCCTGCCATATGAGTTCTGTTATACTCACAGACATCATTCAAACAGTTTTAAAAACTTCAGAGTGTTTTCTATCCAAATGTACTAATCATATGCATATATTAGCAACTGGGACTGAGGAGCAGGCCGTTTACTCTGGGCACCTTATTCATCCAAGCTACCCAATACTGCCCCTGCAGCCATAGACCAATAAGAAAGAGAGTTCCAAATCCCTCTGCCAATAACAGCTAGTTTTCAGTTTTATCCTCCCCACTCAGACCACTCCAAGACAGTCCTAGGAAAAGTTTTGCTTGAGAAATTGCTCTTTGCTAAGAAGCTATTTTAGTTTCTTTTTTTAAACAATTTTAATTGAAAACAATCACAGTAAGGTACTTAGTTGTTACCCAGAAATGATTTGATATGGAAATAAAACCACCGCATTGGACTTTGACGGTTGATGTCCCAGGTCAGCAGTCCTGGGAGGGAACTCAAGAATTACACACATATGTGCAGCCCTGTACACAACAGACAAATCGAGAGTTTAGGAAGGATAGATAGCCACACAAAATGGAGGCTCAGATGCAAAAAAACAATCTTATTTATTCAGAACATGATGCCCTAAAATGTGCAAAGTGCATATAAAACAAAAGGTGCAATAGACAAATCATTATCAGTGTCGTAGGGAGGAGCGCACACACCTGGCTCCTAAAAAAAGGTTGACCACTTACAGTACCTCAAATTAGAGAGCAATAGAGAGAAAGCCGAGAACAGAAGACAAATCATCCCTTCCTTTCCTGTAGTACGGGGACATTAGTATGGATAATATATGGGGAAAGGCAGATAATGAGAGGTGCGTTGTAACCGTTGGTCTCGTAGGTGTTCCCCCTTCAATGTTCGACGCTGGCAAACTTCAGTGCAAATTAATTTAAAAAACGAGCCTGTGTCTCCTAACAAGGCCATTAAACAGTCCTGCGCCGGGGTGTTTAACAAGAACAGATTGCTCTCATTTTGACCTAAAGCAGGTTGCATAATGTGTGTGTCGGATGTGTAAAAGAGAGAGGAACTGTGTGTGTGTGTGTGTGTGTGTGTGTGTGTGTGTGTGTGTGTGTGTGTGTGTGTGTGCACGCATGTGTGTGTGCAATGGCGAGATAGTTATCTAACGATCTCAATGCGTTTTTTAGAGCCACCTCTTTTATTTATTTATTTGACATTTATTTAACTAGGCAAGTCAGTTAAGAACAAATTCTTATTTTCAATGACGGCCTAGGAACAGTGGGTTAACTGCCTTGTTCAGGGGCAGAATGACAGATTTTTACCTTGTCAGCTCGGGGATTCAATCTTGCAACCTTCCAGTCACTAGTCCAACGCTCTAACCATTAGGCTACCTGCCGCCCCCTCTGTCATTACATACTCCAAATTACATCAATAATCTATCTTTATACTGATGTGATGACATTGACTTTAGTCTGAAATTGAAATAGTGGTGTTTTCTTTCAAATAATTTCGTAACATGGCATATATGAGCATTTTACTACCTCTGCCCGGAGGCACAGTCCATAAGATGCTTGCCTCTGCACCTTAGGAGCATTGGCTCGAGTCCCTGTTGCATCTCTCTCTCTCTCTCTCTCTCTCACTAAATTCTTGGCAGCGGTAGGATCACTCCGGTGGTCTCAGGAGGCAATGGAGGCTTTTTGGTGCAACCTTAAATAATTCAACACAATTGGTAACTGTCTGGTACCAAATGTTATAATGGTGCCTCTTTTAATGAACCACAAAGTTGGAGTAATTATTAGGTCCTTTTGAACGAAATACCACATTCACCGTGGGAGCAGTAGCTGAATGAAAGACTGTCAGAAACTGTAAGATCTAAACAGACACAGATGGCAAAGTGAGGACATGGCTCATTTAGTCCTCCAAGACACACTGGAAAAGTGAGGACACAGGTCAGTAAGTCCTCACAAACACACTGGATATTAAAGTAAGGATGTGGGTCATTGAGTCCTCACAAAAACCGTAGATGTTAAAGTGAGGACATGAGTAATTGTGTCCTCACAAACACACTGTAACAGAAAACAGCCGCAGATGTCAAAGTGAGGACCCGGGTCATTGAGTCCTAAAAGACACACTGTAAGGATGCCAAAATGAGGACATGTATAATCCCTATGTCCTCACAATCCCACACCGCATGGCCAAGTGAGGACACAAGCCTTTGAGTCCCCACAAACACATTTGTAGGTCCGAAAGGCTTCTGTCACAGATGTGCCAGAGCTGAGTAGCTAGCGGCTAAAAACACAGCTTCCCAGAGTTCCTCTCATTTGACCAGACACGAGTCCCTAACTGGGTCATGGACCAAAAACACTCTGAAACAGCCGCTTAATATTCCTCAGTAGCCCTAATGTATGGAGCCATTCAATCTATATGAATCCAGGCGCATGGAAGTCCATAGAGGTAATACTAGAATCAGATACATATGGATGTGTCTGGATATTGGACATACAGTGGGGAGAACAAGTATTTGATACACTGCCGATTTTTCAGGTTTTCCTACTTACAAAGCATGTAGAGGTCTGTAATTTTTATCATAGGTACACGTTAACTGTGAGAGACGGAATCTAAAACAAAAATCCAGAAAATCACATTGTATGATTTTTAAGTAATTAATTAGCATTTTATTACATGACATAAGTATTTGATACATCAGAAAAGCAGAAATTAATATTTAGTACATAAACCTTTGTTTGCAATTACAGAGATCATATGTTTCCTGTAGTTCTTGACCAGGTTTGCACACATTGCAGCAGGGATTTTGGCCCATACCTCCATACAGACCTTCTCCAGATCCTTCAGGTTTCAGGGCTGTCGCTGGGCAATACGGACTTTCAGCTCCCTCCAAAGATTTTCTATTGGGTTCAGGTCTGGAGACTGGCTAGGCCATTCCAGGACCTTGAGATGCTTCTTACATAGCCACTCCTTAGTTGCCCTGGTTGTGTGTTTCGGGTCGTTGTCATGCTGGAAGACCCAGCCACAACCCATCTTCAATGCTCTTACTGAGAGAAGGAGGTTGTTGGCCAAGATCTCGCGATACATGGCCCCATCCATCCTCCCCTCAATACGGTGCAGTCGTCCTGTCCCCTTTGCAGAAAAGCATCCCCAAAGAATGATGTTTCCACCTCCATGCTTCACGGTTGGGATGGTGTTCTTGGGGTTGTACTCCTCCTTCTTCCTCCTCCAAACACGGCGAGTGGAATTTAGACCAAAAAGCTCTATTTTTGTCTCATCAGACCACATGACCTTCTCCCATTCCTCCTCGGGATCATCCAGATGGTCATTGGCAAACTTCAGACGGGCCTGGACATGCGCTGGCTTGAGCAGGGGGACCTTGCGTGCGCTGCAGGATTTTAATCTATGACGGCGTAGTGTGTTACTAATGGTTTTCTTTGAGACTGTGGTCCCACAGCAAATTAATTACTTAAAAATCATACAATGTGATTTTATGGATTTTTGTTTTAGGTTCCGTCTCTCACAGTTGCAGTGTACCTATGATAAAAATTATAGACCTCTACATGCTTTGTAAGTAGGAAAACCTGCAAAATCGGCAGTGTATCAAATACTTGTTCTCCCCACTGTATATACACACAGTACATAGATGGAGAGGTGTCAGTCACATTCACTGCCAATGCCCCGTAGGCTCCTGCCCCTTCTGCCAATAAAACTTGACTCCTGGGGCTTCTGCCTCACGCGGGAGGATGGAAGCTGTTGCGTGTTCAAGGCTGTTTTTTATGGAAATGTGTGGCGTGTGATCTGTTTGTTTGGTCATGTGTGTCCCCATGTGGATGCATGCATTTGCTTACAGTGCCTTCGGCAAGTATTCACACTGGCTTGACTTTTTCCACATTTTGTTGTGTTATAGCTTGAATTTAAAATGGATTAAATGGAGATGTTTTGTCACTGGCTAACACACAATAGCAAGACCTGAAAATAGTTTTGAAAAGAACAGGCAAATATTGCACAATCCAGTTGTGCTAAGCTCTTAGTGTCACGCTCACTATCCTCAAACTCCCTGTCATAAATCAACCAAGGCGCAGCGTGCATGTAGTTCCACATCTTTTAATGAAAGTGAAACCGAAATAACCAAAAAACAAACAGGTAAACAGCAAAGAACATGACGCAACCGAGGTGCACACAAACACACACGGAAAAATAATTACCCACAAAACACAGGTGGGAAAAGGCTACCTAAGTATGGTTCTCAAGCAGAGACAACGATTTACAGCTGCCTCTGATTGGGAACCATACCAGGCCAAACACATAGAAATAGAAAACATATAAAAAAACACATAGAATGCCCACCCCAACTCACGCCCTGACCAAAACAAAATGGAGACATAAAAAAGGAACTAATGTCAGGACGTGACAGTACCACCCCCCCAAAGGTGCGGACTCCGCCCGCAAAACCTGAACCTATAGGGGAGGGTCTGGGTGGGCATTTCACAGCTGTGGTGGCTCTGGTGCGGGACGTAGACCCCACTGCACCTTAGTCTTGGCCCACTTAGGTGGCGCCTCTGGAGTGAGTCCCCCCTGCCTCTGGAGTGGGTACCCTTACCACGGGCGCCGGACAGGCGGGAGACTCTGGCACCGCCGGACAGACGGGAGACTCTGGCGGCGCCGGACAGGCTGGTGCGTGGGGCTGCCAGAGGACCCACCAGGCTGGGGAGACCTACACGAGGCCTGGTGCATGGAGGAGGCACCAGATACACAGGGCCGTGGAGACGCACTGGCGGTCACGACCGCATAGCTGCCCCCCACACACACATTCTGGCTAGATGCCAGCTTCCACCCAGCAAATGCAGGACATTGGCACCGAGCACACCGGCCTGTGAATACTCGGCCGAGACACAGTGCGCATCACCCCATTGCACGGGGCCTTACCTGTCACCTGTAAGCACGGGGAGTGGGCTCAGGTCTCCAACCTGACTCCGCCACACGCCCCGTGTGCCCCCCAAATTTTTTGGGGGGGCTGCCTCTCAGGCTTCAGTGACCGGGTCTTGTCCTCTACCATTCTCTCCTCCCCGGTCCAACTCCTCCTCCAGGTTGGCACACGCTGCTTGGTCTTCTTGTGGTGCGTAATTCTGTCACACTCTCTATCCTCAAACTCCCTGTCATAAATCGACCAAGGCGCAGCGGACATGTAGTTCCACATCTTTTAATGAAAGTGAAACCAAAATAACAAAAAACAAACAGGTAAACTGCAAAGACCGTGACGCAACCGAGGTGCACACAAACACACACGGAAATATAATTATCCACAAAACACAGGTGGGAAAAGGTTACCTAAGTATGGTTCTCAATCAGAGACAACTTTTTACAGCTGCCTCTGATTGGGAACCATACCAGGCCAAACACATAGAAATAGAAAACATAGAAAAACACATAGAATGCCCACCCCAACTCACGCCCTGACCAAACCAAAATGGAGACATAAAAAAGGAACTAAGGTCAGGACGTGACACTTGGAGACTTACCCAAAAACACTCACAGCTGTAATCGCTGCCAAAGGTGATTCAAACATGTATTGACTCAAGGTTGTGAATACTTATGTACATGAGATATTTCTGTATTTCATTTTGCAAATTTGCAAACCAAAAAAATCTTGACATGTACTCACTTTGTAATTATGGTGTATTGGGTGTAGTTGGGTGAGAAAAAAATTATATTTCATCCATTTTGAATTCAGGCTGTAACGCAACAAAATGTGGAATAAGTCAAGCGGTAGGAATACTTTCTGAAGGCACTTGTGTTGTCTGTTCGTTTCTGCTAGACAACGTGTATGTGCATTCATATGTCATATATGACAGATTGTGTATGTACACTATACTGTATGTTCCTCCTTACATGTCTGCCTTTCTGTCTTTTTTTTAATGTGTATTCATTAGCACAGCATCTACAGTATAGTAAGATGTCTGACAGCTAACTAACATTTTTTTCAGATTGTGTATGTGCTCTATGTGTTTTTTTCTCTCCTTGTGAAAGTCATATTATTATTTATTTACTTATGTCATCCAAAGTCCTTTGAAGGTTTTTCTCTGCGACAAAGTAGCGATTCTATATTACACAGTGGGACTAAATTAAGAGGATCAACTCTGTTATTGCTTCCATTCTGGGATATGATTGGTGGAATTTGTTAGATATTATTATACAGTATGTGTTACTGCATTGAAAGCCCCCCCCAACATATTCAGAGACACTGAAACAGAACTTGCGCCAAGATTAATGCGTCTTTTGAATCCCTGGCCAATTTTTCACCCCTTCCCCCCAACTATTCCGTCATTTCCTCCTCCATTTTCCCAATCTTTCGTCCCTTCTCTCTTTCTTACGAGCCACTCTAACCATTTTGTTCTCATCATCATCATCTTCTCCATCATTCTGTTCATCCTCTCATTCACCCCATCATCTCTTCCCATCTTTTATTCCAAACTTCATTCCTTTACTGCCTCCCTCCATCTCTCACTCCTCCAATTTCACCCCATCTCCTCCCTATTTTCTCTCTTCCTCTCCTACTCTTTCTCTGTCTTCCCCTCTTCCTAAGCCTGCACTCATAAGATGCTGACCACTCCGTTTAGTAATTGTTGAAGCAGCAAAACCTCTCTTTTTTCAGTAACTCAAGCCTGCCTCCTCGTCCTTCCTCCACTCCCTCCCCACCACTTCTACATTTCTTCCTCCTCCCTGTTCCTCTAAATGTCTATCTAAAAGTCAGAATGAAACTGCTCTACCTCTCTCCCTCATCTCTCTCTCTCGTTCTCTCGTTCTCTGTCTGTACATACAGGTACAGTACCTTCAGAAAGTATTCACACCCCTTGACTTTTTCCACATTTAGTTGTGCTACAGCTTGAATTTAAAATTGGCCTACACACTATACCCATAATGTTAAAGTGGAATTATGTTTTTTTTGTGTGCAAATGAATAAAAATGAAAAGCTGACATGTCTTGAGTCAATAAGCATTCAACCCCTTTGTTATGGCATGCTTAAATAAGTTCAGGAGTACAAATATGCTTAACAAGTCAGATGATAAGTTGCATGGAATAACTCTTTGTGCAATAATAGTATTTACCATGATTTTTGAATCACTACCTCATCTCTGTACCCCACACGTACAATTAGCTGTAAGGTTTCTCAGTCAAGCAGTGAACTCAGATTCAACCACAAAGACCTGGGAGGTTTTCCAATGCCTCGCAAAGAAGGGCACCTATTGGGAGATGGGTAAAATAAAAAGCAGACTTGGAATATTCATTTGAGCATGGTGTAGTTATTAATTACACTTTGGACAATGTATCATTACACCCAGTCACTACAAAGATACAGGCATCCTTGCTAACTCAGTTGCCTGAGAGGAAGGAAATTGATCAGGGACTTCACTGTGAGGCCAATGGTAACTTTAAAACAGTTTTGGAGTTTACTGGCTGTGACAGAAGAAAATAGAGGATGGATCAAAAACATTGTAGTTACTCCACAATACTAACCTAATTGACAGAGTGAAAAGAAAGAAGCCTGTACAGAATTATTTTTCTCCCAAAACATGCATCTTGCTTGCAATAAGGCACTAAAGTAAAACTGCAAAAACTGTGGCAAAGAAATGAACTTTATGTCCTTTAAACAAAGCGTTATGTTTGGGGCAAATCCAACGCAACACATGACTCATTACCAGTCTTCATATTTTCAAGCATAGTGGTGGCTGCATCATGTTGTGGGTATGCTTGTCATCATCCAGGACTACAGATGTTACTTTTTTAAATAAATGTGACAGAGTTAAGCACAGGCACAATCCCAGAGGAAAACCTGGACTTGTCTGCTTTCCAACAGACACTGGGAAACAAATTCACCTTTCAGCAGAACAATAACCTAAAAGGCCTAATATACACTGGAGTTGCTTACCAAGATGATACTGACTGTTTCCGAGTGGCCTAGTTAAAGTTAAAATTGATAATGGCTGTCTAGTAATTATAAACAACCAAATTGACAGAGCTTGAAGAATTAAAAAAATAATAATGTCCAAATACTGTACTGGCCAGGTGTGCAAAGCTCTTAGACACTTACCCAGAAAGTCCCACAGGTGTAATCGCTTCCAAAGATGATTCTAACATGTATTGATTCAGAGGTGTGATTTTTTATGTTAATTAAATATTTCTGTATTAAAAAAAATCTAAAAATAAAAACATGTTTCCACTTTGCCATTATGGGACATTGTCTGTAGGTGGGTGAAATGTTTTATTTATTTAATCCATTTTGAATTCAGTAACACAGACAAATATGGAATAGGTCAAGGGGTTTAATACTTTCTGAAGGCACTGTAGCTACTATGTATACATTACTGTTGATGTACAGTGACTTGCAAAAGTATTCACCCCCATTGGCATTTTTCCTATTTGGTCTCCTTACAACCTGGAATTAAAATGGATTTTTGGGGGGTTCGTATCGTTTGATTTACACAACATGCCTACCACTTTGAAGATGCATTTTTTAAAATTATGAAACAAACAAGAAATAAGACCAAAAAAAAGAAAACTTGAGTGCATAACTATTCATCCCCCCCCAAAGTCAATACTTTGTAGAGCCACCTTTTGCAGCAATTACATCTCAAAGTCTCTTGGGGTATGTTTCCCCTTAAACCACTCGAGTGTTGCTTTAGCAGTATGCTTAGGGTCATTGTCCTGCTGCAATGTGAACCTCCATCCCAGTCTCAAATATCTTGAAGACTGAAACAGGTTTCCCTCAAGAATTTCCCTGTATTTAGTGCCATCCATCATTCCTTCAATTCTGACCAGTTTCCCAGTCCCTGCCGATGAAAAACATACCCACAGCATGATGCTGCCACCACCATGCTTCACTGTGGGGATGGTGTCCTCGGGGTGATGAGAGGTGTTGGGGTTTGTGCCAGACATAGCATTTTCCTTGATGGTCAAAAAGCTCAATTTTAGTCTCATCTAACCAGAGTACCATCTTTGGGGAGTCTCCCACATGCCTTTTGGCGAACACCAAACATGTTTTCTTTTTTTCTTTAAGAAATGGCTTTTTCCTGGCCACTCTTCTGTAAAGCCCAGCTCTGTGGAGTGTACGGCTTAAAGTGGTCCTATGGACCGATACTCCAATCTCCACTGTGGAGCTTTGCAGCTCCTTCAGGATTATCTTCGGTCTCTTTGTTGCCTCTCTGATTAATGCCCTTATTGCTTGGTCCGCAATGTTTGGTGGGCGGCCCTCTCTTGGCAGGTTTATTGTGATGCCATATTCTTTCGATTTTTTAATCATGGATTTAATGGTGTTCCGTGGGATGGCCACGCACCACTTATCCATTTTTTAAAAATGTTAATACTTTTTTGAAACAAGTAATTTCTTTCATTTCACTTCACCAATTTGGACAATTTTTTGTATGTCCATGACCTGAAATCCAAATAAAAATCCATTTAATTAAATTACAGGTTGTAATGCAACAAAATAGGAAACATTCCAAGGGGGGTGAATACTTTTACAAGACACTGTAGCTCTCTCTGCTTGTTCATTTAAGTGTTTGTATCCCATCCACGTTTCTCACCACTTTATTGTACATGCTCATCCCCCTCCCTCTTTCTCTCCATAGACCACATCTCTCTCTCCTTCTCTCCTCTTCTCCTCCCTCACCCATCCTGAACTCCCAGCTTCCTATCTATCCCCTCTGTTTTTGCAGATTTAAAAAAATGTTTTATCTCCCTCCCTCTCTCCCTCTCACTCTCCCACCTTTTTCTTCTGATATAATTTCTTTGAAGTCATGGTTGTCCCAGCAACAAGGTGGAAATATTGAAGACAATCTTTATAAGGAAGTGGGAATTTCCAACAGGACACACCCCCCAAACAAACACGTGGAAACACGTTTGATGCACATGGTGTCTTCATATACATCAAAATTATGTTGTAACATTTCCTGTTATACCGTTGTTCTCTTTATCATGGCATACTGGAAAGTCATATTCATTGGCATAGGTTCAAGTATCAACATTGATCTAAAATTCTAAGCAGTTTTCTATGTTTCTTACATGTGTACCTAATGCGTTGCGGTCAATGTACCGCATGCTATTTATATCACTATCCATGTATTGGATTTCCCTGGCATGCATCTAAAAATAGACTGGGAAAAAGAGCAAAAGGATGAGGGGGATATGGATTGGGGGGGGCACAGAGGAATACAAAGCGGAAGACAGAAGGAGGGCGGTGAACGAGACTATGCTTCTCCTCTTAGTGTTGTTGGTGTTCCCTGAGCTAGGTTCAATCATTCAATCAGTCAAATGTATTTATAAAGCCCTTCCTACATCAGCTGATGTCACAAAGTGCTGTACAGAAACCCAGCCTAAAACCCCAAACAGCAAGCAACGCAGGTGTAGGAGCACGGTGGCTAGGAAAAACTCCCCAGAACCTAGGAAGAAACCTAGAGATGAACCAGGCTATGAGGGGTGGTCCTCTTTTGGCTGTGCCGGGTGGAGATTATAACAGAACATGGTCAAAATGTTCAAATGTTCATAGATGACCAGCAGGGTCAAATAAAAATAATTATAGTGGTTGTAGCTGGTTGTGGTTGTGTCTTTTTATAGCCGATCATTCAGAGTATCTCTATCGCTCCTGCTGTCTCTAGAGAGTTGAAAACAGCAGGTCTGGGAAAGGGAGCACGTCCGGTGAACAGGTTCCATAGCCCCAGGCAGAACAGTTGAAACTGGAGCAACAGCACAACCAGGTGGACTGGGGACAGCAAGGAGTCATCAGGCCAGGTAGTCCTGAGGCATGGTCTTAGGGCTCAGGTCCTCCGAGAGAAAGAAAGAAAGAAAGAAAGAAAGAAAGAAAGAAAGAAAAAAGGAGAAAGAGAGAAAAGAGAGAGAATTTGAGAGAGCATACCTAAATTCACACAGAATACTGGATAAGACAGGAAAAATACTCCAGATATAACAGACTGACCCTAGTCCCCCGACATAAACTACTGCAGCATAAATATTGGAGGCTGACAGGAGGGGTCTGGAGACACTGTGGCCCCGTCCGACGATACCCCCGGATAGGGCCAAACAGGCAGGATATAACCCCACCTACTTTGCCAAAGCACAGCCCCCACACCACTAGAGGGATATCTTCAACCACCAACTTACCATCCTGAGACAAGGCTGGGGGGATGGAAGATCACGTCAGTGACTCAACCCACTCAAGTGACACACCCATCCTAGGGAAGGAATGGAAGAGCACCAGTAAGCCAGTGACTCAGATTCTGTAATAGGGTTTGAGGCAGAGAATCCCAGTGGAGAGAGGGGAACCGGCCAGGCAGAGACAGCAAGGGTGGTATGTTGCTCCAGTGCCTTTCCATTCACCTTCACACTCCTGGGCCAGACTACACTCAAATCATAGGACCTAGTGAAGAGATGAGGTTGAGACCGAGTCTTCATCTCTCACATGGATAGGCAGACCCTTCCATAAAAATGGAGCTCTACAGGAGACAGCCCTGCCTCCAGCTGTTTGCTTAGATATTCTAAGGACAGTAAGGAGGCCTGCGTTTTGTGACCGTAGCGAACATGTAGGCAAGTACGGCAGAACCAAATCGGAAAGATAGGTAGGAGCAAGCCCATGTAATGCTTTGTAGGTTAGCAGTAAAGCCTTGAAATCAGCCCTTGCCTTAACAGGAAGCCAGTGTAGAGAGGTTAGCACTGGAGTAATATGATAAAATTTTGGGGTTCTAGTCAAGATTCTAGCAGCCGTGTTTAGCATTAACTGAAGTTTATTTAGTGCTTTATCCGGGTAGCTGGAAAGTCGAGCATTGCAGTAGTCTAACCTAGAAGTGACAAAAGCATGGATACATTTTTCTGCCATTTGGAGTGGGTTTGTGGACTTTTCCATGTGAATATTAAAGTCAACAAAAACTATAATGTTATCTGCCATGACTACAAGGTCCAAAAGGAATTCAAGGAACTCCGCGAGGAATGCTGTATATGTCTCAGGAGGCCTGTAAACAGTAGCTAAACAAAGTGATTGAGTAGGCTGCATAGATTTCATGACTAGAAGCTCAAAAGACGAAAATGTGTGTGTGTGTGTGGGGGGGGATCAATTTAAATTTGCTATCGTAAATGTTAGCAACACCTCCACCTTTGCGGGATGTGCGGGGGATATGGTCACTAGTGTAACCAGGAGGTGAGGCCTCATTTAACACAGTAAATTAATTAGGATTAAGCCATATTTCAGTCAGGCCAATCACATCAAGATTATGATCAGTGATTAGTTCATTGACTATAACTGCCTTGGAAGTGAGGGATCTAACATTAAGTAGCCCTATTTTGAGATGTGAGATGTCACAATCTCTTTCCATAATGGCATGAATGGAGGTCTTTATTCCAGTGAGATTGCTAAGGTGAACACCGCCACGTTTAGTTTTGCCCAACCTAGATCGAGGCACAGACACGGTCTCAATGGGGATAGCTGAGCTGAGTACACCGACTGTGCTAGTGGCAGACTCCACTAAGCTGGCAGGCTGGTCTACACCCTGCTGCCTGGCCTACACCCTGCTGCCTGGCCTACACCCTATCTCATTGTGGAGCTAGGGGAATTAGAGCCCTGTCTATGTTCGTAGATAAGATGAGAGCACCCCTCCAGCTAGGATGGAGTCCGTCACTCCTCAACAGGCCAGGCTTGGTCCTGTTTGTGGGTAAGTCCCAGAAAGAGGGCCAATTATCTACAAATTCTATCTTTTGGGAGGGGCAGAAAACAGTTTTCAACCAGCGATTGAGTTGTGAGACTCTGCTATTGAGCTCATCACTCCCCCTAACTGGGAGGGGGCCAGAGACAATTACTCGATGCCGACACATCTTTCTAGCTGATTTTCACGCTGAAGCTATGTTGCGCTTGGTGACCTCTGACTGTTTCATCCTAACATTGTTGGAGCCAACGTGGATAACAATATCCCTATACTCTCTACACTCGCCAGTTTTAGCCTTAGCCAGCACCATCTTCAGATTAGCCTTAATGTCAGTAGCCCTGCCCCCTGGTAAACAGTGTATGATCGCTGGATGATTAGTTTTAGGTCTAATGCGGGTAATGGAGTCGCCAATGACTAGGGTTTTCAATTGTGGGAGACTTCGGCGCCTCAGACCCCGTAACGGGAGGAGTAGAGACCAGAGAAGGCTCGGCCTCTGACTCCGACCCGTTTCTTAATGTGGAGAACCGGTTGAAAGTTTCTGTCAGCTGGATGAGCAACACCGGTTGAGCATTCCTACAGCATTTCCTTCCAGAAGCCATGAGAAAATTGTCCGGGTGCGGGGACTGTGCAGGGGGATTTATACTACTATCTGCACGTACTGGTGGCACAGACAGTGTTTCATCCTTTCCTACACTTAAATGTCCCTTTCCTAACGATTGCGTCTGAAGCTGGTCTTGCAGCACAGCTATCCTCGCCATAAGGCGATCGTTCTCCTGTATAGTATGAGTGTAGCGACTGCAATTAGAAGGCATCATGTTAATGTTACTATTTAGCTTCGGCTGGTGGAGGTCCTGACGAACCACGTCCAGATAAAGCGTCCGGGGTGAAAAAGTTGAATGAAAAAAGTTGAGCGAGGGAAAAACGAAAAATATAAACAGTAATTAAAAAATGAAAATCGTAAAGTTGTCAGGTAGCAAAGTAAGGTTAGCAACTAACCGCACGTAGCACATAAACAAGTCAACAAGTTGTGACCGGAAATGACATCTCTCTATTCAAATCGAGTTTGGGTCGATATAGCCTACAAAAGCCCCTCTGTTAACTTAGGTATAGGCATCCCGCTAGCGGGACAACTTCTGGTGAAACTGGAGGGCGCGCAATTCAAATAAATAATCATAAATATTATGGATATTAAACATTTAGGTACATATAAGTGTCTTATATTGGCTAAAAGCTTACATTTTTGTTAATCTAACTGCACTGTCCGATTTACAGTAGCTATTACTGTGAAAACATGGCATGCGATTGTTTGAGGACGGCGCCCCACATTAAAATATTTTTCTACCGGCAAAGGTTCCATACTTTCACAAGTAACCGTTAAGTATTCACTCACTTTTTGAAAATCTTCCTCTGATTTGTCATCCAAAGGGTCCCAGCTATAACATGTAGTGGCGTTTTGTTAGATAAAATCCTTCTTTATATCCCAAAAAGTCTGTTTAGTTGGCGCCATCGATTTGAATAATCCACTCGTTCAACATGCAGAGAAACAAATCCGAAAATCTACCCCTCAGATACCCTAAAATGTAATCAAACTATAATATTTCTTACAGAAAGAAGTATGTTCAATAGAAAACCGATTTTAGCAGGTGCGTACTGTCTTTATGGCGCGTGCAAACACCAATTTCCAAGACTTTGTCGCTGTACTAAAACTAATATTTCTTATTCGTTTTTGAAGTTACAAGCCTGCTGACACCCTGTGGAAGCCATAGGAATTGCATCCAGGGAGCTAATTTCCAATATGACCTTTTACTTGCCTTTCTAAGAGGATGGTCACTAAAAAAAAAAAATCTGGTTGGTTTTCTTTGGATTGTCTCCTACCATATCTATTGTGTTATATTCTCCTACATTATTTTTAACATTTCTAGAAACGTCAAAGTGTGTTCTGTCCAATGGTACCCATTATATGCATATCCTGGCTTCAGGGCCTGAGCTACAGGCAGTTTACTTTGGGCTCGTCATTCAGGCAGAAATGGAGAAAAAAGGGGCCTAGCCCTAAGGATTGTATTCCAATGTTGTCTCTGGTTTTTCACTCTTTAGATTTTGTCACAGATTACCTTTACTCGTCTCATGTTTGTGGCAATGCATCATTGGTGTGCATAACATAGTCTCTTTAGTCTTCTCAGATTTTGGCTCTTTCACCAGCGCTTAAGGATTCTACAATCCTGGTCCAAGATATGTTTGTCACTGTAGGAGTTGGGAAGAGAGCACAAACATATCTGGGACCAAGCTCAAATTCCACTGCAGTTCCCAATCACCTTAATCTATGCAAAGGTGCCATAGCAGTGAACAGTTATATTCAAGTACAGAAAACAGGGAGTTATCCATTATTATAAACTGGGTGGTTCGAGCCCTGAATGCTGATTGGCTGAAAGCCGTGGTACATCAGACAGTATACCACTGGGTATGACAAAACGTTTATTTCTCTTCTCTAATTACGTTGGTAACCAGTTTATAATAGCAACAAGGTACCTCTGGAGTTTGTGGTATATTGGCAATATACAACTGCTAAGGGCTGTATCCAGGCACTCCACGTTGCATCATGAAAAGAACAGCTCTTAGCCCTGGTATATTGGCCATATACCACAGCCCCTCGGGCCTTATTGCTTAAATATGAGCCACATCGCATCTGGAAATAGCTAATGGCTAACATCTCATGCAATTCAATGGAAACTTTATGCTAAATGTTAAAGAGAATCAGATCAGACTATGATTGACAGCTATGGTGATAGCATCCATACGGTTGAAAGGTCTAATTTCCTACATCAATAAAATAATCTCTGTTCTACTTTGTGACCTTTCAGTCTATTAGGAAGGATAGGCGGTATAATCGGCCCTGTACGTGGTGGTTGTGTGTGGTTTGGAAAGGGATCGATTCCAATGCTGACCAACCACACTGCTTCCACATGCCCCGTTGACGCACAACCATTCTCATCAGTCTGTTAAGGTTAAGGTGACTGCATGAACGAGCGCATGCAAACACACACACACACACACACACACACACACACACACACACACACACACACACACACTCCTTGGCGATTTATACATCTGGATGACCACGAAGTCAGGTATCGCCAGTGTCTGTGTGCGCACGCGTGTGTGCGGCTGTGCATGTGGCCGTAGGTATAGAAGCAGAGCGGTGTACGTCATGCAGTGAAGCGGCACCCTTAACTGAGCCACTATAGCTAACCCCTCCTCCCCTTCCCTTCCCTTATACATACAAATATCCCCTTACAACGGTACAACTTCAGCTCACACTACATGCCAGTGCAGCTCACTCACATGCCACTTTAAGTATGCATAAAATATATTTCTGATCATATCATATAATTGATATATGATTCAAAACCATGCACATTGTCTGTGATGATCACTCCTCTCCCAAAAAACGATTTCGTAATGTACGTCCTCACTTGACTCTAACTCATGGGCGGTTTATACATGCTCTTTCTCTGTTTCAATTGCAATGTTACTGTAAATGGATGAATCAAGTAAACGTTTCTAAGTAAAGTAGCTCTGGTAACATAATCACTGTCCTCATTACCCTCTCTCTCAATACCACGTTGACTACTGTGTGTGTGTGTTGCTTGTTGCGTGCGGGCGCGCACTTGCGTGAGTGTAATCGCCAACCCAACTGGGTGTCCCCGCTTGCTTCTGTGTCGTGTGTTTTTGGCTGTCTCATTGCAACAGTAGAACGTCTTCACTCGCAACTCTCCACGGTCATGCTATCTCTCCCTCGCTCTGTGTGGCGCTTCCCCCCGCTTCCCCCCGGTCTCACGCATCTCGCGCGCCGTCCTCAGTATAGCCCATTCAACCGATTCTCCGCAGTGCTGAAATAGAGAGTGATTGAAAGGAGGGGGGGGCAAAAGAGAGAGAGACAGCGAGAGAAGCGAGGGGGCGATACGGGGAAACACACGAGAGAGAGTCGCACAGAGAGAGAGAGAGAGAGAGACAGAGACAGAGACAGAGCGAGGGAGAGACAGAGCGAGGGAGAGGGGCGCGCAAAAGGAAAACTGCACAATCTGAAAAGGCTCCCTAGCGCGCGGATCTTTCGACGGCTGCACCATTCATTTGGATTGTCGGAAAGGGTGAGTAGTTCCTAGTGAGTATGTGTCATCATTGCGCTATACAAATCACCATTAATTTAATAAACCGGCTTAAAAAATGTCTCATCATAGTTTCCATTTTGGGTTATAGCAGTTCACACGTTTCGTGGTTATATCGGTCTGTCAGAGTGTTGTTGGCTACAGTCAGTCTGCCTGTAACATTTGCTGCGTCTATTTAGTCTGGCTGAATACACACAGGAAATGCATTCAACTGACATTTGGGTTTGAAATTCTGAAAAAGCACTGTCTGTCGTTGTATAATATACTGCCTCGGGTCTCTCTCTCGCTCGCTCCCCGCAAGATGTGCGTGTGGTAGGCTCTGAGAATGTTATCTTTATGAATATTCCCTCCCATGACATGTCTTGGTGATTAGAATCATTTGCGTGTCGCATTTGCCACTGGCGAGCGTTGTTCAATGCAGTGCTATAGGCGCACTGGAGTGAGTGGTAAAAGCTCTATGTGTATGTGTGAAGAGAGCGGGAATACATTTTGATATGTAGTTGGTATGGGAGACAAACGAAGTAATGCCCGTTACTTGGGGAACCTGAGGGCAAGATGGTGGTATATGATGTGTGCTGCACTAGCCTAGTTGTTGTGTATCTGGGTCCATGTGCATGTTTAAAATTGTGTGTGTGTGTCGAGTTTTTGACGGGAGTGTGACAGGAGGAAAGAGAAGGGGAGGAGGAGAGATAGAGAGCGAAGGAGTGGGGGGGAAAGTGTGGCTCTGGGTGTCCAATTTAAATGTTTGGATGGGTTTGTTCGACTTTATTTAACTAGGCAAGTCAGTTAAGAACACATTTTTATTTACAATAATTTGCCTACCGGGAACAGTGGGTTAACTGACTTGTTCAAGGGAAGAATGTCAGCTTGGGGCTATGATCGGCTTTGAAAAGCCAACTGACATTTACTCCTGAGGTGCTGACCTGTTGCACCCTGGATAACTACTGTGATTATTATTATTTTACCCTGCTGGTCATTTATGAACATTTGAACATCTTGGCCATGTTCTGTTATAATCTCCACCCGGCACAGCCAGAAGAGGACTGGCCACCCCTCATAGCCTGGTTCCTCTCTAGGTTTCTTCCTAGGTTCTGGCCTTTCTAATGAGTTTTTCCTAGCCACTGTGCTTATACACCTGCATTGCTTGCTGTTTGGGGTTTTAGGCTGGGTTTCTGTACAGCACTTTGAGATATCAGAGGATGTAAGAAGGGCTATATAAATACATTTGATTTGATTTTGGGGATTTGATCCAGCAACCTTTAAGTTACCGGCCCAACGCTCTAACCACAAGGCTACCTGCCGCCCAACGCTCTAACCACAAGGCTACCTGCCGCCCAACGCTCTAACCACAAGGCTACCTGCCGCCCAATGCTCTAACCACAAGGCTACCTGCCGCCCAACGCTCTAACCACAAGGCTACCTGCCGCCCAACGCTCTAACCACAAGGCTACCTGTCGCCCAACACTCTAATCATTGGGCTACCTGCCGCCCAACACTCTAACCACAAGGCTACCTGCCGCCCAACACTCTAACCACAAGGCTACCTGCCGCCCAACACTCTAACCATTGGGCTACCTGCCGCCCAACACTCTAACCATTGGGCTACCTGCCGCCCGGGGTTATTCCTGTCTCTTTCAGGCAGTCTTAATAGCCTTCAATGCCTCAGCATATAATGCTAAAGATAACAGACATGGCTGTCCATGTATTTGTGAATGGTGGTTGGTGCCTGTAACCGTAGGTATAGGAATGGTGGTTGGTGCCTGTAACTGTAGGTATAGGAATGGTGGTTGGTGCCTGTAACTGTAGGTATAGTTGGCCATGTACAGGCATGTGGCACTCCTGTGTGTGTGTGTAGGCTGAGTCAGAGCGCTTGGATTCTCCTAACATTATTTGGGCCAAGGTCTTTCCCCAGACATGTCTTCCCCCCCTCTCTCACAATCTCTCTCTCTTTCCCTCTTTTTATCTCTCCATATCTCTCCCCCTACAGTTTTTCTTCCCACATTGAGCACATTTGATGTTAATTATCTCTGTCATTCATGCATTTTAATGCACTGCACTCTGTACATGCATACAATGTACTGCACTCTGTACATGCATACAATGTACTGCACTCAATACATGACTGTGCTGTTCTCCTGTAAGTGGTTCTTATCATTCAAGAGGCTGATGTCAGACCACCTACTTTTCCATCCCTGCTTTAAATACTGCATTCTTCATGCCAGTTGGCCGAGCCTGTTGACAGGGGAACATATTGCCGCCTCAACAGAAAATGACACCCCATCCTGAGCCTTCCCTGGCCGCTTAGCTGGGAATACCATCTGTGGGGCTGGTCCCGCTGCCTTGGGAGTTGTAGTTTCTGTACCACTCAGCAGTTGTCTTGGTCCACTGGACCCATGATCGCTCCAAATTGCCTCATCCATCCCTTCTTTCCCTTCCTCTTTCCATCATGCTGTGCTACGATGTTTAATGCAATGCTGTTCTAGAGAGACAATGCACAATGAAGCACTGTGCCTCTGCATAGTACACCAAGTATTTCTCCCGATTTGATTCTATAAACTGCAGAAGCCTGAAGCACACGTTAAAACATGTAGCTGTGTGCCCTTGAAAGTTGCTGGATCTGCTAAATGTCATTGAGAGATACCCTAGTCCCATTTGACTATACCTAATATGTATATCATAACACCTCTATGACATGGTCATAACACATTCATTAGAATTACATGAGACCTGTCACAACACGTCATGGCGGTTCATGTCAAGTTATACCACTGTCATGACACGTGGAACATTTTCAACACCAATTTTTCTTAGGCATGCTGACATTGGATTCACTACTAATGACCTATCATGACATGTTAAGATAATGGATAATGTGATTCTTATCACAACCCTATAATGCTGTGTGCTACAGGGCACAATACCTCAAGTAAAGTGCCTAGTCCCTGAATTATTCACTGGTGGAAGGTCTTAATTGATCAAACTTATTAATATTATTACCGGTGGTGGAAAAATTACTCAATTCTTAAACTTGAGTAAAAGTTAACATACCTTGAATAGAAAATGACTCAAGTAAAAGTGAGTCACCCAGTAAAATGCTACTTGAGTAAAAGTCTAAAAGTATTTGGTTTTAAATATACTTAAGTATCAAAAGTAAAAGTATAAATCATTGCAAATTACTTATATTAAGCAAACCAGACAGCACAATTTTCTTGTCTTTTATTTAGTTACAGACAGCCAGGGGCACACTCCAACACTCAGATATCATTTACAAACTAAGCATTTGTGTTCAGTGAGTCCGTCAGATCAGAGACAGTAGGGTTGACCAGGGATGTTCTCTTGATAAGTGCATGAATTGGACCATTTTCCTGTCCTGCTAAGCATTCAAAATGTAATGAGTACTTTTGGGTACATTATTTTCTTTAGGAATGTAGTGAAGTAAAAGTAAAAGTTGTCAAAAATATAAATAGTAAAGTAAAGTACAGATACTGAAAAAAGCTACTTAAGTAGTATTTAAAGTATTTTTACTTAAGTACTTTACATCACTGATTATTACACACTTATTAACACCTGTATATTAATGACACCAAATTACTGCCTTAATTAATAAGTCTAGCTAATTGATTAAGTCTGAAATTTGTTAATTAAGCAACAAAAAGGAGCTGACCCAGTACAGTAGTGTGCTTGGACCCATACATGAGACTATAGGCAAGTAGTGTCCTTGGTTTTTACACTATCTAGTTTTCTGGTATTTCAGCACCTCACTAGTGGACAGCTCCACACTCTAACCATGACCTCAAACATATTCCCCCTCAGCCACACACTCTCTCTATCCCCGCCCTCCCCCCCACTGTCTCTCCAAACTCTTAGTTTTATGCTATCTATTTTTCTGTTATTTCAGCACCATACTAGTGGACAGATACACACTCTCACTGACCTCAAACATTATTCCCTTGAAGCTTCTCTCTCTCTCCAAACTTTCCTCTACTGATCCCTTCTTTTATTTGTCCTTTCCTCCATTGATTCCCTTCCTCCTTCATGCTATAACTTAAAGCACCATTCACTATTCACCCCCATTCATGTGGCATTTTGCTCCCGGACACCGCAGGAATTTTGCTGATATTGTTCATTACGACATGTAGCCTATACTAGAGAAAAGTCAAGTTTAACATGAAACAAGTTTGCTTATATTGTTGATTGTTAATTGCACAATTGACAGTTACAGCCATCCAATTAGTAGTAGTAGTTTGAAGGATAATACAAAAAACTGGTGCAAATGAATGTTGCAAACTTATCATTCTATTTATTGTCATCACATCAATTCAGGCAATTTATCGCAATATGAATATTTGTCCATATCGCCCAGCTCTAGTGGAACCTAACTGAGGCTGCAGCATGGGAATTGTGGTTTATTCTGTTGGTTTTAACTATCAAGGGAATCTCATCCACCCCAATGCCCCATCTTAGAGAAACATACAGTGGCTTGCGAAAATATTCACACCCTTTGGCATTTTTCCTATTTTGTTGCCTTACAACCTGGAATTAAAATGTATTTTTTGGGGGGTTCGTATCATTTGATTTACACAACATGCCTACCACTTTGAAGATGCAAAATATTTTTGGGGTGAAACAAACAAGAAATAAGACAAAAAAACAGAAAACTTGAGCGTGCATAACTATTCACCCCCCCAGTCAATACTTTTTAGAGACACCTTTTGCAGCAATTACAGCTGCAAATCTCTTGGAGTATGTCTCTATAAGCTTGGCACATCTAGCCACTGGGATTTTTGTCCATTCTTCAAGGCAAAACTGCTCCATCTCCTTCAAGTTGGATGGGTTCTGCTGGTGTACAACAATCTTTAAGTGATACCACAGATTCTCAATTGGGTTGAGGTCTGGGCTTTGACTTGGCCATTCCAAGACATTTAAATGTTTCCCCTTAAATCACTTGAGTGTTGCTTTAGCAGTATGCTTAGGGTCATTGTCCTGCTGGAAGGTGAACCTCTGTCCCAGTCTCAAATCTCTTGAAGACTGAAACAGGTTTCCCTCAAGAATTTCCCTGTATTTAGTGCCATCCATCATTCTTTCAATTCTGACCAGTTTCCCAGTCCCTGCCGATGAAAAACATACCCACAGCATGATGCTGCCACCACCATGCTTCACTGTGGGGATGGTGATCTCGGGGTGATGAGAGGTGTTGGGTTTGCGCCAGACATAGTGTTTTCCTTGATGTCCAAAAAGCTCCATTTTAGTCTCATCTAACCAGAGTACCATCTTCCATATGTTTGGGGAGTCTCCCACATGCCCTTTGGCAAACACCAAACGTGTTTGTTTATTTTTTTTCTTTAAGCAATGGCTTTTTTCTGGCCACTCTTCTGTAAAGCCCAGCTCTGTGGAGTGTACAGCTTAAAGTGGTCCTATGGACAGATACTCCAATCTCCGCCGTGGAGCTTTGCAGCTCCTTCAGGGTTATCTTTGGTCTCTTTGTTGCCTCTCTGATTAATGCCCTCCTTGCCTCGTCTGTGAGTTTTGGTAGGTGGCCCTCTCTTGGCAGGTTTGTTGTGGTGCCATATTCTTTCCATTTTTTAATAAAGGATTTAATGGTGCTCCGTGGGATGTTCAAAGTTTTGGATCTTATTTTATAACCCAAACCTGATCTGTACTTCTCCACAACTTTGTCCCTGACCTGTTTGGTGAGCTCCTTGGTCTTCATGGTGCTGCTTGCTTAGTGGTGCTCCTTGCTTAGTGCTGTTGCAGACTCTGGGGTCTTTCAGAACAGGTGTGTATATATACTGAGATCATGTGACAGATCATGTGACACTTAGATTGCACCCAGGTGAACTTTATTTAACAAATTACGTGACTTCTGAAGGTAATTGGTTGCACCAGATCTTATTTAGGGGCTTCATATCAAAGGGTGTGAATACATATGCACGTACCACTTAATGTTTATATTTGTATTTATTTTTTGAAACAAGTAATTTCTTTCATTTCACTTCACCAATTTGAACTATTTTGTGTATGTCCATTACATGAAATCCAAATAAAAATCCATTTAAATTACAGGTTGTAATGCAACAAAATAGGGTGCCAAGGAAGGTGAATACTTTTGGAAGGCACTGTAGGTCTCTTCATGTTACTGAAACCAAGTGTGTTTCAAGGGAATGATGAATCTGAGGAATTGTTCTTTCTCTTATCTTCAAAACGTTAGCGCACACAATGAATGACCCATGAGGAATTGACCCTGGCCACGTTCCATGCCTCTTACTCAATGTACTCTGTACTTAATGTGTTCCATCCATAAGGCCAGGTGGTATCTATTACCCTATCCACACATTGTGCCGTCCCGAACAAACTGTGCTGGCTTGGATATTGTCTTTTCATATTGTGCTTTTCAGGACGTTTCCAACAACTATTGTTGTTTTGGCTTGGCTCGGTTGCTCAGTAGTGTGAAAAGCCCCTAAGTCTAAAGGGAATTGGACGTTTTACTACAAAAGATCAAAGTATCTGTTTGAGACTGCGGTCTTTACTCTCTCTGGCTGCCATGTCTAACACGCACAGTCAACATTGTTTATACAGAAGAAGCCTCTTCTCAGTTCCCATTCAAATTCATCTTCACATTCTGTTTGACCTTGCAGACACAAGTATGTGTCATACACAAATACTGAGCACCACGGATGCTAACAGTTGCACCTCCTATCCACCTCCTCCTCTATCCTAGTTGGTTGCCTTGAGGGAATCTTGACACGTACACAGTCCCCCCGTTACCCTCGGTCACTCTCTCCTTGAGGTGACAATGTTTATTCAACGACTTTCTGAAGGTCTGGGTTGACTGGGTTCACACGAGGTAGGCAGTCCGGGGATGCTTTTTACCATATCAAATATTTGTAACTGGTGAGTCATCATGAGTGAGACAAATCCATTGTGACATTGCTGAATGTGCACTGCTGCATCTCAAAGCAGTGATGAGGTCATTCGTTCGGCACCACGGTAGCTCTCCTCCTCTCCTCCTCCCCGTGCAGGTTTTTCTTTTTTTCCTTCTTCTCACCAGTGAAGCATTTGAGTGAGAAAAAGCCACACAGTTATCAGTGGAGGAGCCTCACCTCTAATTTACTGCACGCTGCTCTCTGATGGTGAGGTTATTTCCACTCACTGGCACAGCGGGCTGGGCAGTCATGTGGTCCCTGTGTTGATTTTATCGCTGGTTATGTATTCACTGTTACACTATACCTATAGCCTAGTTAATCCAGACTGAATCACCATTGAGTGCAGCATTCACCCTGGTTTAACCAAGCTAGTATTTATTTATTTATTTAATTTATTTTTTATTTCACCTTTATTTAACCAGGTAGGCAAGTTGAGAACAAGTTCTCATTTACAATTGCGACCTGGCCAAGATAAAGCAAAGCAGTTCGACACATACAACAACACAGAGTTACACATGGAGTAAAACAAACATACAGTCAATAATACAGTATAAACAAGTCTATATACGATGTGAGCAAATGAGGTGAGATAAGGGAGGTAAAGGCAAAAAAGGCCATGGTGGTAAAGTAAATACAATATAGCAAGTAAACCACTGGAATGGTAGATTTGCAGTGGAAGAATGTGCAAAGTAGAAATAAAAATAATGGGGTGCAAAGGAGCAAAATAAATAAAATAAATACAGTAGGGAAAGAGGTAGTTGTTTGGGCAAAATTATAGGTGGGCTATGTACAGGAGCAGTAATCTGTGAGCTGCTCTGACAGCTGGTGCTTAAAGCTAGTGAGGGAGATAAGTGTTTCCAGTTTCAGAGATTTTTGTAGTTCGTTCCAGTCATTGACAGCAGAGAACTGGAAGGAGAGAAAGAAAGAATTGGTTTTGGGGGTGACCAGAGAGATATACCTGCTGGAGCGTGTGCTACAGGTGGGTGATGCTATGGTGACCAGCGAGCTGAGATAAGGGGGGACTTTACCTAGCAGGATCTTGTAGATGACATGGAGCCAGTGGGTTTGGCGACGAGTATGAAGAGAGGGCCAGCCAACGAGAGCGTACAGGTCGCAATGGTGGGTAGTATATGGGGCTTTGGTGACAAAATGGATTGCACTGTGATAGACTGCATCCAATTTGTTGAGTAGGGTATTGGAGGCTATTTTGTAAATGACATCGCCGAAGTCGAGGATTGGTAGGATGGTCAGTTTTACAAGGGTATGTTTGGTATGTATGTTTTATTTACCGGATAGGTACCAGTAGTTACCGTATGTAGCCACACTGGTGGATAAGCCTCCACTTCCCTCAGTCTTTGCTATTTTAAGATGAGTTGAAGACAGAACAACGAGGTGATGCTGGTTCATTATCTTCAATTAAATGTGAAGCATTGTGATAGAAGGGATCTTTCAGCCACTTGGAGAAGTTTTCTCTTCATTTTTCTCAACGCTAGAGTGGTTCCTCCACTGTTAAGTTTGTCTCTGTTGAGCTATCCTGATGAGAAAACCCACCAGGGGAGAGGTCAACGCCATTTCAACCAGGGTTTCCATTCATATACTGAATTAGCTGAACTGAAATAGACTCAACCCTCAACCTCACCTGTCCTCTCACCTCCTCTCGCCTCTTTCTTATCCTCTCTCCTCAGACGAGTATGTTTAGCACGCGGGCACTCACGCTCCTGTCCTCGGTGTTTGGGGCGTGTGGCCTGCTCCTGGTAGGCGTGGCTGTGTCCACAGACTACTGGCTGCTGATGGAGGAAGGTGTCATTCTGCAGCAGAACCAGAGCATGGAGGTCAGGATGGCCCTGCACTCCGGCATGTGGAGGGTCTGCTTCGTGGCAGGTATGCCGAAAAATACACATTTAGTTTATATGTACAGAGGCATGCATAAACATATAGTATACATATATACACATAATGCTTTGTGGCAGGTTTTGTGTGAGGAAAGCAATACGGATCAATAGTAGTTCATATGTACAGAAGCACATCTACACATACATTATTGTAATGCTTTGTGGCAGGTACTGGAATAAACATAGTCTATATTTCAGATTTCATTCCTTAACACACACACACATATTATTGTTACCCCATTGTCTTACGTCAGATTGCGTCACTCATATGCGATGCCCATCCCTCAACGGTTGTCACTAGTTACCACAGCCATAAAGTCAAAATTGGCTATATCGTAAAAATTTATGAAAATAAAAATGAGCTTTTTGCTCTTAATTTAAGTTTAGGGTTAGGCATAATGTTAGCTGTGTGGTTAAGGAGTGTAGCACCTATTTCTCAAAGCCAGAAACGCATACACTGAGTGTACAAAACTTTCCATTACACAGACTGACCAGGTGAAATCTATGATCCCATATTGATGTCACCCGTTAAATCCCCTTAAATTAGTGTAGATGAAGGGGAGAAGACTGGGTAAAGAAGGATATTTGAACCCTGAGACAATTAAGACATGGATTGTGTGTATGCCATTCAGAGGGTGAATGGGGAAGACAAAAGATATAAGTACCTTTGAGGTACACTGGTTTGAGTGTGTCAAGAACTGCAGCGTTGCTGTGTTTTTCACGCTCAACAGTTTCCCGTGTGTATCAAGAATGGTCCACCACCCAAAATACATCCAGCCAACTTGACACAACTGTGGGAAGCATTGGAGTCAACATGGGCCAGCATCCCTGTGGAACGCTTTCGACCTCGAATAATTGAGGCTGTTCTGAGGGCAAAAGGGGGTGCAACACAATATTATAAAGGTATTCCTAATGTTTTGTACACTCAGTGTATAATTAAGCTATAAAGCACCAGGGGGTGTGGTGCATATGGCCAATATACCATGGCAAAGGGCTGTTCTTAGGCAGAGGCAATGTGGAGCAGCCCTGCGCGCCAGGTAGTCGAAGTGTTCCCATTTTTAACCTTTTTTAAAATTTATTTGTACCTTTATTTAACCAGGTAAGTCAGTTAAGTACAAATTCTTATTTTCAATGACGGCCTAGGAACAGTGGGTTAACTGCCTGTTCAGGGGCAGAACGAAAGATTTGTACCTTGTCAGCTCGGGGGTTTGAACTCGCAACCTTCCGGTTACTAGTCCAACGCTCTAACAACTAGGCTACCCTGCCGCCCCGGTGGCCTGGAGACCTGAGCAAGTGCACCTATAGGCCACCACTGGCCAATCAGATAGCTCAGATCACCGTGTCTGTCGTATTACGTCATTGGTCTGAAGCTTCCACAAGCCCACGGCGCAGTTGATAGTCGACTCTAGTGTGAAGTTTTAAATCTTTAAAAACCAAGACTAGCGAGAAAGAACCACTGTTTTTATTAATGTTTAATATTTTATTCATCACTGTCAACACTTTTTTCAACACTTTTAATGAGCCATAAAACATCCTCTCCCTATCCACTCGCTCTTGTGTCTTTTTCATATCGAGGAATATTTCACTTTCTCTGGTCAGATGAGTTACATCATGAATTGATGCATGAGTCAGAAATAATGTGTGAATCGAGTTTGGCAATCAGCTCGAAGAAGGTGTCCCCTTTTTGGTCAGTCAGCACTCAGCGGAGGGAGAGCTGAGGGAAGGTGAGAGGCAGCCGCTCCACTGCTCTCTCTCTCTCTCTCGCTCTCCCTCCACTGAGACTGACCATCAGAAGCACCATCAGTCCAGTAAAAAAATATATATTTTCATTCATGCCTCACAAGTAATACACAAATGATCTATTACCAGTGTGATGATAATTGGCAGGGCAATTCAAGAATAGCCTATATGCAGTGATAATTTATTGAGCCTGTAGCCTTTGGCACAAACCTCATTGCTACAGAACAGTTTTTAATAGGTTCATGTTGAATAGGCTTAAATTTTTAAAGACATGTTTAAAGGACATGTTTAAAGAAAAATCAGAGCAGTAGATCTCTGCCTGCATTTTGATTCAGAAAGTGATCTCGGCTCAGAAAAGGTTGGTTGACCGCTGAGAGAGGGCACCTCGAAGAAATTCCATACACTGGCAGATTTTAGGAACGGAATATGGAATATGTGGGGTCTGCACGTTGCAGTAACGTTGTGACTCTGGGGGAGTTTTATACATGGCCTGCCTAGTGGGGGCTAAACTGAAATGCAACACTTCGGCCAAGGATCCGACAACGGATCTGGTGGCATTTCTGAGAAGCTCTGGAGCCAGACTTTCTTTGGGTGGGTGCATTGTTGATTTTGCTCAATGGGATTTTTTTTCTTTTTCTTTTAGGATCATTGTTATCACCGTTCACTATTTTCTTCCTACGTTTCTGAATGAATTTTTTGTTATTTCTTTCTAGCTGGCAAAATAAGTGAGCTAGATTTTTTGGTGTGTGCTGCCATGTCAATAATTTAGCTAAGTTTGTTACTGGATGGGCTATTGAATATCCTAAACCCAGCTAGCTAAACAGATAGCCGGAAGTTAAAACCAGATAGAGGGAGAGGAGAGTTCACTTTCTGTTTCATCTGCTGCTGGTTTGATAAAGCTAACTCGGATACATTTTTCCACATGTAATTGATGAAATTAGATTTGTATTATATAAAGAGTGTAGTTGTTTCAATATGTTGTGAATATTGTAGAAAAATCACCACAATCGTTTTCCATACTACAAATGTAAGTCCCACTTGGTGTGCACCAGATTACCACCAACAGGCAATATGTTCTGAGTTTTATGCGTTCTGAGCTTTTCTGCAGTGTTCGTGGTTTTTATATGCGGGGAGCATAAATGTTACAATTCTAAACTAAGACATTAAAAAAAAAGTTAGAACTCATGTATATTAGTTAACATACAGCATTAACTACAAAAATATCTGATAGGGCTACCTGGACTATAAGAAGAGAAATTGTAGAAATAAACTGAGTTAAGCCATAATTATGACTTTGTGGCTATGGTAACTAGTGAAGATCTCTCAACCGATCTGTCTTGACGTGGAACTCTGCCCAAAAATGTTGGATTCCCAAGCATCCGCCATTCAAAAATGAAAACATAGTTCGTATTTTTTATTTTTTTACATCATTGTCCTCTCGTATGACTCTATGAAATAGGTAGAATAGTTGGCTAAATTATATCACTGGGCCGTGACAGGGATTTAATAACTTTGCGAGAAAATCAAAACAAAGTCTTGCTAAAATTATGTGCAACCATGTCGGTCACCATGACTTGATCAGCTGCTTAGCCAACTTGTTGCAATTGCAGCTAGCTTACTAAGATAAGGGTTAGCTAGCTAGCTCTCTCTATCTTTACTTTCAAATAAACCGCTGGCTTACAGTAGCTTGCCCTGAAGTTGTAGACATGCTGCCCCCAAATTAATAGGAACTGTTATCAGAAATCAGTCCGTAGATCCACATGTTTCTCCGCAATCGTTACTCTGGGGTCAGTGAGAGCAGCAGCAGCTGGGCTGGCGGCAGATCAGGCCCTAGTTGCTTCTCCAAACGTATTCGTTGCGATAAAATAATGTTGCTAAAGTAGCTAGATAATGGAGAAAGCACTTAGTGTTTAACATTGAGTGTGTGGACCAGGTTAGCTTCCTATTAATTTCATACGAAGTGACTGGCTTAGAGCTAATGCCATGGAGATATTTAAACTAGTTGTCGGGCACATTGACAAAATCAAGAAATACCAAACTTGTAGTTGTAAAATTGAGCGACTAAGACTTCATCATCAAAAAAACTTCACAATCAATTACGTATCTATTTTTACACGGAGTTTATAATAATTCGGACTATTTGAGGGTGAAGTGGGTTCATTAGGCAATGTCACCTAGGTCATATCAGACAGAGGGAGGCGAAGCGAGAGCCCTTTCTCTTCCCAAAATCTGTCCCTCATTGAATTTTTAAAATCTCATTGTTAGGGCGGAAACAAAAGCATCTCATCATTATATCTCTATCTCTGGTAAAATTGATGGCAGCCCATTGTAGCCAGATTACTTTCAAGCTATCCCATTACCCTTTGCGAAATACGAGTAGGGTCTGTCTGCGGACCGCAGACTGGTGGGCGCGGCGTGTAGTACCGATCGAATACACACAGCACCCACCAAGTAGTACCACTCTAGAGTGGGGTTCAACAGGGTCTGGCTCCAGCAGATATGTCTACTTCCTAGCTAACTAGCTAGTGTTCATGTAGTGACATAATGCTTGCAGTGATGTAATGCTAGTGGGCGTGGCATGTAATGATGTAATACTAATGGGCTTCGTACTGTTACCTCAATGGCAGTGGGTGTGGAGTGTAGTGGACACAGCGTGTAGTGGGTACGTCATGTAGTTACTGCAGTCCGCAGATAGATATTTAAGTGATAATGCCAGAGAAGCCGGTGTTTGGAGGAAATATTGGCACTGGTGTTGTTAGGCCCGAGACGAAGTCGAAGGTCGGCAAACGGTGCCAATATATTCTCCAAACACCGGCTTCTCGGGCATTATCACTTTATACAATATACAATACAATTATCACTTTATACAATGGTTACCAACATAATCAAATAATGATTGACATATTTTCATAAAAAAACATTATTTGGATTAATTTATTCATACTATTTCATCCTTCCACAATATATAGTCTCGAAACAAATCTAGGCTTGTCACCCAAGCCGGCTTGTCGTTCGTTCTATTGGTTTGGTTTCCAGAGATGCTACCCAGTCGTTCAGTCTTTTTGTTCTGTATCTACAGACGTGACCCAGTCGTTCGTTCTAAATGTTCCATTGCTATACTGCCTGGCAACATTCTTATCCCTTGCTTGCTAAACTAGCCAACTATGGCTAACTTACAGTCACGTCAAACGGTGCAGACAGAATAACAACAGCAGCTGCATTTGTTTAAGCTGTTTTCTCGTGACATTTACTTGGACACATCCATAATGAGCTAATGAAGCACGATTTCGCCTGGCATAGAAAATGTGCTCTCTCATTAGGACACTGTTGTTCAGAGGAGCTAGCCAACAACACAGCTAACACAATCACTTCAAACTGAAGCTGGAAAGACTGCAAACTAGCTTCACTTCGTTTCGTTTGATCTTTTTTCAATTCACATTTCTTTGTATATATCCATACAAATAATGCCAGCTGATTCATGATTTCGACTGGCTGAGAAATGCTGCCTGCCTCTCTGGTCCAGACTCCCGACCGCTACACATTCATTACTATGGGACAGGTGGATTTCGATTTTGAATATTGAAACAATGTTGCAAATGTTGGAGAGACAGACAGCAAGGTCTATACAAATCTCCACAGTTGAAAACTAAATGTTAGTCTAAAAGAAATGTGAGATAATGTCTAGATGCTTTTTATAGTGGAGAGGAAGTTTATAACTTCCCTGCCTGGGCTGATGAGACAGTGGATTGCACAGTCAGATGGAACAGAGTAAATAGGCATTTTAACGTCATAGATTTAACCGGTGGTAACTTGTGGAATAGACACCAGCTGGAATGTGCTTTTAACCAATTCAGCATTCAGGGTTAGACCCACCCGTTGTATAACATTGGACAGATCAGTGCACGCGGAATCAACGCGCTATCTGACGTAAGACAATGATTGTTACCCATGACTCAGAGACTTTAGTCTGCTAAGGTCGAAGGGAAGGTTTAAGGAAAAATGTACACACACACACACACACACACACACACACACACACACACACACACACACACACATGCCCCTCTAGCCAGGGTTATATTGGTGGCCCTCCAGGGGAATGGCATTGTTTGTGCTGGTGCCTGGTACACAAGGTGAAAGGTGAAAGATGCTGCTGTCGTGTGGAATGTGGCTTTCCTCACTGACTGTTCACCTCCGTGCCACTCTGATTAAGTGTCCCCCTCTCTGTCCAAATTCCATGTTAATGACTTCTTCTCCATTCCACCCCTTGTGTCTCTTCTGCTCATCCACTATAAACCTTGATTACCACTCTCCCTCTGGGCCTATTTTTCTCTCTCTCTCTCTCTCTCTCTCTCTCTCTCTCTCTCTCTCTCTCTCTCTCTCTCTCTCTCTCTCTCTCTCTCTCTCTCTCTCTCTTTCTCTTTCTCTCTCTCTCTCTCTCTCTCTCTCTTCTCTCTCTCTCTCTCTCTCTCTCTCTCTCTCTCTCTCTCTCTCTTCTCTCTCTCTCTCTCTCTCTCTCTCTCTCTCTCTCTCGCTCTCTTTCTCTCTCTCTTCCCCTCTCTTTCTTTCTTTCTTTCTTTCTTTCTTTCTCTCTCTCTCTCTTTCTCTCTCTCCCCCCTCTCTCTCTCTCACTCTCTTTCTCTCTTTCCCCCTCTCTTTCTCTCCCTCCCTCTCTCTCACTCTCTCTCTCCCCCTCCCATTCTCTCTCTCTCTCTCTCTCTCTCTCTCTCTCTCTCTCTCTCTCTCTCTCTCTCTCTCAGGACCTGAAAAGGGGAGATGTGTAGCATCAGAGTACTTCACCACTGAAGCTGAGATAGATATTGTGACCGAAAACACTGCAAATATACTGAGTAAGTGATGACACCTGACCACAGTGAGAAATGTAGAGGAAAATAACCCCTGCATGTCATTGTGTCATTTCTTTATGCATCAAAAGGCTCTACCCAGGAAACATGATGAGGCAAAATAGTTCCCAACCTCCTGACAAGTTGAACAGACATGTGACAGAAATGGAATAATGTTTCCCTGAATGAAGGGGATGTGGGGTCACAATCAAAAGTAACAGTCAGTATCTGGTGTGGCCACCAGCTGCATTAAGTACTGCAGTGCATCTCCTCCTCATGGACACTCACCAGATTTGCCAGATCTTGCTGTGAGATGTTACCCCACTCTTCCACCAAGGCATCTGCAAGTTCCCGGACATTTCTGGGGGGAATGGCCCTAGCCCTCACCCTCTGATCTAACAGGTCCCAGACGTGCTCAATGGGATTGAGATCTGGGCTCTTCGCTGGCCATGGCAGAACATTGACATTCCTGTCTTGCAGGAAATCACGCACAGAACAAGCAGTATGGCTGGTGGCATTGTCATGCTGGAGGGTTATGTCAAGATGAGCCTGCAGGAAGGGTACCACATGAGGGAGGAGGATATCTTCCCTGTAACGCACAGCATTGCGATTGCCTGCAATGAGAACAAGCTCAGTCCGATGATGCTGTGACACATCTCCCCAGACCATGACAGACCCTCCACCTCCAAATCGATCCCGCTCCAGAGTACAGGCCTCGGTGTAACGCTCATTCCTTCGACGATAAACGCGAATCTGACCATCACCCCTGGTGAGACAAAACCGCGACTCGTCAGTGAAGAGCACTTTTGCCAGTCATGTCTGGTCCAGCGAAGGTGGGTTTGTGCCCACGTTGTGTGCGACGTTGTTGCCGATGATGTCTGGTGAGGACCTGCCTTACAACAGGCCTACAAGCCCTCACTCAGTCCAGCCTCTCTCAGCCTATTGCGGACAGTCTGAGCACTGATGGAGGGATTGTGCATTCCTGGTGTAACTCGGGCAGTTGTTGTTGCCATCCTGTACCTGTCCCGCAGGTGTGATGTTCGGATGTACCGATCCTGTGCAGGTGTTGTTACACATGGTCTGCCACTGCGAGGATGATCAGCTGTCCATCCTGTGTCCCTGTAGCGCCGTCTTAGGCGTCTAACACTCATTGCAATTTATTGCCTTGGCCACATCTGCAGTCCTCATGCCTCCTTGAGGCATGCATAAGGCACGTTCACGCAGATGAGCAGGGACCCTGGGCATCTTCTTTTTTTGTGTTTTTCAGAGTCAGTAGATAGGCCTCTTTAGTGTGACCTTAATTGCCTACCGTCTGTAAGCTGTATGTGTCTTAACGACCGTTCCACAGGTGTATGTTCATTAATTGTTTATGGTTCATTGAAAAAGCATGGGGAAACAGTGTTTAAACCCTTTGCAATGAAGATCTGTGAAATTATTATTATTTGGATTTTTGCGAATTATCTTTGAAAGACAGGGTCCTGAAAAAGGGACGTTTCTTTTTTTGCTGAATTTATTTGAATTATTTAAGATGTGGAAACTTGGATAACCTTATAAACTGTACAACATTGTGGCCCAAAAGTGGACTGTATAGACCACAATGGAACCTGACACACTAGGACAAAGGACATTGACTTTACTACAGTAAATTGTTCTATAAAGCATGCTGCAGGCTTAACAAACTGTAGGGAATGATAAACATTTTCTCTTGGGAATGAATGTTACTTAATCGTTATTTTATATGATTTCCTTTCTTTGTGATTGACAAGTGATACAATTGAATTCGGATGGTGGGGGCTGATATTAAATAAAGCATGTATTTCTGTACACTTGCTCCCAATCCCAAGTCAACCTGTGTAACTACTTCATAAAGACTTTATAGTCATGTAAGAAAGGAAGGAAGTGAAGCAGATGACAAACTTTTTCTGTATAAATCATGTGTTCACTCATTTGAATTAGTAACACATTATTATTTACAATGACAGCAAGGGGCAAAGGGCCTCCTGTGGGGCAGGGGGCGAAGGGCCTCCTGTGGGGCAGGGGGCAAAGGGCCTCCTGTGGGGCAGGGGGCGAAGATTAAAAGTGTATGACAAGACAGACAACACACGGAAGACACTTGGAAACAGCACAGATACATCAGCAGACAGTGGAGACAAAGCACATCACGACAGGAGAGACACCACCACAGTACATGACGGGAGACCTATGGCAACAAGACAACATGGCACATGCATTGTTAAGGGCAGACAACAGTACAACAAAATAGGCAGAGACAAATCACAATCACGACAAGCGGGACATCACAACGCTACATGATGGGAGATCTATGGCAACAGTGCAAAACATTGTAGGAACAGGCAACAGCATGAGGGACAAGTGGCAGACTACAATACAAGTAACAGCACTACTGAATAGACAAATAGACAAGGCAACAAATAATTGCAGAGCAAGCAGACAGATATAAAAAAAGACATAAGCCTGAGTTATTGGTTTGCATGTAGTGCAAACCAAGCATGATGTTTGCATAACAGCTACAACATAACATCTACAGCATAACAGCTGCAACATAACAGCTATAGCATAACAGCTACAACATAAAAGCTACAACATAACACTACAGCATAACAGCTACAGCATAACAGCTACAACATAAGAGCTACAACATAACAGCTACAGCATAACAGCTACAACATAACAGCTACAGCATAACAGCTACAACATAAGAGCTACAACATAACAGCTACAGCATAACAGCTGCAACATTACAGCTACAGCATAACAGCTACAACATAACATCTACAGCATACCAGCTACAACATAACAGCTACAGCATAACATCTACAACATAGCATCTACAGCTACAGCATTACAGCTACAACATAACATCTACAGCATAACAGCTACAACATAACAGCTACAACACAACAGCTACAACATAACAGCGACAGCATGACAGCTACAGCATTACAGCTATGACAGAAACGCAACAGTATAACAGCTACAACATAACAGCTACAGCATAACATCTACAACATAACATCTACAGTATAACAGCTACAACATAACAGCTACAGCATAACAGCTACAACATAACAGCTATAACATAACAGCTACAACATAACAGCTACAGCATAACATCTACAACATAACATCTAGAGCATAACAGCTACAGCACTAGAGCTACAACATAGCATCTACAGCATTAGAGCTACAACATAGCACAGCTACAACATAGCATCTACAGCATTAGAGCTTCAACATAACATCAACAGCATAACAGCTACAACATAACATCAGCATAGCAGCTACAACATAACATCTACAGCATAACAGCTACAGCATTAGAGCTACAACATAGCATCTACAGCATAACAACTACAGCATTAGAGCTTCAACATAACATAAACAGCTAACAGCTACATCATAACATCTAGAGCATAACATCTACAACATAACAACTACAGCATAACAGCTACAACATAACATCTACAGTATAACAGCTACAACATAACAGCTACAGCATAACAGCTACAACATAACAGCTATAACATAACAGCTACAACATAACAGCTACAGCATAACATCTACAACATAACATCTAGAGCATAACAGCTACAGCACTAGAGCTACAACATAGCATCTACAGCATTAGAGCTACAACATAGCATCTACAGCATTAGAGCTACAACATAGCATCTACAGCATTAGAGCTTCAACATAACATCAACAGCATAACAGCTACAACGTAACAGCTACAACATAACATCTAGAGCATAGCAGCTACAACATAACATCTACAGCATAACAGCTACAGCATTAGAGCTACAACATAGCATCTACAGCATAACAACTACAGCATTAGAGCTTCAACATAACATAAACAGCATAACAGCTACATCATAACATCTAGAGCATAACATCTACAACATAACAACTACAGCATAACAGCTACAACATAACATCTACAGCATAACAGCTACAACATAGCAGCTACAGCATTATAGCTACAGCATTACAACAACAACATAACAGCAACAACATAACAGCTACAACTTAACAGCTCCAGCATAACAGCTCCAGCATTGCAGCTCCAGCATTACAGCTCCAGCATAACAGCTACAACATAACAGCTTCAACATATCAGCTACAGCATAACAGCTACAGCATTAGAGCTACAACATAGCATCTATAGCATAACAGCTACAGCATTACATATACAACATAACAGCTACAACATAACATCTACAACATAACATCTACAGCATAACAGCTACAACATAGCAGCTACAGCATTATAGCTACAGCATTACAACAACAACATAACAGCTACAACTTAACAGCTCCAGCATAACAGCTCCAGCATTACAGCTACAACATAACAGCTATAACATAACAGCTACAGCATTACAGCTACAACATTACAGATACAACATAACAGCTACAGCATAACATCTACAACATAGCTTCTAGAGCATAACAGCTACAGCGTTAGAGCTACAACCTAGCATTTACTGCATGACAGCTACAGCATTAGAGCTTCAACATAACATCAACAGCATAACAGCTACAACATAGCAGCTACAGCATTATAGCTACAGCATTACAACAACAACATAACAGCTACAACTTAACAGCTCCAACATAACAGCTCCAGCATAACAGCTACAACATAACAGCTTCAACATATCAGCTACAGCATAACAGCTACAGCATTACATATACAACATAACAGCTACAACATAACAGGTACAGCATAGCAGCTACAGCATTACAGCTACAACATATAAGCTACAACATAACACCTACAGCATAACAGCTACAACATAACATCTACAGCATTAGAGCTACAACATAGCATCTACAGCATAACAGCTACAGCATAACAGCTACAACATAACATCTAGAGCTTAGCAGCTACAACATAACATCTACAGCATAACAACTACAGTATTAGAGCTATAACATAGCATCTACAGCATAACGGCTACAGCATTAGAGCTTCAACATAACATCAACAGCATAACAGCTACATCATAACAGCTACAACATAACATCTAGAGCATAGCAGCTACAGCATAACATCTACAGCATAACAGCTACAGCATTAGAGCTACAACATAGCATCTACAGCATAACAGCTACAGCATTACAGCTACAACATAACAGCTATAACATAACAGCTACAGCATTACAACTACAACATTACAGATACAACATAACAGCTACAGCATAACATCTACAACATAACTTCTAGAGCATAACAGCTACAGCGTTAGAGCTACAACCTAGCATTTACTGCATGACAGCTACAGCATTAGAGCTTCAACATAACATCAACAGCATAACATCTACAGCATAACAGCTACAGCATTAGAGCTACAACATAGCATCTACAGCATAACAGCTACAGCATTACAGCTACAACATAACAGCTATAACATAACAGCTACAGCATTACAGCTACAACATTACAGATACAACATAACAGCTACAGCATAACATCTACAACATAACTTCTAGAGCATATCAGCTACAGCGTTAGAGCTACAACCTAGCATTTACTGCATGACAGCTACTGCATTAGAGCTTCAACATAACATCAACAGCATAACAGCTACATCATAACAGCTACAACATAACATCTAGAGCATAGCAGCTACAACATAACATCTACAGCATAACAGCTACAGCATTAGAGCTACAACATAGCATCTACAGCATAACAGCTAAAGCATTAGAGCTTCAACATAACATCAACAGCATAACAGCTACATCATAACATCTAGAGCATAGCAGCTACAACATAACATCTACAGCATAACAGCTACAACATAACATCTACAGCATAACAGCTACAGCATAACAGCTACAGCATAACAACTACAGCATAACATCTACAACATAGCAGCTACAACATAACAGCTACAGCATAACTGCTACAGCATAACAGCTACAGCATGACAACTACATATTGACAGCTACAGCATAACATCTACATCATAACAGCTCTAGCATAACATCTACATCATAACAGCTACAGCGTAACATCTACAGTATAACATCTCCAGCATAACATCTCCAGCATAACATCTACAACATAACAGCTACAACATAACATCTAACACATAACATCTACAACATAATAGCTACAACATAATATCTACAGCATAACAGCTATAACATAACAGCTACAACATAACAGCTACAAATCATTCACATACTTGTATACCAGTTTAGACTATTCATTTTTGTTCAATGTGTTATGTATAGTGCATTCATTTATTTATGAACTTAATTAATTCATAAATAGAGGTAGATTATAACGGAAAGTATTTTCCACTGAATGCAGCTTAAGTTTCATTATCCCAATGGGACACTGAAACTTGGTTTAAAACGATGTAAGGAATGTTGAATCTTTTGACTATGTTTGATTTTTTTCAATTTAATTGTTTTACTTAACTCTCCCTTCTCTCAATATATCTTTCTCTCTTCTTCTGTCTTTCTCTCATCCTGTTAACTTCTATCCTTTCATCAGAGATGGTACGGACAGCCACGCCGTTCCCCATGGTGTCGCTGCTCTTCGTCTTCACTGCCTTCGTCATCAGTAACATTGGACACATCCGGCCACAGCGCACCATCCTGGCCTTCATCTCCGGAATCTTCTTCATCCTCTCAGGTACGGAGCCACATACTTTTTTTTGATGAAAGGAAATTAAGTTTCCCATTGGCTGTTGTTTTAATGATGTTCAGTATTTAAGATACTTATTGGTGGATGAGAGCTGCCAATGGTATGTAAAGTTGGTTCTGTGTGGTTTGGGTCTGGAACCCCCCTGATTGGTTGTTGGTTTAGTGGCTTGGCTGACAGCATATCCTGATCCACAGTTGTCTATAAGATTACATCAGTTTCTATTTGGGGGTATTGCAGATCTTGCTCACAGATGCTATCCTAGCACGAGATGCTGCTGACAGAGCAGTTATGTGCCCATCTTGTCCTTATTACATGTCACTGACCTGCAGCAGTGAACGATTGTACTGATTCAGGCTCAAATTGAATAAGTAATGGTTTTCTAGTAGTTAACTCAATTAAGGTATTTTTTTGTGTAAATATTGAATTATAAATGTGCTTTCCTGTATTATACAGTGCATTCAGAAAGTATTCAGACCCTTTGACTTTTTCCACATTTTGTTACATTAAAGCCTTGTTCTAAAATTGATTAAATCGTTTCGCCCCTCATCAATCTACATTCAATACCCCATAATGACAAAGGAAATACAGGTTTTTAGACATTTTTGAAAATTTATTAAAAATATTAAACTGAAATATCAATTTACAGAAGTATTCAGACCCTTTACTCAGTACTTTGTTGAAGCACCTTTGGCAGTGATTACAGCCTCGAGTGTTCGAACTCATGGCTTGGTTTTTGCTCTGACATGCACTGTCAACTGTGGGACCTTGTAGAGACAGGTGTGTGCCTTTCCAAATCATATCCAATCAATTGAATTTACCAGAGGTGAACTGGAAACAGCTCAATTTCTAGTCTCATACCAAAGGGTCTCAATACTTATAAGGTATTTCTGTTTTTTTAATTTGCCAACATTAAAAAAAAAACTATTTTCACCTTGTCATATGGGGTATTGTGTGTAGATTGATGAGGAATTGTTTTTATATAATCCATTTTAGAATAAGGCTTTAACGTAACAAAATGTGGAAAAAGAGAAGGGGTCTGAATACTTTCCGAATGCACTGTACTTATGCTAAAATGTGTATTCTATTCTACTGAGCCATTTACTTTATGTTCATATTATTATATTTTATATTTTATTATTTCTTCTTCTTGTTGAATAGGCAAGAAGGAACCTGCAAGTAAGCATTTCGTTTGACTAATAAAACTTGAAACTTGACATTCTGGGCTGTGAATTGAAAAAAAAAAAACTTAAAATATTGTAAAACCACAACAGCTTCAGATAATGGGTCCCAAGAAACGACTTGAGAAATTGACTGGACTTGAGAAATTTTGAGTTTGTTGTTGTTATTCACTCTGTTTCTTTGAAGCCATTTGAACAAACGGACAACTCTATAGATGCTCAGCGTGGCATTGTTCTCAATGTCTTTGCCCTAGAAAAGATGTTATGGCTGCCAATTAATTCAATTTCATTAACATTCCACAACACAAAATATAGAAAATGTAACATTCTCACACCCTGATTCAAGATCAAGATCATACATCCTAACCCAAACCATTCTGAAAAAACAGAATGGAAGTCACAAACTGGCTCCGGTTCAGCCTGCCTTTCTTCAGAGAGGGATAGCTCTCTGTTCTGTGTTTTCTAGCACGCCCATTCAGAATGGCTGACTTCTGCTGAGAGGGAAGCAGGCGAGGAGCTAGCAGCAGCTAGCCACAGATCCCCCTGCTGAGACAGTAAGGGGGAGCCAGGTCACTGGTTCCCAGGAGCTTCGGTCGCTGCTACTGCAGCTGCTGTTACTGCTGCCTGCTGGAGCCTGCTGCCTGAATCTCCTGCTGTTGTTTTTGTGGTGCTGGTCAGGGCTGATTATGTAGTGGGGTTGTTGTGCTGGTTAATGGTGGTGGAGGGTTTTGGGGTCAGAGGCTGCAGAAGCCAAGGCTGGCTGGCTGGGGAAAACCACTGACACATAGTTTAATGGGGTTTACTTTCTCTTCCATCACTCCGCTTCTATTTTGTCCTCGTTTATCGCAAATTCGCAGGCATGCCGGCAGTGGTTTCCATTTAGAAAGTATAATAAGGCTAATTTATTCAAAATAATGAATAATGAAAATGTGGTTCAAGAAGGGGTCTTGTGGATTTTCTTATTCAGTTGTTTTATTGTTGTTTTTTAATGCGTCAGGGGAAATGTGCTCAAATGTTTGGCCATGTGAGCTCTTTTCAGTGTGAAGGCAGAATCATGTAGCAACAATGGTGGCTGTTGGAAGGCTATCTGAGCAAACAATTGAGATACTGCGGTTATTTTCAGCAGTGGCACTAATTTAGCTAGTCTGGTGTACTACAGCTGTAGTAGTAGCAATGTATCATAATCACGTTTTACTATCTATAATGTATGATTCTTGTTTTCATAAAATAACACTCTCATAAAAAAAACACATTTCACTTTGACCTGCATTGTTGTGAAAACAAAAAGATTTTCACTGTACCCTGTAATCACACCTGCAACCCTGTACATGTTACTATTAAACTTTAAATCTAAATTATACCTGGAATTCTACCTAGAACCAAAAAGAGTTCTTCAAAGGGTTCTTTTTAGGTTCTAGATAGCACCTTTTTTTCTAAGAGTGTACGCCACATACTGTCCCACTTTCGGGTCTGTCTTGCCCTCTATGTCAAGGGGATCTATTTGGATGCCAAGACAATAAGCAGTCAGAGATGTACTCGTATAAAATAATACTATGTCTCTCCACCTTTCTTTTCATCTCAACCTCTCTCCCTCCATCTTGCTCTCTGTGTATCCTGCTGTCTCCAAATCTCTCTCTCGCTCTCCCTACTACCCACCCTACCCTTCATGTTCACACTCTCTGACCCATTCCCCCACCCACTCTCGCCCCTGGCGTTTGTCCCTCCCCTCCTCCCTTCCGCTCTCTTTCCTCCACCCTTCTCTCTCTCATTCTCACTTATGATTCCCCATCACCCTTTCTCTCTCGCTCACTGTTTCTTATAATCTCCTCAACACTGCACACTCCCTCTCTCCCCTTCTCCATTCTTTCTCTCTCTCCTCTTCCTCTCTCCCCCCTCCACTTGCTCGCCGCTTCTCCCCTCCTCCTTTCTCTCCCCTCTTCCTTTCTCTCCCCTCGCTCCATGCTTTCTCTTTCCCTCCATGCTTTCTCTTTCCCTCCCTTTTTCTCTCCACCCTGTCCTCACCTCCTTCTCAGGGCTGAGCCTGGTGGTGGGCCTGGTCCTCTACATCAGCAGCATCAACGACGAGGTGATGAACCGGCCGCGTGAGCCCGAGCACTTCTTCCACTACCACTACGGCTGGTCCTTCGCCTTCGCTGCCAGCTCCTTCCTCCTCAAAGAGGTCAGCACACCTGTCCACCTGCCAGCGTAGCGCCCGACCACTAACTATTAACCCCTGCTAACTGCTAACCGACTAGCTTAGTGCTTCACTGTTAGGACCCCCCACCCCCACCCCCAACTCACATCAATATTCATAAATGTTAGTAGCGCACACTTTAGGGCGACAGCTCTGTCACAGCGGCAGCTTAAAAACGCTGCTGTTGTCACATGAATATTCTGTTCGCTGGAGGGCTTTTCTTTTTTTTTCCAGACCCTCTGCAGTGGCAGGAGGAAGAGGAGGGGGAATAGCGCTTAGCATTGGCGTTGACGTGCTCAAGTTTCAAGGATGTTGTACTAAGATGTCAGTGATGAATAGTGGATGAGGATGTAAATGTTTGTGTCGGCTGTTTGGCGCAACATTGCATTTTTGATAAGGAGTTATTACACGGAGAAGTGGTTTGAGCACTGTTATGCCTTCAGAGGTTTGTGCATCATAGAGACATATTCCACAGTTAAAAATAACGCACGCATGTAATGTTATAAAAATGTTTAGTATTTATGTTCATTCAAAACATTGTGTTGCTCTTTCAGGATGCTACATTACATCCTGTTGTATTGCATTGTTATTAAAGGCGCAGTGCAGTCAAATACGTGATGTACCTGTGTTTTATATATATTCTTCCATACTGTGAAGTTGTGAAAATTATTATAATGCACTTTTAGTGTAAGAGCTGTTTGAAAAGACTGCTAGAAAGGTCTGCCTGTTTTGGAGTTTATAGACCATTAATTAAGACAGTTTCAAACCTCTCTGCCAATAGCAGCTAGTTTTCAGTATTCCCTTCCCAACTCAGACCACTCCCAGACAGTCCTAAGAAAATCCTTGAATGAGAAATGACTCTTTGCTAAAAAGCTATTTTTGTTTCTTCTTGACCATTTTAATTGAAAACAATCACTGTGCTATACAATTACTACTACTACTATTTCTACTTTAATTGAAAACAGTCACAGTAAGGTTCTTCATCGTTACCCAGGCATGATTTGATATTGAGATAAAAACGGCTGCATTGGACCTTTAAATGTTCCAGTGTTTGTTGTGTTTCATAGTCCAATACTGTATGTCATTTTTATATAAAATATATATTTTTTATTTAAGCTTCTTTTTGCTGAGGTTCATAGTGTGTCTGATGTATGATGGCCAAATGTGTCACATCACTTCTTTGTGATGGTGTTTCATGTCATGTAGTAATATGAGCCACGGTATCTCATAGTGTGCTTGCGCTGCTCTCTCCCAGGGCGCCGGGGTGATGTCAGTGTACCTATTCATGAAGCGCTACGCCGAGGAGGAGATGTACCGGCCCCACCCGTCCCTCTACCGCCCCCGCCTGTCCGAGTGCAGCGACTACAGCGGCCAGTACCTTCACCCCGAGTCGTGGCCTCCTCCGCAGAGGGGCCGCAGCGCGTCTGAGGTCTCCAGTGACATCTCCATCCAGCTGAACCAGACGCCCCCGCCGCCCAAGGGCAGCTCCCAGCAACAGCAGCAGGCCCCGTCCTCTGGCCCCTCCTCGGGCGCCAGCTACCAGCAGTCCTCCTCCTCCTACCCCCACCACACCATGTCCTCCCACCCCCTCCACTCCAGCCACCACACCATGTCCTCTCACCCCAGCGGGCCTCCTCCCCAGTCCATGCCCATGGCCATGCCCCCCTCTGCCCAGCCCCCTCCCCGCTACCACCAACACATGCGCATGAGTGCCTCGCCATGCTAGAAGGGGGGAGTGAGGGATGAGGGAGGGGGGTAGACAGAGTGGGGGTTGGCTCTGTTGTACGCGCAACACACAGAGACAGATGCAAACACACACGCACATACACACACCCAAAACACACAGATGCACGCATGAAGAGTGTGGGAGGAGAGATGGAAGCGAGGATGAGAGAAGGAGATTTAGGAGATCAAGAGAAAGAAGGGAATGAACGAGGGAAAGAGAACGAGGTGGGCGGAGGATGATTTAAAATGTGTGCTGTGCCTCAGATGAAGACAGACATTTTAGCAAACTTTCAGAGAGAGGGAGGAAACGAGAGAGGGGGGATATGATAATTATTTACACAATAAGAAAAAGAGGGAGGAGAGGTATGGGGGGCTGTAAAAAAGAGTGCTGCTGTTTCAGAAGAATACGCATTAGATGCATTTCAAGCACTAACACACACAAGAATCAAGGACACATTGTATATGCATAGAGATTTATACTTAAACTGTATAGACATTTTTCTTTAAGTGCTGGGAAAACAAATGTTGAAAAATGAACCATGTTTGTCTTTCATGAGATGTGTATTACTGTATGATTAGGTCTATCATTGTATTAATTGTATTGTTTGTATTTGAGAGGCATTGTTGGATGAATGTTCCCATAGACTTCTGAAGATCATTCAAGATGGTTCTGTGACTCAAACTGTACATATTGTAACATATCAGATTCTCCTCTGCAGTTAGCATTCTTCTACTATACATGTCCAGGTCGCAGGCTTCAGCATCCGTTTTGGAATCCATAAAAACACTTGAATTTCTGTTGTTATGTTTTTGACTAAAATGTCATGGTAACAAAGAAAATCCATAACTTTCCATCATTTATAAATATTTACGACTGAGAATATAAAAAAAACCCACATATTTTACTACCAAGAATGAGAGCATATTTGCAGGTCCCGCGAGGCTTAGGATCTTCCTTTGATTGCTAATTAGCTTGAGTGTTCATATTCTGTAGCACATGGCTGATTACCAGTAGAGTATCTTCTCTTTATAGTTACCAGAAGAGCTTCCCATTTAGCTATGGAGTAGATTGATGAAGTGAAGACTGTGTTTGTTTTGAAATGTTGACTTTTCTCCTTCTGACTGTGACTGGGTTATATAATACATGCTGCCTATGTAGCCTACCCTCTGTACTACATGTTTACATTCTATTCTACGTGTATTGGTATACTTATAGTAAATGTAACACACACACACACACACACACACCAGCTTCAACAGTCCTGCTATAACTACAATTACTACTACTACTACTATTTCTACTACTAATATCAAAATAAAGATTGTGGCCATTATCATTAGCTATGTTTATAAACATTTGTATTATAATAATAATAATGTCAGTAAATGCAACACGACAACTTATAAAACCATACACGAGGATGTGAAAGAAAGAAAGGGGTTACTATGAGTTCAACGTGGTCGAATATAAAGCACAGAAATAAATTTCAAGACAGCGTCTATGTCAGTGAGAGCATAGACGGCGTCTATGTAAACGAGAGCAAAACATGACCAATGGGTCTCTGTACCACCCTCTAGTGCTGTTGCTGTGAGTCTGATAGCTCTGCATCCGGGTTGAACGTTTGTATCATGACATGCACACTTTTGTAGCGAACAAGACCGATAGCAATTCCTGACTTGGGGATAGATTTATAACAAAGTCTTGTAATATCACAGTACAAATAGTGAACAAATCCCACTAGACATTGAATTGCATTCCAATTGTTTTCCTAATAAGATGTGATTGTTTTTCACGAATTCCAGATCTTTTCCTGCAATCAGATAACTTGATCAAATGTTTTTTAATATTTATATTGTTCATTATGTAGCAGATGCACATACACATGTGATGGAAGGTAGTATTATTTAGTTTGGGACCCAGGACAGTAATGTACAGCCTATAATTGACTATAGAGTCAAATATATGAATTCAATATCAAAGAACAGGACTGGCTCCTGCTGGAGAGAAAGTGATAAGATAACTAATATTTGTAGCTTGTTCTATAATCATAACAGGTAGAATAGCGTATTGGTGTAGTTGTATTAAAGCTATAGTGTAATATATATATTTATATATAAAATATAGGCCTATTATAGGCCGATTATTATTTGGTGTGAAAGGTTGATTAATTGAAAGAGAGAAAGAGGGAGAGAGCGAGAGGGAGAAAGAGGTGACAAGGGTAGCTATAAGAATTGTTTAAAACAAATGCTAAAACTATTTTGTATTTTGTCAATGAAGTATTATCCTCTGTTGTTTTTCCTCATTAAACTACTCTGTTAAATTGAGGTTTGCTTTCAGAGAGCCATATGGCTTCACTAGCCAATGAATGTTATTGAAGTTGAGGATGATTGGGGTTTCCTGTAGCTAAACTAAGATTCTGTTTTTTTCTCCACGTTTGCCTTTTCTCCCCCCCAACTGTTCATTGATTTCCTTAGGCTTCTTTTTATTGCCTTCACTTCTTCCTCCTCTCGCTTTCCATCCCCTCATATATGACTACCTGTTGAACTTTATTGATCATTTGTCTTGGTTTGTTTCTCAAATCCCCATTAATGTAATGTCTCTTCTCTTTGCAGGCCTCGTTTCTCAACTCATTCTCGATTTCTTTCTTCTTTTTGTAATGGCGCTCTCTTCGAATCTGTCTTTGAGCTTATTCAAATGAACTGTGCCTAACAACAGTAGCAGAGATCAAAGCTATTCATTATTATTAGGAATATGATATGATAATTATTATTGTTGTTACTTACTATTATTATTAGTGTAAATATGTTACCCATATTTACAACAAAATCAATGGTACTATTTAGTAGTAATAATGACAATAATGCCATTTTCTTTTTGCTAAGCAATGCACTAATGAATCTGAGCGATTGTTCATACCTGAGAACATGAATAATGTTATGCCTGGGGTTGTTGAGTAACATGTCATTGTTCTACAGCTATTGAATAAATCCTAGGGGTAAATCTGTGTGTGTGCTTAATGTTCGTGGTCAGATGTCTTTACGGTTTTTGACTGCACACACAATCTCACACACACACAATTACACACATACACACCCTTGCAAGAACCTACCGCTGATGTCAGGAACTTTTAGAGCTGAAAAGATCAACATGGCTAAACTATATTGAGGTGAAATCCTGTTTGCACACTGGTGTAGAGAATGAATAGCAGGACTGGAGATTGACATACTGACATATTTTATATAGCTTGGTAATGCCTGCTGCTTTTGTGTGTTAATACAAAGCTCTACTTATTCAAGGCCATAAGAAATGTATCAGTTCCTTGTGTGCGTGTGTGTGTGTGTGCAGGGGCGGACTAGTAAAGATGTAATTTAACTGTAAAATGTGTTACCTTTTAATGTTCCATGAACACAGCCAGTCTTGATGTTTTAATCTGATTGTCAAACAAATCACTTAAAAAAGGTTACCTTCACACGTTCATCCAAAATAATTCCAGCATCCAAACTTTGAACTGTGCACCCACCAGCTTTCCTTCAATTCGCATGGCTGAAACTATCTCACCAGAGAAAGAATCCGAGCGACTTGTCATACTATTTTTGGCCAGACAGCATCAGGTACATGGGCTACACTCGAGCGGATCTTGTGGGGGCCTTAAGCGGAGAAATTATACACATTACCTATACTTAATCACCTTTGGATATACTGGAAATACAATTGCAGACCATCAAAGCTGGCAGTGAACACGTATTTCAGGTTTGCATTATGTTTTATGCCTATGTAAATAGAATTTGAATTCTATGAGAAGGCCTACAAAGACTGTTAGATTAATTACCTGTCACTTTGACTGGAATATGCATAACATCATGAATTCAATGCATTGTCACAATTAAGTTTTACATGACTTACGCCAGGATGAACAGCAATTTATCTCTCAATTGACTTCATTTATTGACAAACCACAGGCTATAAATCACTTCATATTGCACAGTAAACGTATTTCAAACATTGTACAAACTGTAGTCAATACCATGAACTGTTGGTGATAGCCTACATTTGAACATGATATAAATTTTTAGCCGTGATTGCTAGCTGATGCTTCATGACACATGCAGGAAAGGCTTCACAGGCTACTTACCGGGTGCAAGTGGACACAGCCCAGGTATTCTTTATCGTAGAGAGTTAGGTTGTCACCTAAAACCCTCACAAACTTTTGCAGACGCACAATTGAGAGCATCCTGTCGAGCTGTATCACCACAGGGCTCTCCAGAGGGTGGTGCGGTCTGCACAACACATCACCGGGGGCCAACTACCTGCCCTCCAGGACACCTACAGCACCCGATGTCACAGGAAGGCCAAAAATATCATCAAGGACAGTAACCACCTGAGCCACTGCCTGTTTACCCCACCACCATCCAGAAGGCCAGGTCAGTACAGGTGCATCAAAGCTGGGACCGAGAGACTGAAAAACAGCTTCTACAGTATCTCAAGGCCATCAGACTGTTAAACAGCCATCACTAGCACAGAGAGGCTGCTGCCTACATACAGACTTGAACTCATTGGCCACTTTAATAAATGGAACACTAGTCACTTTAATAATGCCACTTTAATAATGTTTACATATCTTGCATTTCTCATCTTATATGTATATACGGTATTCTATACTACCTATTGAATCCTATGCCTATGCCGCTCTGACATTGCTCATCTATATTTATATATTCTTATTACATTCCTTCACTTAGATTTGTGTGTATTAAGTTGTGGAATTGCTAGATATTACTGCACTGTCATAACTAGAAGCCTAAGCATTTCGCTACACTCGCAATAACACCTTCTAACAATGTGTATGTGACCAATAAAATTTGATTTGATACCTAGAGATCCTATTACATTTCTGAAGGAGCTATGTCCTAAACGCCACAATGTTCCAGAATTGGGTAAAAATGGCAGCCATATTGGTCAGGTAACGAATGGCAGTAGAGGCATAATTTTATAATTGTACTTTTACTTATGCAGGAACATCTAAGTAAGGCATGTGATGTATCAGAAATGGTGTAATTGTCAAAATAAAATATTGTCATATAATTATTAGGTTTTATACCAATTTTCTGTATAAATAGCCTATAAAATATATGAATACTGAATCAAATTATAAACACAACATGCAACAATTTCTAAGAGTTAGAGTTCATATGAAACCAGTCAATTGAAATAAATACATTAGGCCCAAATCTATGTATTTCACATGACTGGGAATACAGATATGAATCTCTTGATCACTCAGGCATTGTGTTGTGTGACAAGACTACACATTTTAGAGTGGCCTTTTATTGTCCCCAGCACAAGGTGAACCTGTGTAATGATCATGCTTTTTAATCAGCTTCTTGATATGCCACACCTGTCAGGTAGATGGATTATCTTAACAAATGAGAAATGCTCACTAACAGGGATGTAAACAAATGTGTGCACAACATTTTTGAGAAATAAGCTTTTTGTGCATATGAAACATTTCTGGAATAATTTATTTCAGCTCATGAAACATTGGACCAAAACTTTACATATTGCGTTTATATTTTTGTTCAGTAGAAACAGACCGTAAATGTAAAACCAAATATTGGAAAGCTGTGAGTGCTATTATATCTAAGTCCTACATCATGATTTTAGCCAATGCATGGATGCGGATTGAAAGCACTGTTTGAATTAAATGTTGGCATATTGGCAGTTAATTATAACTTCCTGGTTACCTGACAAACATACAGTGCAGGTAAATCAATTATTTTACTAAATATCTTATCACAGCACTGGCAATGACCAACTCTCTGACCAAAATGGCTGACCTTTATACCATCATAAGAATGTTAATGGCCATTCTAGTTTTCTAATTCCTAATTCTATGTTCTATATGGTGAACGATAGTGATTGATGTCATAATATAGTATACTTATGTTAATGTATTTCTTGGCTTCAATGTTTTTCGGTATCAAATTAGAAACTGTTGGCTGATTTCTTTAGGAAATGGTGAGGACACCTGTCGTCAAAAGTTGATTGCACAGGTGTGCGAAACTGTCTCGTGACTTCCCTGCTAAAATTGGCGAGCTTGGACATGATTGGATACAAACCTTTTCCGATAAACTCTTTCTGAAACCTTTGTTGCAGTAGCACCTGTCAAACGTGGCTATTCATTTTATATAGCTAATGCTATGGCATAATATATCTATATTTTTTTAAAGACTTGAGACTGGCATTACGTTCATATAACCCCCCTTTATAATAAACCTTGATATATTATTTTCATAATAACACACAAATCTATAGGCTAGTAATTCACGCAATAATGTATATTAGAATTGCTGTTACAATGAAGGAATTCAACATGTGATTTGACCTATGGATTTGACCTATTATTCAAAAACACCTTTTTCACTCACTCTCCCCCTCCAACTCCCACCACATCCCTCGACGTCGTTTCGTTTCATTCTATTCTTGCAATGTCTACGGTTCTTTCTTACGTCTCTTGCCCATGCCTCGCATGCGGAGTCCGTCCACCGGCAACCACTGCAGAAGTTCAACAATTACAGGTAAAACATTGAGTAATATTCTTTCCGTAATATTCTTTATCGTTCTAATAAGGATAGCATGGAATACTGTTATACTTGCATGATAAAATGAGGGATGCAGACGTTAAGTGTTTGCAGAGCAGTTCCATGTTCTATACATAATTAACCTAGTATACATGTTTAACAGTATTAGCACATACTTAACCTATATGTTTTTTAAAACAATATTGCGTTTATTCATTTTAGAAAATACATATTTATTTTATGTTTACACAGAAATGTAGCCTACTTGGTACAATGACAGCTATGTCCAAATCAATAGCCGTGAGACTATTTACGGAAGCAAAGCACTCAAATATTCCTAATGTGCGTCAACTGTGTTCAGACTGAATAGAGACTACTCAAAGGCTGTTAATAACTTAACATCTTATTTTAAATCGGATTTTGTCAGGTTTCTTAACCTAGCGTCTCTCTCTCTCTCTCTGCTGGTGTCGCAAGTGGTATTTGTGTTCATAAACAAAATGTATTGATCTTAGCCAACACGACAGAGGAAGTTCAACATTTAGCCAGACCTCCACTTGTTTGTTTTCTTGGTCCATGTACATTAATCGGTTAATCAATCGGGGAAACAGGTAGCCTTGTGGTTAGAGCGTTGGACTCAAGTTCGCAATCCCGGAGCTGACAAGGTACAAATCTGTCGTTATGCACCTGAACCGGCAGTTAACCCACTGTTCCTAGGCCGTCATTGAAATAAGAATTTGTTCTTAACTGACTTGCCTAGTTAAATAAAGGTTAAAAAAAAGACAATGGTTTTGCTTCTGCTTTCTATGACGCTTCAGTATACAATGCATGTTCTTGTCCCTTCAGCAGCAATTGCCAATGACCATAACGTCATAATTGCTTAACCAGGGTGTTGTGCATTTCTTTTCACAGATAGCAATAGCCATATCAATGCAATGGATCTGATTTATGATTTCAAGCACACATGCAAGCACGCACAGACATGAAGTATTCAGAGCTACTTGCCTCACCTCAACTTTTGCCAGACAGATCTTCTTTACTGTCAGTAAATACAGTATGTAAATTTATTTATTTATTTTATTTGACCTTTATTTAACCAGGTAGGCAAGTTGAGAACAAGTTCTCATTTACAATTGCGACCTGGCCAAGATAAAGCAAAGCAGTTCGACAGATACAACGACACAGAGTTACACATGGAGTAAAACAAACATACAGTCAATAATACAGTATAAACAAGTCTATATACAATGTGAGCAAATGAGGTGAGAAGGGAGGTAAAGGCAAAAAAGGCCATGGTGGCAAAGTAAATACAATATAGCAAGTAAAACACTGGAATGGTAGTTTTGCAATGGAAGAATGTGCAAAGTAGAAATAAAAATAATGGGGTGCAAAGGAGCAAAATAAATAAATTTAAATTAAATACAGTTGGGAAAGAGGTAGTTGTTTGGGCTAAATTATAGGTGGGCTATGTACAGGTGCAGTAATCTGTGAGCTGCTCTGACAGTTGGTGCTTAAAGCTAGTGAGGGAGATAAGTGTTTCCAGTTTCAGAGATTTTTGTAGTTCGTTCCAGTCATTGGCAGCAGAGAACTGGAAGGAGAGGCGGCCAAAGAAAGAATTGGTTTTGGGGGTGACTAGAGAGATATACCTGCTGGAGCGTGTGCTACAGGTGGGAGATGCTATGGTGACCAGCGAGCTGAGATAAGGGGGGACTTTACCTAGCAGGGTCTTGTAGGTGACATGGAGCCAGTGGGTTTGGCGACGAGTATGAAGCGAGGGCCAGCCAACGAGAGCGTACAGGTCGCAATGGTGGGTAGTATATGGGGCTTTGGTGACAAAACGGATTGCACTGTGATAGACTGCATCCAATTTGTTGAGTAGGGTATTGGAGGCTATTTTGTAAATGACATCGCCAAAGTCGAGGATTGGTAGGATGGTCAGTTTTACAAGGGTATGTTTGGCAGCATGAGTGAAGGATGCTTTGTTGCAAAATAGGAAGCCAATTCTAGATTTAACTTTGGATTGGAGATGTTTGATATGGGTCTGGAAGGAGAGTTTACAGTCTAACCAGACACCTAAGTATTTGTAGTTGTCCACGTATTCTAAGTCAGAGCCGTCCAGAGTAGTGATGTTGGACAGGCGGGTAGGTGCAGGTAGCGATCGGTTGAAGAGCATGCATTTAGTTTTACTTGTATTTAAGAGCAATTGGAGGCCACGGAAGGAGAGTTGTATGGCATTGAAGCTTGCCTGGAGGGTTGTTAACACAGTGTCCAAAGAAGGGCCGGAAGTATACAGAATGGTGTCGTCTGCGTAGAGGTGGATCAGAGACTCACCAGCAGCAAGAGCGACCTCATTGATGTATACAGAGAAGAGAGTCGGTCCAAGAATTGAACCCTGTGGCACCCCCATAGAGACTGCCAGAGGTCCGGACAGCAGACCCTCCGATCTGACACACTGAACTCTATCAGAGAAGTAGTTGGTGAACCAGGCGAGGCAATAATTTGAGAAACCAAGGCTGTCGAGTCTGCCGATGAGGATGTGGTGATTGACAGAGTCGAAAGCCTTGGCCAGATCAATGAATACGGCTGCACAGTAATGTTTCTTATCGATGGCGGTTAAGATATCGTTTAGGACCTTGAGCGTGGCTGAGGTGCACCCATGACCAGCTCTGAAACCAGATTGCATAGCAGAGAAGGTATGGTGAGATTCGAAATGGTCGGTAATCTGTTTGTTGACTGTTCAGGATTCAGACCAAATATAAGGAAAGTGTGTATCTCTGTGTGTGCTTTTGCATGTACGTGTGTGTGTCTCTCTGTGTGCACAATGTTTTTAATGAAATTGAATACACAAAGTGTGGAGAAATGCAACTGAGTGCAATTAATATCACAGTTATCCTTTTGTTGTTTTGACCCATACCTTTTGCTCACTCTACAATGTTATATTCTTACTGAATCTCCCCAATCACTCATCATTTAATTCCACATACACCCCATAGCTGTATGTTCACGCATTTCAGTATGCAGTTCTGATTGGTCCTTGAACTAGATCTCTTCATTTATCATCTTCTGTGTTTATGTTGCCGATGGCAACATTTCCTCCATATCTGTGCATCTCGGTTACTTGCTTCTAAACAGTACATACAGGAACAACTATAGAAACCAAAACCTTCTATTGGTGTTGACATGGAGGAAAATCATCTGTATGATTCAAACGAGTTTCAGTGGGTTCAGGTATAGATTGAACTAACTTTATTTTTTGAAAGAAACTTGGTTTGAAAATGTGAGTCATAAACCACTGTCAGATGACTATCACCTAACTTTTCGTCTATTATATTCTCATTACAATGCTCCTACTGCAGTAAACTGAATCATTTAATGCATGCTGCATCCATCAAACAATGTAATAAAGAAACAATTGCGTTGTAGGTAATTACTGTAAACATAACTGTATTCGCTGCTCATTAATCCTACTGTACGTACATTTTCAGTTGATGATACCAAAGCTGCACACACACACACACACAGCATATGATAGCTCAACTAAATAATGATACTGATCGAAGAGCTTGTCATCATCAGAATGTTCTTGATTACTTCCTTAATTGAACAGTGCAGTTTACAGAGTCGATTAACGCACGGGTCTAAAAAATCCCCATCAATATCCGTCAATATAGATTTAAATCCGATTTTTTTTTGTATGGCCTCCGTCTCAATTCACCGCATCTGTCTATGGCGGCCTTCCGTGTCTGCGGTGGAAGGTGGCGGAGCTACAGCGCTGTTTGGCAGACCATGAGACATCCCGAAAATCGGTCTTCTCACAAAAACGTCTGTAGTGTCCGAACCGTTTGAGCAACAAACTAATATAACCCCACTATGGAAAGGGTAGACTCTCACAAACACGATGCTCTATGACCCCCACTAGTATGAAAGTAACCCATACAAAACAATGGAAGTATGGAGGTCGTTTTGTGGCAACAAAAATAAGGGGTTAAATATATGTAAAAAATGTAATATTTTTTTTTACCAGCTTTCTTAAATTTCCTATATATAAGACCGACACTTCAAAACATTGTTCCTTATGATACATTTTTTGACTGCCTTTTTAACATTTATGAATGTATTTCTATGGGCTGTAGTGGTAAAGGCCAAATTCAATATATTTTGTATGTTTTTTTATTTAACTAGGCTAGTCAGTTGAGAACAAATTCTTATTTACAATGACGGTCTACCCCGGCCAAACACGAATCCGGACAACGCTGGGCCAATTTTCCCAATCACAGTCGGTTGTGATACAGCCTGGAATCAAACCAGGGTCTGTAGTGACGCCTCTAGCACCGAGATGTAGTGCCTTTTGACCACTGCGCCACTCAGGAAACTTAAAACAAATGTTTTATCAAATATAATTTGGGATTTTCTTGGGATACCTAAAGGGGTCCTAAAATAAAAAATCTATTATCTAAAGGATCCATGATATGACCATCTTAAAACAATTCCATATGTTAGCTTATTACTTTCAATTACTCACTCTATTAAAAATATATATTATATTGAGGTCTTCAGCATTGGTACTTATATTTGGTTTAATGTCGGCAAAATGCACTCAGCTGTTTCAACTGCCCCTCACCCCCCACTCCCTTCTCGCTCGCCCGTGTTCAGTTCCGCCCTAGACTTTGGAATTCGCTGTTGCCATGGCAATGGATAGAGCATGCTCTCTCACTTCTTTCCCGTTCCCTCTTGCTTTATATATCCCTCTCTCAGTGTGAAATGTGGAAACGGATCAGCTTATTTCCTTTCTGGTCTGTCATCGCAGAATGTACAAACACAATTTTATTAATGATTTATCTTTTTGTAAGGTTCGGAAAGAACATTTTACTTGGCTTCCCTCTCACGTCACATTAATTTATTCCATCCTTTTTCTTCTTCTCCCCACAGGAGCAACACTGAGATGCCTGCCAGTGCCATGACCACCCACTGAGAAGAGGGACGGAACCGTGAGTTGCGGATCCACGCTCACATACAGACGAACCAGAGAGTGTGAAAGAGGAAGAACACGGGAGCAGAGAGAGAGAGAGACACACACACAGGGGAACGAGAGAGAAGAGAGGAAACGAGAGCGGGAGAGCTGTCGATGGATGGCGCTTGGACAGAGGGGACTCTGAAGGCGCACTCTTCACTGACGAGGAACAGCAAGCTGCAGACATGGAGGCAAAAGGCAGAGGCATGCCCCAAGGTAACACACATTTCACTAGAAACACACGCACAAACACACACACACACACACTTAAGAAAATACACACTTAACAGATGGATTCAAAAGACAGCGTGGATTCAAAAGACAACAATATGATTTACCCAAGTCATTATTCTGTAACTAGACTAAGTCTTTTTGCCCTTTTTCGAAATGTGCTTTTGTATTAAAACAATTAAAAGTCATCAGAAAGACAAAGCACTGACAATGCCTTTTTGTAATTGGCCCTTTGGGATTAATAAAGTCCTATTGAATTGAAATGAAAGCAAGACACACGGTTTTTGACATACAGCTCAATATCGGGTACATTTTGTTTTATCGGTTGTTACCTTGGAAACAACCAACAAATCCACACCATTCAAGACAATGCTCTTGATTTCTAGCTTTCAGGCATCCTTACTATTTCACCAACTCTCCTTCTCTTTCTCCATCCCGCTCTCTCCTCCTTCCCTCTCCTCCCTCTCTCTCTCTCTCCGGCCCAGTCATGGTGTGGTGGGAGAAGGGGATCCAGGTTGTCCTCACCACTTTGGGGGCGTTTGCAGCCTTTTCCCTGATGGCGGTGGCCATTGGGACGGACTACTGGCTGTACGCACGGGCCTTCATCTGCAACAGCACGGCCAACTCCTCCCAGGACGACCCCAACAACAAGGACAAGAAAGACCCTGGAGCCCTCACACACTCTGGCCTCTGGAGGATCTGCTGTCTGGAGGGTAAGGGGAGGACTAGACGTGTGTGGGGATGTGTGTGGAGGGGGAGGGGTGATGGGGGTCCAGTGTATTTCCAGAGTTTTGGTGGGGTCAGATGAATGGCTCAGTGTGTGTGTGTGGATCTGAAGTCTCTGAAGCCACTCTAAGATGTGCAGTTTTGTCACACGGCACAATGCCACATATGCCTCAAGTTTTGATGGAGAGTGCAATTAGCATGCTGACTGCAGGAATGTCCACTAGAATGTAATGTTAATTTCTCCACCATATGACGCCTCCAACGTCATTTTAGAGAATTTGGCAGTATGTCCAACCGGCTTCACAACCGCAGACCAGGTGTATGGCGTCGTGCCATTCATCTGCCACCATCACTTCATGTTTCAGCATGATAATGCACGGCCCCATGTCACAAGGATCTGTACACAATTCCGGGAAGTTGAAAATGTCCCAGTTCTTCCATGGCCTGCATACTCACCAGACATGTCACCCATTGAGAATGTTTAAGATGATATGGATGGACGACAGCGTGTTCCAGTTCCCACCAATATCCAGCAACTTCGCACAGGCCATAATCAACAGCCTGATCAACTCAATGCAAAGGAGATGTGTCGCGCTGCATGAGGCAAATGGTGGTCACACCAGATACTGACTGGTTTTCTGATCCACGGTGCTTTTTTTTAAGGTATCTGTGAACAACATTCCCAATAATGTGAATTCCATTGATTAGGGCCGAATGAATTCATTTCAATTGACTGATTTCCTTATATGAACTGTAATTCAGTAAAGTCTTTTAAATTGTTGCCTGTTGCAATTATATATTTTTTCAGTATATTGTTAACATTCGCCTTCTACATCTAGTTACATATTGAACTTCCATCTTCTCAGGCCAGGGGAACAATGTATGAATTGATTTCGCTCGCTATGATGCTTTCTTCAGTGAGATACAATATATATAAAAAGATGTGGACACCCCTTGGAATTAGTGGATTTGTCTATTTCAGCCACAGCCGTTACTGACAGGTGTATAAAATCGTGCATACAGCCGTGAAATCTCCATAGACGAACATTGTCAGTAGAATGACTTTACTGAAGAGCTCAGTGACTTTCAAAGTGGCACCGTCATAGGATGCCACCTTTCCAACAAGTCATTTCATCAGATTTCTGCCCTGCTAGAGCTGCTCAACTGTAAGTGCTGTTGTTGGGAAGTGGAAATGTCTAGGAGCAACAACGGCTCAGCCGCGAATTGGTAGGCCACATAAGCTCACAGAACAGAACCGCCAAGTGCTGTAGCGCGTATTGTATAAAATTGTCTGTCCTCTGTTGCAACACTCACCACTGAGTTCCAAACTTCCTCTGGAAGAAACGTCAGCACAAGAACTGTTCGTCAGTAGCTTCATGAAATGGGTTTCCATGGCAGAGCAGCCGCAAAAAAAGCCTAAGATCACCATGCGCAATGCCAAGCGTCGGCTGGAGTGGTGTAAAGCTTGCCGCCATTGGACTCTTGAGCAATGGAAACTTGTTTTCTGGAGTGATGAATCACGCTTCACCATCTGGCAGTTCGACGGATGAATCTGGGTTTGGTGGATGCCAGGAGAACGCTACCTGCCCCAACGTGTAGTGCCAACTGTAAAGTTTAGTGGAGGAGGAATAATGGTCCAGGGCTGTTTTTCATGTTTCGGGCCAGGTCCCTTAGTTCCAGTGAAGTGAAATCTTAAAGGTACAGCATACAGTGATATTCTAGACGATTCTGTGCTTCCTACTTTGTGGCAACAGGGAATGCCCTTTCCTGTTTCAGTATGACAATGCCCTCATGCACAAAGCGAGGTCCATACAGTTTGTTGAGATCGGTGTGGAAGAACTTGACTGGCCTCCACAGAGCCCTGACCTCAACCACATCTAACACCTTTTGGATGAATTGGAACGCCGACTGTGAGCCAGGCCTAATCACCCAACATCAGTGCCCGACATAACTAATGCTCGTGGCTGAATGGAAGCAAGTCCCCCTAGCAGTGTTCCAACATCTAGTGGAAAGCCTTCCCAGAAGAGTAGAGGCTGTTATAACAGCAAAGGGGGGGGACCAACTCCATATTAATATCTATGATTTTGGAATGAGATGTTCGACAAGCAGGAGTCCGACACAGTGAAACCTGGATGAGTGCATTCAGAGCAGTGGAGGCTGCTGATGGGAGGATGACTCATAATAATGGACGGAATGGGGTGAATGGAATGATATCAAAGACATAGTTTTCATGTGTTTGAGAGCACGCCATTACTATGATTTGTCCTCCCCTAAGTAGCCTCCACTGATTCAGAGGACATCCAGTGGGCAGTGGCAGACAGTCAGTAGGAGAAGGCTCATTTCAAGAGCTGCTTATCTAACCTATTGCAGTCTGCGAGAAACTAGCCTCATCGAGAACCAGGCTTGACAATGACGTGATTGTGGAGGTATGGCTATGTGAGACTAGCGAATGTCAAAAAGGGCAATTATGAGCAATGAGTCAGTGGTGATAGTCTGATGGAGTGGTTCTCCATTTGCGGTAGACAGCTTCAACAAAAGAGGACAACAACACAGCCATTTTATATAATATTTGTGGTGTCTGCTCAACATACTGAAACCACTGATTATGGCTCCTTGATTATTATAGAATGTTTTTGTTGATTTTTCTTCTGAGTACAAGGGGGGTTCATATGACTGTCATGAAAAATACATTGTGTTTGAGCTATTTTAACCAACTTGGAAAGGGATTCAAATGAATACTTAATATGTCCAAACACCAAGCCCCAGATATCTGATTCTCTCTCTAATACTCCCTATTCTCTCTCCAATCTTTCTGTATCTCTCTCTCTCTGTCCCTGTCTCCCTGTCCATCTTTCTGTCCGTCCCTCTGTCCATCTGTCTCACTGTCTCACTGTCTATCTGTCTGTCTCTCTCTGTCTGTCTCTCTCTCTCTCTCTCAGGGCTGAAGAGAGGAGTGTGTTCTCAGATCAATCATTTCCCGGACGATGCAGACTATGATCAGGATGCAGCAGAGTATCTCCTGCGTGAGTAAGGGGACGTGGGCAGTGGGAGGATGTCACTAGAGAGATGTGATGTCGAATTGAAAAGAAAAACCTGGGAAACAGCAGCAGTGAATGCCCAGGTGCAGGGTTATGAGTTAGCTAACTCAATGAGTATCTATCATTTAACAGAGGGAATTATGACAAAGCAATAGGATATTCCAATCAAACCAGAACATTGGTTGGAATTAGAATGTAGGATAGATTTATTCATTTATGTAAGGTGTTACAGAATACTGTAAATGCTTATTCTAGCACATTACTTTACTCCAGATGGTGACAAAGTCACATATGCAGCTTGAAATGTCACCTTCACAACTTCAGCTTTAATCATTCATCTTTAATATATTTTTGCTACGCTCAGCAGGTTATGACACCAAAGGTTGCAGTCGCTTCCAATATTATCAGAGGATAGAAAGTAATATCTAAGCAGAGCTCCAGGTAGAAGATACCCATAGGCACATATCTAGGATCAGCTAGAATCTAGGATCCCCAAATGTTAACTATAACCACCAACCACTGTCAACATAAAACTGACCTTAGATCAGCAAGTAAGGACAATTTCACCCCCATCCGTCTGCAGGTGTGGTCCGAGCCTCCAGTATCTTCCCCATCCTGAGTGCTATACTCCTCCTGATGGGAGCGATGTGTGTTGCATCCAGCAGCTTCTACAAGAGCAAGAGGAACATCATCCTAGGAGGAGGCATCCTGTTTGTGGCTGCTGGTAAGGCGCTGGTGTCTTGGTCTTGACTGTTTCTCTATTACTCAGTACACATGGGGAGGGTTTCCTGGACACAGTTGAAGCCTAGTCCTGGAGTTAAAATCATGCTCGATGGTGTCCCATATTTATTTTCCTCTTGTTCAGTTGGAATGCAATAGCCCTACTCGGCCTTAAATGTTCTCAATGGCCTCTGAACTAATTCTCCTTTTTAACTTGTAAATAGTGTTATTATCAAGGAAGTTCCTCATCCTTTCATCGATCCATGATATTCACCTTTGTGTTGTTTTCCCCTCCTCATAACTCATTTCATGTTAATGATATTGGTTGCGGCTTAGATTTCCCAAATACATCATCCGTTGAGTGGAGACTCAGGTCAACGAGGCACAACACAGCAGTAGGGATAAAGATAGTTTATTTAGTATTATGGGATAAATTACCTCCTGAGTGGAGATATGGGTCAATGAGACATTACACAAGAGAAGTAATCAAGTTGAGATGGCTCCCCCATCCCCCAATGGAAAAGCTCAGAGAAAATGAATGGCATATTATAATATTATTATTATTATATTATAACCTTTCACTTCCTCTCTTTCCCCCAGGCCTGAGCAACATCATCGGCGTGATCGTGTACATCTCTGCGGCACTGAGCGACATCTCGCCCAAGAAGGATGAGGACAAGAAGTGGCATTACTCGTACGGCTGGTCCTTCTACTTCGGAGGCCTCTCCTTCATCCTGGCTGAGATGGTGGGTGTCCTGGCCGTCAACATCTACATCGAGAAGAACAAGGAGCTGCGCTGCCGCTCTCGCACCGAACTCTTGAAGAGCACCACGCACGCCATGCTCCGCCTGCCCAGCTACCGCTTCCGCCGGCGCTCCCACTCCAGCTCGCACTCTTCCGACCCGCCACGCTCCCCCTGCGACACCTCACCCACAGGCGCCAAGAGTTTTGCATTACCGCCGTCTGCCCCACCTTTCTCCGTTGCCACCCTGCCAAACCCGCACCATGCTGCTGGAGGAGTAGGGGGCGATATCTCCATGTATACCCTGACCCGGGACTCCAAGATGGGGAGTCTTGGTGGCGGGGGACCCCCCCTCTACGGCACTGTGGACCGGGCCTCCCTCTACCAACTGCACAACTACTTCCCCAAAGAGGAAGTGGGGGTGATGATGAGCGGCACGCTGCCTTCTCTCTCCAAGTCCAACCTCTCTGCGGCGGGCCAGAATTCCGCCGTCGGAGCCACTGCCATTGCGCCCCTGAATACCTTGTCGTCCTCCGGTCCTACCCCCCAGCAGCCACCTCTGCCCACTGGCACCATGGAGAGAGAGAGGGGCATGGGCACCCTGGACCGCCTGGGGGGCAAACGGAACAGGGACACCGACTCGGACACGCTGAACAGGAGAACCACGCCAGTGTGAGCCTCGGAGATAGGAGCAAGAGCCATGGAGGTGGAGGGCAAAATGGCGGGTAGCGCTTTACAGTAAATCCCTGTCATAACAATGACTTAACAAGTAACGCTTTCCAGTTCACTACTGGTAAAGCCTACTGTTCGCTGCCATACATAACAATGACTTTGCGGATTTTATAAGCAGTCACGACAACTAGTGTAAATTCATGACAACTGCCTTAACACGGTCATGACGGCTCATACGGTGGCCTAAGTTCTGTAGTTAGCTTGCATAGGTAGCTTGCACATACTTGCTGTATGCGACATACTAGTATTTGACTACCTAATGTATTCGTGTTTATGACTGCTTATGACACTGATATTTCGAGGTCTGTATGACAGGGCTTCTGTAAAGTGTTACCAAATAGGGCTGTAGAAATATGTAAGATAACTGAAAGAGAATAGTTGGCCATTCCCTGCCCTATCACTCCATCTCAGTCTGTTTATGACTACTATGAATACATCTATTCCACTGACTAGAATATCAAATGTATTATTAACAATATTATTGAGTATATATTCATTTTGAAATGCACAATATGTCTATAGTGGTAAACTTTGGGTTGTCTTATCATTCCGAGTGCTTGATTATCATAGCCAGGTTACAAGAGTGTAAAGATTGTAACTTCTTGAATATTATCACATTGCTGTTGTTTTTATTCTCGTAATCGTAAATGCAGGGTAAATTTGTACATTTTGAACTATGATTTTTGTATTTTTGTATTTCTTTAAAGTTGAAAATGTTCCTTGATATCTAGCTCCATCACACTTAATCTGATGGTGTCAGGCGAGAAGCATGTGCGCAAATATGAGTGTAATATTGTATTTATATTTCATTTTAAATATATTTATTTTATTATTATAGTCACTATTATTAATATTGTTATACTTATTGTTATTATTTTTAAGGCAATTTTTTTGTTTGTTATTAATACAGATATAACCAACAGCCTAATCTGTGTTTTTTATTGTTTATGACAAGTGTATTAGATTATAGACTTTATATGAACCTATTTATTTTAGCGATGGTATATATTCTTAATGTTATTCTTTAAAGCAGCAATTCTCAACTGATGGGTCGCGACCCAAATTTGGGGTCGAATGGGTCACAGTCTGAATTTAAACGACTAAAACCAGGTAGTAAGTGATTAAACAATTGAATTTCTGAAATATTTTTCTTCAAGCATAGTATTTTCAAAATAGAGCTAGCAGGGCTATTTAGCGGATTTAGTTGATTTTGTGGTCTCAAAACAGTGAGCTTATCAACATTCTTCATCAAGAATATGGGCAAATTTGACTTATTTCCTTAGCATCAAAAATACATTCCAGATTACATTTTATATACACTATGCGAATATTGGGTTGCGACTGGGACAACCTGGTTTAATCTGGGTCCCGAGGTAAAACCAGTTAAGAACCGCTGCTTTAAAGAGCCTACTTTGGGGTTAGCGGGCTGTGATCCTGTGATCCTGTAAGTGAAGAAGACAACAATCTCTTCATGGTACATGATATTTCTACTCTTACTGCACATGAGTCAAACTAAGGACATTTGTGATGTTTAAGCAATACAAAATTCTGAGCCTCAAAAAGAACTACAAAAAAATACATTCAATAAACTTCTATATGAAAATGGGTTGTGTGGAGTGTGTTATTTAACATATAACCAAGATGGTAATATAACACATGAATGTCAAAATGTTTGCCACCGCATGTCTGGTAATTACATGGTGCTCATCTTTTCCATTCATATACTGTAGCTGGAGAAAACATCTAGCCTGGGACATGGACTCATCTGAACAGAAGACCACTTTTGAGGTAACAGAAAACATCTGAAAAACATGATTTTAGAGTGTAATGTCTCGTCAATACCTCAACAGGGGGCCTTGATTGTCCAGTTGGTATTGGATCAGAGGTCAGAAGTCACAGAGATGAAAGCTGGGGCTATGAGAGATCCAGGCCCAGGAAAGCAGCAGAATTCCTTAACATATGACTACAAAGGCAGTTAATTAATAATAATTGAATAACGCTGAATCTCTTCACTCTTGGGATGGAAATGATGAAGACGATCTGCCCAGGGGGAAAGTGACTGTTTTAATCTCATTAAAGTAATGACTTTGGAGGAGGAAGGAAGCTAGGGAGGGAGAGGGATGCTCTATTTGTTCAAGAGCATGGAGTGCACAGTTAATGTGTGATTTAGTTGGGGAGTTTAATTAGTCCTTCCTCTCTGGGGAGCCCTGGGTTATGTTCAGTAGGGTACACTTTAGCAAAACGTTATAAAACATTCATGTTTTTTTATTGGACAAGGTCAGGTAATATCTCCCTGTTTCAAAATGTTTTCTCCCTACTGAATACGACCCTGGTGGTGCAGTCTCTGTGGGTCTCTCGCCCTCAGATATCCACTCTGTACTGTGCTGGTCTGGTTACGCATCAATCATAGTTACTGGAACCTTGCTATGAAGGAGAATGTGGAAAATAAAATATATTGGGTTGGGTTGGCCTGATAGTGTGACAAATTTCAACGTGCCCCTCGTCCCCAGAGAGCACCCCAAGAGGAAGAGGGACCGGTGACATGGACAGGAGACCTGTAAACCCTGCTGATTCAGTACTACCATCATAACAAGGTGAGTTACGAGGTGGCCGGGCCTCCTCTATTTTGGTAACGTCAAGAGAGGCCAGTTCTTCTTATTACCTCTTGATCCTTGCTGACACACACATAAGGTCGTAATACCCACGATCGCCATCACACACACCCGGATTCAAGCATATACAGGCTATACACACTTGCAAGCAAATGCATTGTAAACGATCAGACACACACACTTCACATACCCACACCGTCACACACGCACACACACACGTCAACAACAGGATTTCAGAGAAGCACTCCCACCACCGGATCCCCCACCCCCCCACCACACACACACACACACACACACACATACTCTTTCAGAAGAGAGCAACGGCTTCATTTGAAAACGAACATCTATATATACAGCTTGGGCCGAGTGTCAGGTGTCTAGCGATGGTTGATTTGTGTTTCAGGGCTGCATGCGAAGTTGGCCAGGTCAGGAGGGGGAGAACGAGGGTAGAGGTTAACACAGCACAGACTCCACCACCAATCGTCTGGACCGTGTCCCACAGCAGCAGCCACCAGAGGCGGGGTGAGACATGAGTGACAGTGCGTGTGGCATTTATAGAGACACATGATAGGTCTACATGAGGAGCAGACTGGACTGACTTCAGCAAGTAAGATGAAATAAAAGCTTGTGGGAAGGGTGGGCTGAGGTGGTGGTTGGGGAGGTGGTGGTGGTGAGGGGGGTTGTTTGAATTGGACAATGTTGGCGATGAGGATCACAGTTTGAATCCAAGGTTTGTGTTTCTTATAACCACTTCAGCAGGATTCACCACGCTCCAAATTTAGCGGCAGAGGGTGCCAACATGTGGGAGACAGTGGAGACAGAGAAAGCTGGAAACGGGTCAAGATGGTGCCTGGGATGTGTGTTGAAGAGGATGGAGAGATGAATGATGGAGGAGGGCAGAGTGGGAAAAAAGACAGAAAAAAGCACAAGAAAGGGATACAGTATGTTGTCTTCACATTTAATAATAAATCAAGTCTTACATACGCAATTATTTCCATTGAAAACCACAGACACAATTTACCCTTCAATACCCATTGAAATACAGATATGCACAGGTTACCTCTGACAACTATCTCACTAGAAAAAGACAAAACAGATACAAAATCTTACAGTATTTATGAACGTGTGACATTTGGGTTACACAGAACACATGAAATGTTTTTACGTTATTCATTTACAACACTGAAGGCTCATATGACTTTGAATAGAGTATTTACAATGCAACCTTATATAACTGGTTAGTAGCCTCTTACCTCTTGAATAGGGTTTACAATGCAACCTTATATAACTGGTTAGTAGCCTCTTATCCCTTGAATAGGGTTTACGATGAAATTGCCTGTCCTTTCAGGCAGTGATGTTTTTAGGCAGTGCTGCTTTAATAATTTATTGTAATTTCTATAATATAGTCACCCACACACCCAGAGCAGATGGTGTATCTAAAATTTTAAGGGACATTAGACTCCAAAATCAAATTTTAGACCTCGAAAGTAGTCTAATGTCAATAGGAGTCCACACATCTTACACTACACAACTTAATGGAAAACAGAAGCTCTGCATATCTGGAATTTACATGGTGCTTGTCTTTTACATTACTTTTATATTGTGACATATAACTGAATTCACAAACATGATGGCCTGGGACGTAGACTAATCTTGACCTTTGAGGTCTGAAAATGTGACATATAACTGAATTCACAAACATGATGGCCTGGGACGTAGACTAATCTTGACCTTTGAGGTCTGAAAACGTGACATATAACTGAATTCACAAACATGATGGCCTGGGACATAGACTAATCTTGACCTTTGAGGTCTGAAAACGTGACATATAACTGAATTCACAAACATGATGGCCTGGGACGTAGACTAATCTTGACCTTTGAGGTCTGAAAACGTGACATATAACTGAATTCACAAACATGATGGCCTGGGACGTAGACTAATCTTGACCTTTGAGGTCTGAAAACGTTTGGATTTAGAGGCTAATGTCTCTTTGATATATACACATCCGTATATTAAAGGCAGTTGTAAAAACATTGCAATATCATGAGATTGTGTATGTATTTATTTACTAGAAACTAAAGAATTTTTGTACTGTACTTTCATTCTGTGAAATACATCTGAATCCCAATTACTATCCTTAAGGATTACACTCTCTAATAAGACTGTCGATCAGAATATCATCAAAGATTTGGCAAAAATAATGAAGTAATGTTAACCAATTCAAAACACAACTGCAAAATGTTGTTTTTGTTCAATTCATTTAAAATGATTTTGAATTCAATTGAATTTCACACTTGAGAAGGGGGGGGAACATACTGGCACATTACATTTTGCACATTCAATGTGAGAAAACGTTTGCTGTCAACTAGCACACAAGTAATTTGGCATTGCGTTAATTCTTCACCTTTCATAAGTCAAGAACAGTATAGTGTCCCTTCAATGACCTACTGATTTATGCAAAATGAGGAGAGAAAAAAACATCCAAGACGATGAACAACTTGAACCCCTCTTTACACAACTTCAAATGATTCAATGTAAAATTGCAGGAGACTGTCCATTTCTCAACAGTCATAAGACAATACAGATAAAGTGCAATACCTCCTCCTCGCTACTAGCTATCGCTTTCATTTTTTGGGGGAAAACACCTTCGCCAGGGGCTGAATGGTAGCGCAAGCAAGAGAAATAGGGTTCCGCCCAAAATAAGAATGGCCCCTGCAAACCCAACACAGGATACTGACCAAGACAACTCATGATGCAACGGCACCGAGTGGTCACTGGCTAGGAAGGAGAGTACCGATTGGTTGAAAACAATAAGAGACAGGAGAATCAAGAGGCCTAAGAGAGAGGAGGAAAGAGTGACAGAGAAAGGGAGAGAGAGAAAGAGAGGGATAAAGCACAAAAGAGAGAGATATCAGGGGCTTGGTGTGTGTGGAGTTGATAAATACATTTTACTGGTGGGATGGTGGAGGTGGTATTGATAACTGTGATCTACTTCCCAGAGCATTAGAGTATATCAGGACTGTACAGATGCCATGACTAATGCCCTATGTATCTAATTAGTGAGCTCCCTTGATACCCTTGAATAATGGCTATATGGTTTTTTAAAGTGTTGAGTACCAGTAGCTTTTTTTGTTGCTGCATGCACAGGTTGACTCCTAAATGACTCCAAACACTCTGCAACTGTCACCCCCGGATCTGTTTCACCTGTCTTTATGACTGTCTCCACTCCACTCCAGGTGTCACCCATCTTCCCCATTATCCCTGTGTATTTATACCTGTGTTTTCTGTCTGTCTGTGCCAGTTCGTCTTGTTTGTCAAGTCAACCAGCGGTTTTCTCTCAGCTCCTGCTTTTCCCCAGTCTCTCGTTTTTCCTCGCCCTCCTGGTTTTGACCCTTGCCTGTCCTGACTCTGAGCCCACCTGCTTGACCGCTCTGCCTGCCCCTGAGCCTGCCTGCCGTCCTGCACCTTGGCCCCACCTCTGGATTTTTGACCTCTGCCTACCCTGACCCTGAGTCTAGGGCTGGGCAATTTGGCCAAAATATCATATCATAATGATATTTTTCAAATTTATGACGGTATTTGATGGTATTTTATATTTCTGATTAATTAAAGTTCTACATTTTCTTTCTGAGTAGTGCGTGACCCTAGAGTGGCAACACATATATTCAAAATTATTTCAATGGGTCTTTCTCCATTCAGATGATTTTATACTGTTCAATTCAACTTAATAATTTATTATAATAATATTTCCTGCATTGCCCTCAATTTCTGCATTTCCTGCACTCATTTGAAATCATTTCCACACTGCCACGATATGGGCAAAAATACTTGGCCTTATTTTTAACCAAATGTTGCAATACTGATTTAGATCAAAACTTTTGGAATCATGGAAATAGAATGTTTATTATAATTATATAGCTAGAATATAAATAATAGTGGGCACTTTGAATACAGTGTTTGACTTGACAATGAATGAAAATGCCATGGACAAGTTATTGTGACAGGGTAGGAACCAAAGTGATGTTCAGTGTTTCCTAGGGGACCCTATAATCTTTGGCTACATTAAATCTTTATTCATATAGCCAACATATTGCTTTGCCTATTCCTCTTTGATTTAGATGATACTGTTGCACAAACAACATGCTGATTTAAGCCTCCACCAGTACTGGTATCAGACTGTATTAGCTAGCTACGTTTGCTCTGACTTTTATCAGCCAGCTAACTAGCGATTAGCATTAGTGGCCAACACGATTTAGCTTAACTCGCTAAGAAAATACAAACTAGCTGTTTGCAGATGTAAGAAACACAAACTAATATTGTGGATTTATATTAAGATCAAAGTGGAAACAACTGGAAACAATTGTTGTCATCAACATTTTTGCTTGTGCTGCATTGACCATGCAGACTGAATGAAAGTGTCTCGTGGTCAAGCAACAACAAATGGGCTCCTTGAGTGACAGGGGGTGGGACTAGGTCTGTGTGGAAAGCGGCTTGGAGACAGTGGCGAGGGATGACTCAAGAAGTGGATTGAACTATAAAAATGGACGTTACACACGGTGTATCACATTTAACAAACCCAAACATTCCAATACCGTTATAGAAGGTAAAGTAAAAACCCAAACCATTCCGTGCAAAAATACCGGTATATAGTAAAATGTGGTATACCACCCAGCCCTACCTGAGCCTGCCTGCCGTCCTGTACTTTTGCCCCACCTCTGGATTACTGACCCATGCCTGCCCTTGACCTGTCTTGTGCCTGCCCCTGTTGGATTATTAAACTGTTGTTAATTCAATGTTGTCTGCATCTGGGTCTTACCTTCAAACCTGATAGTACGAACTGGCCATGACTGACCCAGCAGACCCGGGCAAGCTGCGCAACGCCATCTCCTCCCAAGGAGCCACCATTGGTAGGTTTGAGGAATTGCTTTGTGGCCTTATGGAGGGGGGCCAAACGTTGGCTGAACGCCATGAATGGGCGTTGGACATTTTGCTGGAGCATTTCCGCAGGTTATCTGCGAGGCAGCCTACCATGGTGGTAACCCCACAGCCTCTCAGTAACTCAGCTGTGAGCAGTGCAGTCTCATCGGTCACTCCATTCTCGGGAGCCCCGCTTACCTCCCCCGGAACGCTTAAATGGAGAGCCGAGTACCTGTCGGAGCGTTTCTAGCTCAGTGTGCCCTCATCTTCGAGCTTCAGCCCTCCTCCTTCCCCTCTTGGATCACTCCAAGATAGCCTAGCTCATCACGCTGATGTCCGGTAGAGTTCTCACCTGGGCTACTACTGTATGGGAACAACAGCCGGCCATTTGCATTTGAGTTTGTAGGAGAGGTGAAGAAGGTTTTTGATGCCCTGTTCTCCGGGAGAGAAGCTGCCCGGAAGCTAATCCAGTTTTTGGCAGAAGTCCCACAGTGTGGCAGACCATGAGGGGGGATTTCCAACGTTCGCAGCGGAGAGTGCTTGGAACCAGGAAACGCTGTTCGATATGGTCCTGAACAGCATCTCGGAGGAGGTCAAGGACGAGCTTGCTGCTCGGGAGTTACCTACGGATCTCGATTCCCTCATCGCTTTGACCATCTGAATCGATGCGCGATTACGGTAACGATGGAGGGAGAGGAAATTCGAGAACCCGAGCCTTCCCGACCTCCCCCGAGAGTTGCGAAGACGGCTAAGTCACCGCTTACCGAGCCTATGCAACGAGGCAAAGCTGGACTGTCGCCAGCGGAACGGCAACACAGGATCAACGCGAAGAGTTGTCTGTACTACGGGACTTTGGGTCATTTTCTGTCCTCTTGTCCTTTAAAATACCAGGCTCACCGGTAGGAGCGAGTACTCTGGTGGGCCATATGGGGAACTTTTCTGCTTCCTTTGCTCACACCCCTTTTCATGCCATCCTGCTGTGGGGAAACCAGTCGAAATCTCTCCGGGTCCTCATTGACTCTGGGGCCGATGAGAGCTTTTTGTACGCGACCCTCTCCATTCCCATGGATGTTGGAGCACTGGATGGGCGCTCTATAGGCCGGGTCACTCATAATACCACTCTCATCAACCTACGGATGTTAGGGAATCATAGCGAGGCTATTCAATGTCTGCTCATCAAGTCTCCTCAGATTCCCGTGGTTTTGGGATTCTCCTGGCTCCAGCGACACAATCCCCTCATCAACTGGTCTATGGATGCCATCGTGGGCTGGAGTCTGTTCTGCCACTCCCATTGTCTGAAGTCAGCGCAGCCCGCCCCGGGACATCTTCCTGGGGGCTCAGAAGGTGCCCCGGACCTCTCCGCCATCCCTGCGGAGTACCAGGGACCTCCGGGAGGTGTTCAGCAAGGCCCGGGCCACTTCGCTTTCACCGCACCAACCCAATGACTGCGGTATTGACCTTCTCCCGAGCACCACGCTGCCCAGGGGACGTCTGCATTCTCAGTCGGGTCCAGAGACCAAGGCTATGGAGACCTACACTACTGTTCAAAGGTTTGGGGTCACTTAAATGTCCTTGTTTTTGAAGGAAAATCTATTTTTTTGTCCATTTAAAATAACATAGATTTGATTAGAAATACAGTATAGGCATTGTTAATGTTGTAAAGGACTATTGTAGCTGGAAACAGCTGATTTTTGGTAGTTACCCGCTACCACTCATCTCCTCGGCCTTTAAGCCGCTCCAGGGGGCCACTGTGTATTCCAAGCTGGATCTACGGAACGCCTACCACCTGGTGCGGATACGAGAGGGGTACGAGTGGAAGACCGCCTTCAACATGGCCAGCGACCACTACGAGTATCTGGTCATGTCTTTTGGCCTCACCAATGCTCCTGCTGTGTTCCAGGCTCTGCTGAATGATGTTCTCTGTGACATGTTGAACCGGTTCATCTTCACCTACATTGATGACATCCTCGTCTTCTGGAATCAGTTGTTTGTGAAGGTGGAGAAGTGCGAGTTCCATTGCTCCACCATCCCCTTTCTGGGTTACAGCATCTCTTCTGGGAGTGTCCAGATGGATCCCGGGAAGGTGAGAGCGGTGGTGGATTGGCCTCAGCCTACATCCAGGGTGCAGCTGCAACGTTTCCTGGGGTGTGCCAACCTTTATACCGTTTTATCCGGGTTTACAGCACCCTGGCTTCCCCCCTGACTGCACTCACTTCTACCAAGGTCCTGTTCACGTGGTCCTCTGCTGCTGACCGGGTGTTCCCGGGACCTCAAACACCGCTTCATCACTGCTCCTATCTTGGTTCATCCTGACCCTTCCTGTCAATTCGTGGTGGAGGCCCGATGCTTCGGATGTCAGAGTGGGCTGTCCTGTCCCAACGTTCTGCCCTGGACATTAAGCTGCATCCCTGCGCCACCTTCTCCCACTGACTCAACGCCACGGAGAGGAACTACGATGTGGGGAATCGAGAGCTTCTCGCAGTGAAGATGTCATTGGAGGAACACTGGCTGGAAGGGACGGAACTTCCGTTCATTGTATGGACCTACCACAAAAACCTGGAGTATCTCCGCACCACCAAGTGCCTCAACTTCAGGCAAGCGAGATTGGCCCTGCTGTTTACCCGGTTCAACTTTTCCCTTTCTTACCGGCCAGGGTTCAAGAATGTCAAGCCGGATGCCCTGTCTCGTGCCCGGTGATGGTACTCAGCTGGGGTATAGGAAAACAGGTCTGGGAGGGGCAGCGGTCTTAATGTTTATGCCTGACGCTGTCCGCTCCACGGTCCTGAAGTGGGCCCATTCCTGCCACCTGGGTTCCCGTCGAACCTTGGCCTTCGTGCAACAATCCTTTCGGTGGCCTACTTTGGTGCAGCACGTCCAGTGGACATGGTCTCTGACCAGGAGCCTCAGTTCTCGTCTCGGTTCTGGAACGCGTTCTGCACCCTCATTGGGTCATCGGCCAGCCTGTCCTCTGGGTTCCACCCCCAGTCCAATGGCCAGTTGGAGCGAGCCAACCAGGATCTAGAGACTACTCTGCCTGATCTCCGCCAACCCCACCACCTGGAGCCAGTAGCTGGTGTGGGTCGAATACGCCTGCAATACCCTTCCCTGCTCTGCTACGTGCATATCTCCGTTTGAGTGTTCCCTGGTGTATCAGTCCCCGCCCTTCACCAAACAGCAGGAAGAGGTCGGCATACCTTCTGCCCAGATGTTTGTCCGCCACTGTCGGCGTACCTGGAGGAGAGCCCGGTCAGCCCTCCTCAAGACAACTTCCAGGTATTGACGACAAGTGGATCGCCTTCGGACCCTGGCACCCGTCTTCCTCATTATCTCCTGTGTATTTATACCTGTGTTTTCTGTCTGTCTGTGCCAGTTTGTCTTGTTTGCTAGGTCAACCAGCGTTTTTCTCTCAGCTCCTGCTTTTCCCCAGCCTCTCTTTTTTCTCAACTTCCTGGTTTTGACCCTTGCCTGTCCTGACTCTGAGCCCACCTGCTTGACCACTCTGCCTGCACCTGAGCCTGCCTGCCATCCTGCACCTTTGCCCCAGCTCTGGACTTTTGATCTCTGCCTACCCTGACCCTGAGTCTGCCTGCCGTCCTGTACCTTTGCCCCACCTCTAGATTACTGACCCCTGTCTGCCCTTGACCTGTCTTGTGCCTGTCCCTGTTGAATTATTAAACTGTTGTTAATTCAACATTGTCTGCATCTGGGTCTTATTGTACCTTCAAACTTGTTAGCAACATGGCGAAGTTTGCGTACTCCTCATGTCCTCGCTCCTCTCTTCTCGTCTCCTTCTCAAAACCCATTGGATGAAAAAGCCAAAGGTCTCTCCCCTCTGACCTTCTCCTCTAATGGGTTTGGAGAAGGAGATGAGGAGAGAGGACGCGAGGAGTATGCAATTGAGATCTTCCCAAGGTCTCATTAGACATGTCAAAATAGTAACATTTAATCATTGTAGTTATACATGTACAGTATGTCACCATGGCTGCCATATGTCTACTCACTCACCTGACAGAATGAAGCAAACCGATGCAGCCTTGAGGAAGAATGATTCTCCTTTGCTGAGGGCTGTGGTGATGCATATGGCCCCTGTGACCATCAGGAAGAGACCGAAGAGGGCCATCATGGCCGCCGCCACATTCAGACCTGGGAAGAGAGAAACGGTTATCGTCTTGATACAGGTACATTCCATTATTCATAGTACACTGGCACCAGGTACATTTACATTTGAGTCATTTAGCAGACCCTCTTATCCAGGGCGACTTGCAATGAGTTCATTCAACTAAGGTAAGTAAAATAACCAAATAAGTTCAACCTTATTCAAAATGGCCAATCTACAAAAGGTAAAGTCCTTGCATCCACTTGTAATTCTCACAGATATTGGTACATCCCCTCACTGATATACTCTAGGGAAGCGTTTCCCAAACTCGGTCCCGTGGACCCCAAGTAGTACACATTTAGTTTTTTGCCCTAGCACGACACAATTGATTCAAATAATCAAAGCTTGATGATGAGTTGATTATTTGAATCAGCTGTGTAGTGCTAGTGTAAAAAAACTAAATCTGCTCCCCCTTGGGGTCCCCAAGACCGAGTTTGGGAAATGCTGCCCTAGGAGTTACCGACTTGCCTAGAGGATAATAGAAACGTTAAACATCGCACTCCTGGTACGTAGGGCATCATGCCCATTGAAACTAACAAAAAATCCAGAAGATAGTTTATTTTGCGCATAATAAATCCAAAGAAAAATTATTTGGCCATCAGTGCCCCTCTTTAAAAAATGTGGCGCATGACAACTTGTCACGCCCTGGTCTTCGTATTTTGTGTTTTCTTTATTAATTTGGTCAGGCCAGGGTGTGACATGGGTTTTGTATGTGGTGTGTTTTGTCTTGGGGTTTTTGTTAGGTATTGGGTTTGTACTATAGTAGGGGTATCTAGCATAGTCTATGGCTGTCTGGAATGGTTCTCAATCAGAGGCAGGTGTTTATCGTTGTCTCTGATTGGGAACCATATTTAGGCAGCCATATTCTTTGAGTGTTTCGTGGGTGATTGTCCTTTTGTCCTTGTTCTGTCGCTGTGTCACTTTGCACCAGTATTAGGCTGTTTCGGTTTATCGTGTTACGTTTATTTTTATTTTTTTGTATTTGATCGTGTTTACTTTGTCCCATTAAACATGGATCGCAATAGCCACGCCGCATTTTGGTCTGACTCTCTTTCACCTAAGGAAAACCGTCACACACCTCTGGTTTAGAGCTCATGAAAAGAATTAAAAGGATTTCACAATTTTCCCACATTGACCCATGAAGAAACAGTCCTACTGACTTCAATGCTATAATGGTGAAAGGAGTAGGTGGAATACATTTTAGACACTTACTGCAGTCAATGGCTGACCCAGTGCAACATAGATGACAGACTTGAGGAAGAAAGAAAGTGTGTGGGTGGGCAAGGTGAGACATGGGTTGAAAGAAGGCAGGGGACAAGCTGACTCACTCTTTTCTGTTGTTTTCTGGAAGATGACGGCATTCTCTCCAGTGGTGTAGAACTTGAAGTAGGTGCAGTTGGATTCTAAAGGAGATAGGGAGAGACAAGGAACTTATTTGAAACAGATGGAGACCTTATCAACTTGCACATCACCATAATCTTATTGCGACTCATAAGGCTTGCGGCACACTAATTATTATGCATTCGTGCACATCGATGACAATGCCAAGGTTATGTCTTCTATGCAATTAGTGTTATGGCATCTTGTAGTCTGATAAAAGGTAGTTTATTCTACATATAGACGGCCCTCTCTAGTAAGACATTTTGGTACAGTATTTGTGGGTAATACGTGTGTGAGTTTAAGGTAAGCGTCTATCCCTACAGAATGTAAATGTATATTGCAGTCCATCTGTGACCGTCTACACCTGAAGGCCAGTCATTGGATTATGGCCACAATACAAATAACTGATATCTAGCTGTAACTAACAGTGGGGCTATAGCTAAGTAATGATATAATTGTCACTTCTGGCCTTGAAATTTGGGATAGTGGAATTTGGCTGAACTACCCCTTTAAAATCTGGCATAAAGGGCCACAGGATTTGTCAAGAGAGTGTTTTGAATGTATGAGTTTGAGTGAATGCGGTTTGGTTTACACAATTTGCCAGTATGCAAAAAATGGGTCTGGGATTTCTGATAGGTGATTTTGTACAGATTGGATTGCATGAGTTTGAGTGGATACCGTTTGGTTAACACAAAATAATGTAGGCCTATTCATGCAACTCCTGAGCAGTTACCTCCGGGCAATTCAGCCGGCCCACAGCTCTCTCGCTCAGGGTCTATGTCAGCCACCCACAGAGTCCGGGTGCATCCTTTCCACAGCCCGTAGTGTGCTGCCAGACATGTCTGGTTGTTGTAGAAGTTCTTGGGCGGAGACAGCACCACCCAATACTCTGTGCCCAAGCCCAAGACAGTCAACACCACACCCACGATGGCCACGAAGAACGCCAGCTTGATCTTGCCCTCCTGGACCTCGCTCATGCCTCCTGATGTTGACGCTTTTGCACGGCGCTTAACTCCCATAGCACCAGCCCCAGCCCCTCTGCCACCCATGACACCGGTCAGTCCCAGAGTACCTGCTCCGGCTCCTACTCCCGCCCCTGGTGGAATCGGCCTGCCATCCTCTTCGTGCAGAAAGAAGGTGGACCACATGGCTTTTCAGATGTTTACGATTGAAAAAAAATATATGAATAATGGATAAAGACAGGTAGAGAGTGTAGGAGACCCCTACACAGGGAATGGGTTTATATTGTGAGGTGGCAGTGGAGCGATAGAAAGGATGGTAGACAGGGAAAGAAGGGAAATGGGATTTAGCAGCACTGACTCCGTTTATAAAGCAAATATACCAAACCCACCATAAAAAAAGGATAAGGCATATTAAGGATTATCAGTGCAGAAAATATATATATTTGTGGGTTGTTGTTTTTTTGAGTCGGCACAAATCATTAATAGTTAGGTATTAACACCAGACATCGAAAGCTTGATGTAAAAGGTGGTTTGTAAGAAGTATGCAATAAGCGGGTCATAATGAAAAATGGTTCAAAAGATAGAATAGATTAGGAAAAAAAAGATCAAAAAGAGAGGTAGCTTCCGTGTAAATGTCGGGAAACAGCGATATGGAGGACAAGCCAGGAGGGAGAACGCAGCTTATTCTAGAAGAAAAAACAAGAAAAAAACAACAACAATGAGTTTTAACATCAGTAGAAGAAAAATCTACTGACTTTAATCCATCACAATGTTAGTACAAACTAAAATGAACAACTGCCATGTTACCTTATAGAGTCTGATCCAATCCAACATGGCAAGTATCATTTTGATGCTGCAAAGAATACTTTCCAACTGCGTGGTTGGATATCAAGTCTGAACCAGCACATGTTCATGAGTGCTAAATTGATACTTTCTCACCTTTTTCATAGCAAATATTGTGTGCACCAGTGGAGGTCAGTACCGTTTTAAGATGAGGGCAGACACAAAAAATGTTTATGAGCATGACCTTATTTCTATTACAGCATATTGGATGACTGTCATTCATATTTCATTCACCCAGCTCAATGTAACATCGATAGGTTTAGGCTACTACATGATACTCCAATTTTCCCTATACCCATCATGAGGTTGTTACAACCTAGCCTATGAATAAAAGTTTACAACATAAGTGCACAGGTCGAGAGATGTTTTGTAATCATGGTGGCAGATTGTGTTACATTCAATACCGCCTTGCACACACTTTTGCCTGCATCTAACGTTTGCTGATCTAGGGTGTAATCATTAGTCCTACAGTTGAAAACGAGAGTTGCTTTTGGACAAATTCAGGTATGTCTATCCCTGTTTCGTCACGTTTGCTTCAGTTTAAGAAACATTTTTCAACAGAATTGGAGGAATGAATGCACCCCTGATCACACGCAAACACAGTTCACTTTCATAGCAGCCATAAACAAAGAGCATGATCACTTTCTTTGTTGAATTCCTTTTCGCATCTACGCGCGCTACTCCTCTCTCACCTTTTTCCTTCACTTGCGGACTTCAGTGCACAACACATTAGCTGTCTGTGACCAGGCGGATTTTTTTTTTTCAAGCCAACCCATAACATAACCGCTAACTGCTACACACAGCCTACATCGTTGTCACTATATTATCTAACGCCATAGTCAACATAGCTAATAGAACTAACGCATTAGTCAACCTGCTACAATCATGCAGTACAGTGTACAGTTAGCAATAAGTTTAGCAGTTACACCGGCAGGCCCCGGTGGCAATAAATTAATAAAACCTTCCTTGACTTGGAAGACTTCCAGTGTTGGATAGCCTTAGCCAGCTAGCTAATCTAGCACCCCTCTCCGTTTGAGCTGGGTGTTTGAGTGGGCTAAACTAGCTAGCTAAATACTGTAAGTGAAAGTGAAAAAAATACTACAAAAACTAGCTCTCTCGTTCTCCATCTTCAATTTTGAAGAAATGTATTTGTTAACTGTAACTATTGTCTTTCTATCTCTTCGAGTCAACTCCTCACCACAAGTTATGCACTGCAATGCAATCTGTAGCTTATGCTCTCAGTCCTAGATTAATTCTCTGATCCTTTAATTGGGTGGACAAAATGTCAATTCATGCTGTAAGAGCTCTGATAGGCTGGAGGACGTCCTCTGGGAGTTGCCATAATTACTGTGTAAGTCTATGGAAGTTGAGCCTCCTAGGTTTTGTATTGAAGTCAAATGTACTCAGAGGACAGAAACTAGCTGTCCTCCGGCTACACCATGGTGCTACCCTACAGAGTGCGGCTTAGGCTACTGTAGACCTTCATTGTGTGTTTTAATTATTTGGTGACGTGAATATATTTTGTATAGTTTAATCTAAAAACGATAGTTGTTTTTTTTATTCCACTATTTTTATGAAATTCTCTGAGGTGCCTCCACTGGTATGCACATGTTACTTCAGTTACTATCATTTAAGTCGGCGTTGTGTTAAAGTCACTTACACATTTAAAGAAATATATCTATATTGACTAGAGACTGCAAGATGGACAACAGTAGTAATTATCCTACACATAGCTACCTTACAAAGAAGTCTAAGCAACTAGTATGCCAACTAAAAATAAGACAATGAAACGGTTTCATCACAAATATTTGCACAGCATTACGGTTAACCTCGCATGGTATACAAATGGACAGCTTAATGAGAGGAAGCTCTGAACCATAGAGGTTACAATTACAGATGCAAAACAGTCCTCTATGATTCAGTTCTGAATACTTAAAGTGCCTCGCAAGATTCCATTCAAATAAACGTATTCAATTACAATACCCATTGAAATATACAACAGTGTGATCAACATGAAATTGAAATCAGCAAAAACACAAACGGCAACAAATGCAGAGACCCCAGAGCAACATTCACAAGGCCACCATTTGAGCATAAGCAATTCAGTTTATTTTTTCAGCGCTGTCATTAAAAATCTACAACGGACACAAATGAATTAACTTCTACTCATTTTGCTTTGCTATAGACTTTAGTCATGACCACGGTACGAATCATAACAATGATATGAAGAAGTTGCTGACCTGCTTGGTGTGTGTGTGTGGTTCAGTTCGGGAATGAAATAGGGCGAGGCGAGGAGAGGGAGTGAGCGAGAGAGGGATCGCAGAGGAAGAGAGGAGAGGAGGTATGGGCAGTGGAAAGAGGGTGGAGGCCAAAGTAGCCGTGTGTTGCAGAGAGTTGATGAATGGGTGGGTTTAGTAACTATGTGGCCACATGCCTACGTGGTGTTTGAAAGTGTATATGTTTGTTTAGACATGCACGTATGGTTGTGCTGGAACTGTCTGTCTTTGCTGGCCCCTGTAAAATGTATTTTCAAGAATATGCGTCATGAGTGTGTGGTCTCTATATCACTCTGTCGTGTGTGCGTGCGTGCGTGAGTATGTGTGTGTGTGTGTGTGTGTGAGCATGCACCCGTTACTGTGTGTGTGTGTGTGTGTGTGTGTGTGCATGTGTGTTTGCGTGTGCCTGCACCTGATAGTGTGTTTGTCTGAGTGAGAGAGCGTGTGTACACGAGAGAGTTTGGTGTGTGTGTTTCTTCATTCTATTTTTGACAACCACCTGTTAATGACATTAAAAAAAATAACTAGAGGCACTGGACCCCCGACAAGGTTATGTCATGAAAGGGGGTGGAGGTAAATTCCTGGGGCTTCTGCTAGTATTTTGTTGATTAAAGAATTGTGGCTGCAACACTTCAAAAAAGAAACTCTGCATATAGCCTTGAACGTGTGACGTAGGTGGAGCAAGATCGAGTAACGGCAAGGGGCAAACCAAATACTCTGCCTCAGCTGACAACTTCAAACCCACGATTTATCCATGGTCAATCTGGGTTTGTGTAGGAAACAGTATTATCTGATTACAGCTAAGCAACTGGACTTGCAGGATCTATTCACAGGGTCTATATCACTTAACGGTAATGTACCCTTGAGCAAGATCCAACCTGTATTGCTTGAGTTAATGCAAAGTCTATTTTAAAGCGGCTATATAAAGCGGCTATGCAAAAGTAAGTGTGACTTCTGTACATTGCCCTAGATAAAGGCGTCCTCTTGGCAGGAGGAAGAAGAAATGGGGACATTTTAGAAATGTACTTGATGTCTTCCATTCTAAAGGTGACATTATTACAATTGTTGCTGGGGAGACAATTTGGGAATGATTTATAAAACCTCAAAATCAAGTTGACTCAAAAGTAAATGTCACTTTCTCCTGTATCGGAAAGTTGAAAGAAAAATGTGATCATGCATGTAAATCTTTTATGCCGCCACTGCCCAATGCAGAACCTTATACAGTGAGTGCAGTGGGGATGGCTGTTACCAGCACATACCGTTCAGATCCTATGTCCTGAAGCACATACTGTACAGTACACAACATAGGCATAAGGACCTCAACACCATACCACAACTCCCGATCAGGGGGAAAGACCTATGTAGTTAGGTCATAGAGGGAATCCAGGGATGACTGTCTCCAAACCTTGCTACGCTGAAAGACAGGAGGAGGGTAATCAGTTAAAGCCAGTTGAAAAACAGTGATCCTGAATTGATTCATTGACTTGTTTAATGTATTTATTGCACAGGGTTTTGCATAAAAAAATGACGTATACTGTATGAACAAATAATTGTTTAACAAAAATACATGTACTGCTGGTATGTATATCTGGGCCCACGTAATAACATATTAGTCTATAAGAATGCAACGCAGGGTTAGTTGTGACCTCTCTGGTCTGAACTGTGCTTCAACAGAGTTGGTCGTTATGCGACTGGAAACGTTCATTCACGTAGGGAAGTATTCTCCTGGCAGTGACAGAATGCTGCAGTCAGATGTGCTCAGCATTGTGATAAGTAATGAGAGAGACCGGGCCGTGTTCGAATACAGAAATGCATCCTTCCTTCCTTGTTTCCTCAAATATCTTTGAAATGCATCCTCCCTTCCTTGCGTCCTTGAGGCAAGCAGAGATTTATACGTGATTGGATAGGTGTAAGAAATGTTACCACCCCATTACTTTCACCAATCCAACTAATTGATATCTCTGATTACTTCCAGGAAGGTAGGAGGGAAGGATGCGTTTCTGAAGTATTAGAAAAGGGTCCTGGACTGCGACTTACTACGAAACTGTAGCAGCAAATTATCTCCATAAGATGGCACTACCAGTCAGAGCTTTGTGGGGCTGCAGTACAGGACAAAATGAGCCCCCCTGATTTAAAAGGCATGCATGGCGAGGATGAATTCTAATGCGTAATATGATTAGACCAGTGTGCGGGGGATTCATACGGGACAAAGTTGGGGTTGGGTTGCGTTGTGCTGTTGTGGTCTATGGATAATACATTACTATTATAAAAAAAGGCTTCAAAGTTGACGAAGAGCTGAAACATGTTGGATGGTCTGGTGTGCTATCTAAGGCTTGGAGTGGTACTTAATGCCTTATTTGGCGAGTATGGCATGGAGTTCTTTCTGAAAATGGGACCTGACACGTGAAATGTAAGGTTTATTATAGGTTAGCTGCAGTATAGCTAGAAGGATTGTATATGGTGTGGTATTAAGGTTTAGTAGGGTACATTGCATTGTGGTGCACTATGTGCTGTCAGTATGGCAGTGCATCTACTCCTCCCTGCCTATGAGCTGCATTATAGCCAGTGGTAATACTGTGCTTCCTTCTCTCTCTGATTATATTAAGGTCCTGGCTGACGCAGAGAGAGATAAGGGGATTGCCACAGGAGGAGCGCCTGCCAGTTCTGTGCACTGTGAAGAAGAACGATTACTCATCAACCTCCTTGTCTCTCTCTCTCTCTCAATTTTTCTATCACTCACTTAGTGACACACAGACCCTTTCTCTGTTGATTTACTCTATCAACAATTATTTGTCACACTATTCTCGCTCTCACTCATATTTCCCTATCTCAATTTTCTCTAAACAAATTTCCTCTCCCATTTCACCTGACAACATTATCGTTGTGAAGACAGTGTGAAAGAGAAATTACCGTTACTGGTGTTATACCTAGTACTGATGTGCACTCAGTATAATGTTTCAACAGCAGCCTATCAAAAGTAACGGAAATCAAATCAAATGTATTTATAAAGCCCTTTTCACATTAGCAGATGTTACCAAGTGCTTATACAGAAACCCAGCCTAAAACCCCAAACAGCAATCAATGCAGATATAGAAGCACGGAGGCTAGGAAAACCCCCCTAGAAAGGAACCTAGGAAGAAACCTAGAGAGGAGCCAGGCCCTGAGGGGTGGCCAGTCCTCTTCTGGCTGTGCCAGGTGGAGATTATAAGAGCACATGGACATTAAGGCCAGATCGTTCTTCAAGATGTTCAAATGTTCATAGATGACCAGCAGGGTAAAATAATAATCATGGTGGATGTATAGGGTGCAACAGGTCAGCACCTCAGGAGTAAATGTCAGTTGGCTTTTCATAGCTGTGAATTCAGAGGTCTAGACAGCAGGTGCGGTAGAGAGGGAGAAAGGGGGGGGGTTAAACCTTGTCGTGCTGCTGCTAGAGTTATCACGTCTGGTGAACAGGTCAGGCTTCCATAGCCACAGGCAAAAGAGAAGAAACTGGATCAGCAGCATGACCAAGTGGACTGGGGACAGCCAGGAGCACACTTAAGTTCACACAGGACACCAGATAAGACAGGAGAATTTAGGAAAGATAGGAAAGAGTAATGCTAGCCCCCCTGCACATTGACTATTGTAGCATGGATACTGGAGGATGAGACGGGAGGGAGGGATCGGGGGACACTGTGGCCCTGTCCAAGGATACCCCCGAAACAGGGCCAACCAGGCAGGATATAAGCCCACCCACTTTGCCAAAGCACAGCCCCCACACCACTACAGGGATATTAGCAGACCACCAACTTACTACCCTGAGACAAGGCTGAGTATAGCCCACGGATATCTCCTCCACCTCATAAGCCCGAGGGGGCGCAAAACAGGAGAGTAGAGCATTGCAGTGGTCTAATCTAGAAGTGACCAAAGCATGGATTGGCATTTCTGCATACTTTTTGGACAAAACATTTCAGATTTTTGCAATGTTAAAACTTCTTTGGGATAGGGGGCGGTATTTTCACGTCCGGATGAAAAGTGTGCCCAAAGTAAACTGCCTGTCACTCAGGCCCAGAAGCTAGGATATGCATGTAATTGGTAGATTTAGATAGAAAACACTCTAAAGTTTCTAAAATTGTTAAAATTATGTCAGTGAGTATAGCAGAACTGATATGGCAGGCAAAACCCAGAGGACAAACCACCCCCACCCCCAATTTGTTTTTACCTTACCACTGTTTTCAATGGCTAGTACTCCAATTATAAGTCCAAGTCCTCCCAAATTCCAGTTCCTAGGGCTTCCACTAGATGTCAACAGTCTTTAGAAAGAGTTTCAGGCTGGTTTTTGGAAAAACGAGCCAGAAATTGTAGTTTTTATAGGTGGCTCCCATTTTGGCTGTAGTGTTTCCAAGCGCGTGGAGGAAAGCTTGTTCTTTCTTATTTATCTCCGGTAAAGACAATAACGATTCTCCGTCTTAAATGTTATTGTTTATTTGCGTATTAGGATACCTAAGGTATGACTATAAATGTTGTTTGACTTGATTGGGAAAGTTTATTAGTAACGTTTGGGATTCATTTGTATGCATTTTGATGGAGGGAAACTGAGTCGATTATTGACTGAAGTGCGCCAGTTAAACTGAGTTTTTATGGATATAACGAAGGACATTATCAAACAAAAGGACCATTTGTAATGTAACTGGGACCTTTTGGAGTGCCAACAGAAGAAGATCTTCAAAGGTAAGGCATATAGTATATCACTATTTCTGACTTTCGTGTCGCAACTCCCTGGTTGAAAATTATTTGTTATGCATTTGTGTGCTGGGCGCTGTGCTCAGATAATCGCATGGTTTGCTTTCACCGTAAAGCATTTTTGAAATTTGACACCACGGCTGGTTTAACAACAAGGTAAGCTTTATTTTGATGTATTGCACTTGTGATTTCATGAAAGTTTAATATTTATAGTATTTCTTTGTTTCTTGGGACCTAGAACTAGCATAACGGTTTTGTCCGAGTTTAAAAGTAAAACATTTGCCGTCTTCCACTTCCTTATATCTGAAACACAGGCTTCCTTGGTAGGCTTCACCATGTTCAAAATGTACTGCTGTGTGTCGTCCATACAGCAGTGAAAGTTGATATTGTGTTTCCGAATCACATCACCAAGATGTAGAATATTTCCTGAAAACAATAGTGGTCCTAGAACGGAACCTTAAGGAACACCGAAACTTACCATTGATTTGTCAGAGGACAAACCATCCACAGAGACAAACTAATATCTTTCTGATAGATAAGATCTAAAGCAGGCAATAACTTTTCTGTGTAGACAAGCGATTATCGACTTTTATCCCAAACAGATTTAACGATTGACTAAAACATAATAATTTCAAACCTTGCTGACATTTATATAAGATCCCGTGTCTCTATATTATGGGTAAGAATACTTGGGAACAGACATCTTAAATTAAGATCACTTGGAGCTGATTTCTGGTGTTTTTGCAGTCTTATGTCCAACAATGAAAATTCCACATACAAAGAAAATATGTGTACACTACCGGTCAAAGGTTTTAGAACACCTACTCATTCAAGGGTTTTTCTGTATTTTTACTATTTTCTACATTGTAGAATAATAGTGGAGACATCAAAACTATGAAATAACACATATGGAATCATGTAGTAACCAAAAAACCTGTTAAACAAATCAAAATATATTTTGTTTGAGATTCTTAAAATCAAATACAATTTGAATCAAATAAAAAGACGTTCAGTCTTTGGATAACAAAGTTGATGAGCTTAGAGCAAGGATTTCTTTCCAGAGAGACATTGGGGCCTGTAACATACTTTGTTTCATGGAAACATGGCTCTCTCGGGATACTCTGTCGGAGTCAGCACGGTAGCATTCGCGGGAAACTGAAAGCGCGAACCACCGCATTTAACAATGGCAAGGCGACTGGTAATATGGCAGAATATAAACAGTGTAGTCATTCACTCTGCAAGGCAATCAAACAAGCTAAACGTCAGTATAGAGACAAAGTGGAGTCGCAATTCAACAGCTCAGACATGAGACGTATATGGCAGGAACTACAGACAATCACGGACTACAAAAAGAAAACACTCACCTCTGTCATCATGAAGTGCTTTGAGAGACTAGTCAAGGATCATATCACCTCTACCTTACCTGCCACCCTAGACCCACTTCAATTTGCTTACCTCACCAATAGATCAACATACGATGCAATGGCCTTCACTCTACACACACGATGTCACGCCCTGGCCTTAGTATTTTGTGTTTTCTTTATTATTTTGGTCAGGCCAGGGTTTTTTTGTAGGTTATGGGATTGTGGTTTAGTGAAGTAGTCTAGGTAAGTCTATGGTTGCCTAGAGTGGTTCTCAATCAGAGGCAGGTGTTTATCGTTGTCTCTGATTGGGAACCATATTTAGGCAGCCATATTCTTTGAGTGTTTCGTGGGTGATTGTTCCTGTCTCTGTGTTTGTTGCACCAGATAGGGCTGTTTCGGGTTTTCACGGTTCTTGTTAATTTATCATCTTCATTAAAGTTGTATAAAGATAACCACGCTGAATTTTGGTCCTCCTCTCCTTCGACGGAAGAAAATCGTAACACACGAGGAATCATACGTACACAAATGTAAGCAAGGTTTGAAATGATTATGATTTAGTCAAACACATCTGTTTGGACTTCTTGTGGTCAATTAGTATTCGACAAATTATTTGTAATCATGTTCCTCCAGAAAAAAGTTGATAATCCCTGGTCTACACAGAATAGTTATTGCCTGGTTCAGATCTTATCTATCAGATATATATTATATTTTTTTCTCAGAACTTGGGGGGACAAATGTAACCACCCGCGGTCCACCAGTTGACGAACCCTGTGGTAGACCCATTAGGGTTTCCAAACTCTCCAAAGAATGTGGTTGTTGATGGTGTCAAAAGCCACACTAAGTTCTAGGAGCAGGAGAACAGATGCAGAGCCTTGGTCTAATTAACCACCTTCCCGAGTGCAGTCTCAGTTCAATGACTGGTCTAAAACCAGACTGTACTGTTTCGTATACATTATTTGTCTTCGGGAAGGCAGTGAGTTGCAGTGAACATACTCTAGGCTGATAGTTTTTTACATTTTCGGGGTCAAGGTTTGGGTTTTTCAGGAGAGGCTTTATTTCTACCACTTTTAGTGAGTTTGGCGCGCATCTGGAGGATAGGGAGCCGTTTATTATGTTCAACAAACTAGGGCCAAGCACAGGAAGCAGCTCTTTCATTAGTTTAGTTTAGAGTTCATACAGACAATCGCACGTCAAATTCAAGGATTTAAGTACTTTTTCAAGCACTAATATTTATTTTCAAGGACCATCAATTTGATAATAGTTGCTATTATGCAATTGTTTCTAGTTGCCACCAGATGGCGGCATATCACCACAACCTCCTATATTTTTTTTACCAACTTACTATCTAGCTAGCTAATGGCATTTATAATCCACTTCTTCAATCAGATTGTTAACTAACTAGCAAATATATTAAAGCTGCCTGATAAAGCTAGCCAGTTTATAGTAAAGCTAGGATAAATGTCTGAGGCTAGCTAACGCAATAGCGGCTGTCAATGCAATGGCTGGTCTGGAGTTCATCTGAAATGTACCGTTATACACTACATGACAAAAAGTACGTGGACACCTGTTCGTCGATCATCTCATTCCAAAATCATGGGCATTAGTATGGAGTGGGTCCCCCTTTTTCTGCTACAACAGCCTCTACTCTTCTTGGAAGGCTTTCCACTAGATGTTGGAGCATTGCTGCGGGGACTTGCTTCCATTCAGAAACAAGAACATTACTGAGGTGGGTGATTAGGCCTGGCTCACAGTCTGCATTCCAATTCATCCCAAAGGTGTACGATGGGGTTGAGGTCAGGGCTCTGTGCAGGCCAGTCAGGTTCTTCCATACCGATTTCGACAAACCATTTCTGTATGGACCTCACTTTGTGCACGGGGGCATTGTCATACTGAAACAGGAAAGGGCCTTCCCCAAACTGTTGCCACAAAGTTGGAAGCACAGAACCATCTAGAATGTCACTGTATGCTGTAGAGTTAAGATTTCCCTTCACTGCAACTAAGGGGCATAGCCTGAACCATGAAAAACAGCCCCGGACCATTATTCCTCCTCCAACAAACTTTACAGTTGGCACTGTGCATTGGGGCAGGTAGAGTTCTCCTGGCATCCGCCAAACCCAGATTTGTCCGTCAGACTGCCAGATGGTGAAGCGTGATTCATCACTCCAGAGAACACATTTCCACTGCTCAAGAGTCTAATGACGACAACATTTACACCACTCCAGCCGACACTTGGCATTGCATATGGTGATCTTAGGCTTGTGTGCGGCTGCTCGACCATGGAAACCCATTTCATGAAGCTCCCAACGAACAGTTCTTGTGCTGATTTTGCTTCCATAGGCAGGTTGGAACTCAATAGTGTGTTGCATCTAAGGACATACAATTTTATCCCGCAACGTGCTTCAGCGAGCTTGTGTGGCCTACCAATTTGGGGCTGCTCCTAGATGTTTCCACTTCACAATAACAGCACTTACAGTTGACCGGGGCAGCTCTAGCAGGGCAGGAATTTAACGAACTGGAAAGGTGGCATCCAATGATGGTGCAATGTTGAAAGTCACTAAGCTCTTCAGTTAGGTCATTATACTGCAAATGTTTGTCTATGGAGATTGCATGGCTGTGTGCTCGATGTTAAACACCTGTCAGCAACGGGTGTGGGTGAAATAGCCGAATCCACTAATTGCAACTTGGCTATCCTCACCAAAAGGCGATAGTTCTCTTGTATAGTAAGAGTACAGAGACTGCAATGAGAAGGCATAACTTAGCATTTTTTTGGGCCGGAGGAGGTCCTGCAGATCTATGTCCAGATAAAGCGTCCGGGGTAAAAAAGTAGTATGAGGACAAAACTAAAACTAAGACCTTGGTAAACATATACAACGTTTGATTAAATAGTCATTAGGAGTTTATATGTTTGGCAAGTAGCCAAGTAGCAACAAAGAGAACAGCAGTACGGAGACAATTCAGAAGTGTATTGCGTCACCAGCCACGTGAAAAAGGGAATGTCCGTCCAACCATTGCAGGAGACACAAAATGGCCGTCCAGCCACTCAACAAAGTATTTTATTTCCCCAAAGGATCATTTAGCTGGCCAGGTGTTCAACCACACCTCCCTAATTGGATTTCACAACAGGAACGGACATCAATTGAATGCCCGACAGCCTCAAGACACGACAGGACACCTCACCGGACTGAATGGCTCCAGCCATTCTACACTGAAGCTAAATTAAGATGACCCTGGATGGCCCCATCACATGTGGGAACCGGTCACTCAGCAGATTGGCTTGTTGGTGTGAAAGAGATACAACTGGCTGAGACACATGTCCCTAATTTACCCTGCGGCCAAATGTATTCATAGTGCGACTGCCTGGCACTGCTGGTAGACTTGGCTGAACGTTTCTGGTGTCATCTTTTTTACTTTATGTAAATAGAGTGAAATGCACACGGCTCTATAGTCCTGGCTATTAGAAACACTTACAGCACCTTCAGAAAGTCTTCACACCCGTTGACTTTTTCCACATTTTGTTGTGTTACAGCCTGAATTTGAAATTGATTACACTTAGATTTGGTTGTCCCTGGCCTACACACAATACTCCATAATATCAAAGAGGAATTCTGTTTTTAGACATTTTTACAAATGGATTAAAACGGAAAAGCTGAAATGTCTTGAGTCGAAAAGGGTTCAACCCCTTTTGTTATGGCAAGCCTAAGTAAGTTTAGGAATAAAAATGTGCTTAACAAGTCACATAATAAGCTGCATGGACTCATTGTGTGCAAAAACAGTGTAAACGTATTTTAAATGAGTACCTCATCTCTGTACACCAAACAAACAGATAGTTTTAAGGTCCCTCAGTCGAACAGTGAATTTCAAACACAAATACGACCACAAAGACCAGGGAGGTTTTCCAATGCCTCGCAAAGAAGGGCACCTATTGGTAGATGGGTAAGAAAAAAAAAACAGATATTAAATATCTCCATATACACCTATATACTGTATGTAAATGAGATATTTATGCATTTAATGTTCAATGTGCAAAAATGTCTAAAAACATGTTTCCACTTTGTCATCTTTGTGTGAGGAAAAAAAATATGTCATCCATTTTGAAATCCGTGGAATCAGTCAAGGGGTATGATTACTTTCTGACGGCACTGTATGTAGCCTCGTAGCTGGCGACGGTAGATAGAGGATGAGTCATATAGACAGAAGGGTAGAACCGCGCTTCCTCTCAACCCCAGAGAAATAATCAGATGGCAGCATACTGTAATACTTATGTTCAGAGTTTGCCACTAATGTTCAGACAAAGTGATGTTCACTTTTCCATGCTCTCCCCAATCTTTGGCCAGTGCACTTAAAGCTGCGGCATTACGTAACAGAAGTCTGGCAACAGAACATTTTATTTTTTCAAACCGGCAATGTATGCAGGCAATTCCATGTGAAACTTAAAATGATCTACAATTTTTTTTTATTTTACTTGAGCCTTTTTCAATTTGAATGAATAAAGATATTAGAATTTAATTTAAATGATTCAGTCTTTGATTCCATTAAAAGGGGAAACTGAACTATCCCATAACCTGTCTATATGGTACAACTTCCTGTGGTAAATAAAGGAATGTGTTTGGGGGAAGTTGAGACGTCAGTCATCATTAGCATGCCTTGGACCCAGTCAATAATTAATTCCAGCCACAACACTGAAGATATTGGTGTGGTGCTCCAAAAAGATCCCAAAGCTGTTAAGTCTATTATTGTGGTACCATAACAACAATAATTAGGGTCAGAGGCTAGAAGGAAAGGCCTATGTTTAGCACCATCGAGCCACAAATAGTAAAGAGCCCAGATCAGGGTTATGAAATGTGCTTCGTTGTGATCTTATAGGTTGGATGAGACTGTGTGACTGTTGCCAATGCCAAGGATTTTACCCTCTTCCATCAATGGGGCTTTTTTCATTCCTGTGCAAAATGTGTACTTGGCAAAAGAGTTAATACAACAATAATCAGTTTTGGCCAGTGTTAACCTCTTACACTGTAAATAACTAAATGTAATTCAAACCAGGGTGTCTGTAGTGAATCTTCTAGCACTGAGATGCAGTGCCTTAGACTGCTGCGCCACTCGGGGGCCCAATGTAGCCTCGCTATAGTTATTTTACTGCTGCTCATTAATTATCTGTTACTTTTTTATTTTTTATTTTCTTAAAACTGCATTGTTGGTTAAGGTCTTGTGAGTAAGCATTTCACTTTAAGGTCTAATACACCTGTTGTATTCGGCGCACGCTACAAATCAAATTTGATTTGGCTTGAACGAATGATCTCCGCATGTGTGGTTCCCACCGTGAAACATGGAGGAGGAGGTGCCTTCCTGGTGACACTGTCTGTGATTTATTTAGAATTCAAGACACACTTAACCAGCATGGCTACCACAGCATTCTGCAGCGATACGCCATCCCCTCTGGTTTGCGCTTAGTGGGACAATCATTTGTTTTTCAACAGGACAATGACCCAACACCCCTCCAGGCTGTTTAAGGGCTATTTGACCAAGAAGGAGGGTGATGGAGGGCTGCATCAGATGACCTGGCCTCTACAATCATCCGACCTCAACCCAATTGAGAGAGTTTGGGATGAGTTGGACCACAGAGTGAAGGAAAATCAGCCAATAAGTGCTCAGCATATGGGGAAACTCCTTCAAGACCTTGACTTTGGAAAAGCATCCCAGGTGAAGCTGGTTGAGAGAATGCCAAGTGTGCAAAGCTGTCATCAATGCAAAGAGTGGCTACTTGGAAGTTACTACATGATTCCATATGTGTTATTTCATCGTTTTGATGTCTTCCCTATTATTCTACAGTGTAAAAAAAACAACCTTGAATGAGTAGTTAAAAAAAATGACTGGTACTGTATAAGCAAAAATGTCAGTCGAAAACGGTGCCAGAACCACGCAGGTCCCTAAAACAGCAGACTATACATCTATTAAATTGCAACTATTTGCGGAGGTAGACCATTTTTGAGTGTTAAATTTAACACTATTAGAGTTGATGTAACACTTGCATTTTTTTCTCACTCTCAACTTTAACTTTACAGTCGACCCTCTGAGTGACCATTGCTCTCAAATTCAGCCATATGGATCAACAATAGCCGTGTGCAACCAGATGCAGTGCTATGAAAATGCCAATTGGGGTTGTGCACTGACCATGCCATTCTTATTGACCTCAGCAGATAAGAGGCCACACTGGCTGGACCGAAGTATCACTGGACTGTCTCTCACTGGACAGAACTACTTGGCGTTCACAAGGCAAATGGTGTCTAATGTCCATGTCACCTCTCTCTCTCATACTCACTCCTCAGCATCATTGTTCTTCCTCCTGTCCACCCTCCTCCTTACTCGCCCTCTCTTTTCCACCCTCCTCGCTTCATCTAGGAATCTGTTACTCTCTCTCATCCAACATCTTCTGTTCAAACTCTCTGAACTCTCTGAAACCCTTAAGCAGAATTAGCTGATTTGGTTCATTTGATCATTATCACGGATAAGTGAAAAGTCACTTTCACCTCTTTTTATCAAGGTATTTACAAAAAATCTAGAAAAAGTACATTACAGAACAATGTGACAACCTATGCTTATGCCATATTTGTGCCGTACTTATGCCGTATTTGCCATAACAATATAATGTGAAGTCTACTGTATGTTCAGTATCATATAACCACCTTGCATTTTTTTGTTTTATTTCCCCAATGGTCTTTGCTTTATATACAGTGCCTTCAGAAAGTATTCATACCCCATCCACATTTTGCTGTGTTACAGCCTGAATTCAAAATGTGTTAAATAGTTTTTTGTTCTCTCACCCATCTACACACAACACCTCATAATTACAACATGACATATTTTTAGACATTTATGCAAATGTATTGACAATGACATACAGATATCTCATTTACAAAGCATTACACCCCTTTGTTATGACACTCTCAATTGAGCTCAGGTGCATCCAATTTCCTTTGATCATCCTTGAGACATCCCTACAACTTGATTGGAGTCCACCTGTGACCAATTAAATTATTTGGAAATGATTTAGAAAGAAACACACCTGTCTATATAAGGTCCCACAGTTGACAGTGTACAGTATGTCAGAGCAGAACCTATACCATGAATTCCAAGGAACTGTCTGTAGATCTCAAAAATATAATTGTGATGAGGCATATACAGTATCTGAGGAAGGGTATAGAACAATTTCAATAACACAGTGGTCATCGTCATTGGGAAATTGAAAAAATATGGAACTACCTAGACTCTGCCGAGAGCTGGCCGTCTGACCAAACTGAGCAACCGGGCAAGAAGAACCTTGGTCAGGGAGGTGACCAAGAACCCAATGACCACTCTGACAGAACTACATAGTTCCTTCACTGAGATGGGAGGAATCAAATCAAAGTTTTTGTCATGTGTGCTGAATACAACAGGTGTAGACCTTACAGTGAAAGGCTTACTTACAGGCTCTAACCAATAGTGCAAAAAAGGTATTAGGTGAACAATAGGTAAGTAAAGAAATAAAACATTAGTAAAAAGACAAGCTATGTACAGTAGCGAGGCTATAAAAGTAGAGAGAATACATACAGACACTGGTTAGTCAGGCTGATTGAGGTAGTATGTACATGTAGGTATGGTTAAAATGACTATGCATATGATGAACAGAGAGTAGCAGTAGCGTAAAAGAATGGTTGGCGTACAAGAAGGGTTGGCAGATAGCCCGGTTAGCCAATGTGCGGGAGCACTGGTTGGTCGGCCCAATTGAGGAAGTATGTACATGAATGTATAGTTAAAGTGACTATGCATATATGATAAAAAAAAGAGAGTATAGCAGCAGCGTAAAAAGAGAGGTTTGGGGGTACACAATGCAAATAGTCCAGGTAGCCATTTGATTACCTGTTCAGGAGTCTTATGGCTTGGGGGTAAAAACTGTTGAAGCCTTTTTGTCCTAGACTTGGCACTCCGGTACCGCTTGCCATGCAGTAGTAGAGAGAACAGTCTATGACTGGGGTGGCTGGGGTCTTTGACAATTTTTAGGACCTTCTTCTGACACCGCCTGGTGTAGCGGTCCTGGGTGGCAGGCAGCTTAGCCCCAGTGATGTACTGGGCTGTACGCACTACCCTCTGTAGTGCCTTGCGGTCAGAGGCCGAGCAATTGCCGTACCAGGCAGTGATGCAACCAGTCAGGATGCTCTCTGTTGCAGCTGTAGAACCTTTTGAGGATCTCAGGACCCATGCCAAATCTTTTTAGTTCCCTGAGGGGGAATAGGCTTTGTCGTGCCCTCTACATGACTGTCTCGGTGTGTTTGGACCATTCTAGTTTGTTGTTGATGTGGACACCAAGGAACTTGAAGCTCTCAACCTGCTCCACTACAGCCCCGTCGATGAGAATGTGGGTGTGTTCGGTCCTCCTTTTCCTGAGGTCCACAATCATCTCCTTAGTCTTGGTTACATTGAGGGATAGGTTGTTATTCTAGCACCACCCGGCCAGGTATCTGACCTCCTCTCTATAGGCTGTCTCATCGTTGTCAGTGATCAGGCCTACCACTGTTGTGTCGTCTGCAAACTTAATGATGGTGTTGGAGTCGTGCCTGGCCATGCAGTCGTGGGTGAATAGGGAGTACAGGAGGGGACTGAGCATGCACCCCTGGGGAGCTCCAGTGTTGAGGATCAGCGTGGCAGATATGTTGCTACCTACCCTCACCACCCAGGGACAGCCCGTCAGGAAGTCCAGGATCCAGTTGCAGAGGGAGGTGTTTAGTCCCAGGGTCCTTAGCTTAGTGATGAGCTTTAAGGGTACTATGGTGTTGAACGCTGAGCTGTAGTCAATGAGTAGCATTCTCACATAAGTGTTCCTATTGACCAGGTGGAGTGCAATAGAGATTGCATCATCTGTGGATCTGTTTGGGCGGTATGCAAATTGGAGTGGGTCTAGGGTTTCTGGGATAATGGTGTTGATGTGAGCCATGACCAGGTTTTCAAAGCACTTCATGGCTACAGACGTGAGTGCTACGGGTCAGTAGTAATTTCAGCAGGTTACCTTAGTGTTCTTAGGCACAGGGACTTTGGTGGTCTGCTTGAAACATGTTGGTATTACAGACTCAGTCAGGGACAGGTTGAAAATGTCAGTGAAGACACTTGCCAGTTGGTCAGCGCATGCTCGGAGTACACGTCCTGATAATTTGTCTGGCCCTGCAGCCTTGTGAATGTTGACCTGTTTAAAGGTGTTACTCACATCGGCTACAGAGAGCGTGATCACACAGTCATCTGGAATAGCTGCCCCTTTGCATTCTCATGCATGCTTCAGTGTTGCTTGCCTCGAAGCGAGCATAGAAGTGATTTAGCTCATCTGGTAGGCTCGTGTCACTGGGCATCTCGCGGCTGTGCTTCCCTTTGTATTGTGTAATAGTCCTGCCACATCCGACAAGTTTCAGAGCTGGTGTAGTACGATTCAATCTTAGTCCTGTATAGACGCTTTGCCTGTTTGATGGTTAATCTGAGGGCATAGCGGGATTTCTTATAAGTGTCTGGGTTAGAATCCCGCTCCTTAAAGGGGCAGCTCTTCCCTTTAGCTCAGTGCAGATGTTGCCTGTAATCCATGGCTTCTGGTTGGGGTATGTACGTACGGTCACTGTGGGGACGACATCATCAATGCACTTATTGATGAAGCCCGTGACTGATGTGGCGTACTCCTCTTTTCGATCATAAGAGACAGTGGCAGAAACATTATGTACAAAATAAGTTACAAATAACGTGATAAAACACACCCAATAGCACAATTGGTTGAGAGCCCGTAAAACTGCAGCCATCTCCACCGGCGCCATTATGTCCCATAACCTGCCAGAAGCACAACAGTCTCTACAGCACTTTACCAATCTCGGGTTTATGGGAGAGTGGCCAGACTGAACCACTCCTGAGAAAAAGGCACATGACAGCACACCTGCAGTTTGCAAAAATGCACATGAAAGACTCTGAGCACATAAGGCAAAAGATTCTTTGGTCAGATGAGACAAAAATCGTACTCTTTGGCCTGATTGCAAGGATCCATGTCTGGAGAAAACCAGGCACAACTCATCACCCACCTATGACCATCCCTACCGTGAAGCACGGTGGTGGTAGCATCATGGTGTGTTGGGAAATCTGTTATGAATGTACTGTCATGTTTTTACAATTGTATAACTGCCTTAATTTGCCGGACCACAGGAAGAGCAGCTACTGACTTGGCAGCAGCGAATGGAGATCCATAATAAATACGAATGGTATGGAGATACTTTTTAGCGACAGGGTCTGGGAGACTGGTAAGGATAGAGGGAACAATGAATGGAACCAAATACATGCAAATCCTTGATGAGACCTCGTACCGGACAACAATTTTTTCTACAATGAGTCGGGCGCAAAGGACTTACCCTCATCCCCGTCATTCGCATGAGAAAGAAACATCGGATACATCGGTCTTGTAAGGATCCGATGGTGAGTGGGTAATCTGCTTCTACCATCAGTCAGTCCTATTAGCCAACGTACAATCATTGGATAACAAAATAGACAAACTACGATCACGAATATCCTACCAACGGGACAATAAAAACGGTAATATCTTATGTTTCACCGAGTCGTGGCTGAACAACAACATGGATAAAATACAGCTGCCAAGATTCATGCTAGATTGGCAAAATAGTACAGCTAACTCCAGTAAGAGAAGGGGTGGCAGCCTGTGTATATTTGTAAACAACAGCTGGTGCACAAAATCTAATATTATGGAAGTCTCAAGGTTTTGCTCGCCTGAGGTCGAGTATACCATTATAAGCTGTAAGACCACACTATTTACCAAGAGAGTTTTCATCTATATTCTCCATAGCTATCTAGTTACCACCACAAACCGATGCTGGCACTAAGTCCGCACTCAATGAGCTGTATAAGGGCATAAGCAAAAAGGAAAATGCTCATCCAGAGGCTGCGCTTCTAGTGGCCGGGGACTTTAATGCAAGGAAATTTAGATCTGTTTTACCTCATTTCTACCAGCATGTTAAATGTGCAACCAGAGGGGAAAAAAACTCTAGACCACCTTTACACCACACACAGAGACGCGTACAAAGCTCTCCCTCACCCTACATTTGGCAAATCTGACCATTTTATCCTCCTGATTTCTGCTTACAAGGAAAAACTAAAGCAAGAAGCACCAGTGACTCGGTCAATGAAGAAGTGGTCAGATGACGCAGATGCTAAGCTACAGGACTGTTTTTAAAAAATCCTTCTCTCTACTATTATTCTGACATTTCACTTTCTTAAAATAAACTGGTGATTTTAACTGACCTAAGACAGGGGATTTTTACTAGGATTAAACGTCAGGAATTGTGAAATACTGAGTTGAAATGTATTTGGTTAAGGTGTATGTAAACTTCTGACTTCAACTGTGTGTTACATATTGTAAATATATGCTCATAAACATCTGTATTATACTCAAAACAAATTGAATGCTTGGGTGTTCTTGGGCAAAGGTGTGTCCAAAGCTATGTAGGGAAATAAACAGAACCTGAGAAAGGGTACATATGGATGTCTGTAAAAGAAAGCCAAGAAGAATCAAGAAAATGGTTGACCGTGAGAACCTGTAGGAGTGGAGGGATATTTAAACAAAGGGGTGAGAGAGACCGGGAGAGGAAGAGAGAGTTAAAATGATCCTCCTAGCGCAAATCCTTTTCAATCTGATCAGTGTTTGGGGATGGACTAACCAGCTTGGGACTGTAGCCTGTGACCAGGTAAGGAAGCGTATTCACCCTAAAAAACACTTATTACTCCTTGATGGTTGCACTTTTTTTTTGTAAATATACAAATCTAAAAAAGGTATTTTTGGATTACCTTCAGGATAATCTGCTTTGTACAAACGGTTGAGTTGAGAGCCTGGCTATAACTGTATTTTAGAAACGGAGAGTTGAGTCTTTCGGATTGAAAGTAAATGTCTCAAGTTGTAGGGTGCTGTTCTTACTCTCTGAAGTCTTGGATTCAGAAGAAAAAGGTAGTATAAAACAATGTGCTCAAATTTGTAGGCATAGCTTTTATTGATCTCACTCACTGTAGAAGAGTGTTAGTAATTGTCAAGACACTTTACCTGGGACTCTACGAATGCCTATAATATGTCACTTGAAATAGGTAAATGTTTTTCATGTAAATCCATTCTACAATAGACAGATTTTCCATAGGATCAAATGTGATATTTCAACTTTAGTATATGATCTGAAATTGTCCCGTCAAACTAAGTCATACAAATGGATAAGTTGCGACTGCTTATTTAGGAATAAAATAATTCCTTTGGAGTAACCAAATGTATTGCTGCAATTGTGCATGTTTGTTTTCAAGCTGCATTGGGATTTGGATTGTGTATTATTTATTACTATTGGTAATTTTTCCATTTTCAACATGTATGGTCATTTCTGAAATCTTGTTTGTCAACTGCATATTTTCTCAAGTTCATACTGTGGTATTGTGATTATGCTTCAATAGATATAGAATAGAGAAGTCGATTGAAATGTCAAGAAGAACCCTTTTGAAACCCCTTTTTCTAAAAGTGTAATGCTAAATAACAACATGATGATTGACTAGCGATACTGAATAGAGAATTTGTCCGAAATAGTTGGATAACAAGGTATTTCCCCAGTACATAAACACTTCCACTGTGCCAAGTCGGGTTTGGATAGTGCTAGTTACAGAGTCAATGGGAACTTAGAGTTTGAAGTCAGACGATCACCTTGGTTGTGTTAGCGGGAATATTCACCACTATAGGCATATTTCTCAGTCCAATGACTTCTTTCAGCTGTTCTCTGGATGGGTTTGTGGCCACATGCTTGTGTCGAGGTCATGACATGACCTTTGACACAGGCCCACCTTTGACAACTTCAAATATTTGGCATCTCTACTTACTTGTGGTGATACAGAACCAATTATTTATTTGTTGCAGATATTTCTTATTGGTCATAAGAATACTGCATTTCACAAGTTATTTTAGAACGAAAGATTGAAAGGAAACAGTCATTTATTTTAGATCATTTCCTGTCCTCTGTGGATTACAATGAAACATTGGCTCCTCTGCAGCTTCTACTAATCTATGGTCAGATTAAGTGTCTTTGTTTTATTCTTAACACACTTGGAGTTTTTGAAGGCATGGTATACAGTTGTGCAGGAGACACATGTCCTGCAGGATCCTGATACTGTAGCTGCCCAGCGGTGAACGTCACATCGTGTCATGGTTGAGGTTAAGTCGGGCACAACTTTTAGACCTTTGCTTTAACCCTTGCAGTGAGGTTAACACGGCTCAGCCTATTTATATGAAGTGTTATCAGCAAGCATGTTTAACAAGCCAAAATGAAGGGTCTGTTGATCACATGTTCCTGTTACTAATGTTTAAAAACTCCAGTTAACAAAACACTTGTTGGAAACAGCATGGGTCCCACTTAGACTGTGTTTTAGTAATTACATGGATGGACCAGTCTGTGGTGGTACACTGTAATTGTGCTACACAGTCGGGGGTAGCACACAGGGGTATGGTACAGTGGTGCCCAGAGAATGAGTAAGAGCCACACTGTACATGTTAAAGGGCAACTCCACCATTTTTCAACCTCATTTTCATTATCTCCAGCACAATAGAAGTGTCAACATGTGAAAATGGCACATTTCTAAGGTTTGTAGAAAAAAATATAAAGTAAAAAATGACAATCAAAAGTTAAAACATTTTAAAAACAGTGACTTTCAAACACTGAGATTTGCGGTGACATGGGGAGCAAGAGAATACCCTCCCTTGGACTGGAAACTTGTTGCAGGTTTTGAAAATCACTGTTTTTTAAAAACTTTTAATCCTGCCCTGTGATGTCACAGAGAAGCATTTTTAGGGGGACTTTTTAACCACAGATCATAGAAATAAGCTGTTTCACATATGCAGACACTGGTTTGGTGCTGGAGATTATGAATATGAGGTTGAAAAGTAACAGAATTGTCCTTTCAGTGTTGAGCGCAAAAGGTTTTAAGGTTTTATTTCTATTTCTACACAGTTAATGTGCTAAGTATATACCCATGATCTAATATATTATATGATACAAACCCATGAAGTGATATATTGTACAATTTTAAAACTTTAATTTAGATTTAGGTTAAAGGAAATTGTGTACCATTCTTAGCACCTATAGTATACTGAACACTTATTCTATGACATTATTTGTGGAGTGCAAATATTTGCAAATACTCTGTGAGCAGTTATATTGTAGCGTATTCTATATATTGTGTCAAGGTTAACCCTTGTCTCCTCTACTCTTTCTAATTGATCACAGGCTTTCATTAGTCTCGTTCAAGCAACAGGGGGAATCACTGTGCCAAGTTTACATGCCAATCAGCCATGTTCAATACGCATGACGTGGGGCATGAGTCAAGCACAGCAGGGCACGAGGAGGAAAAGCTTCTTAAAAGCAACAGGACAGGGCATATGGAGACGTCAACCCACGTCTGGCCTGAATTGGCTTGTGGCCTGTAGACTGGCCCAGCTTCTCTGACCCATGTGATAACGATGCTTTGACTTTCTGAAGTGAGCAGGCCAGGGCCAATCCTCTGCCCTACCATCAGGTTTTAATCCTGGGAATCCTATTAGTGAGTCAACCTTTAGAGGAGGAAAGTCCCTCCGGGTCAGAAGACTTTGACTTGCCAAGGCTTGGGAAGATTCTTTGTGCGTAGGTAATCACCCAAAACAATAACATTTTGTCATTCCATTGACTTATTAAAGGGATACTTCAGGATTTTGCCAATGAGGCCCTTTATCTTTGATGTAATGTCCTTAAAACAAGTCAAAATGAGGCTCAGTAGTGTGTGTGGCCTCCACGTGCCTGTATGACCTCCCTACAACGCCTGGGCATGCTCCTGATGAGGTGGCGGATGGTCTCCCTGAGGGATCTCCTCCCAGACCTGGACTAAAGCATCCAACAACTCCTGGACAGTCTGTGGTACAACGTGGCGTTGGTGGATGGAGCGAGACATGATGTCCCAGATGTGCTCAATTGGATTCAGGTCTGGGGAACGGGCGGGCCAGTCCATAGCATCAATGCCTTCCTCTTGCAGGAACTGCTGACACACTCCAGCCACATGAGGTCTAGCATTGTCTTGCATTAGGAGGAACCCAGGGCCAACCGCACCAGCATATGGTCTCACAAGGGGTCTGAGGATCTCATCTCGGTACCTAATGGCAGTCAGGCTACCTCTGGCGAGCACATGGAGGGCTGTGCGGCCTCCCAAAGAAATGCCACCCCACACCATGACTGACCCACTGCCAAACCGGTCATGCTGGAGGATGTTGCAGGCAGCAGAACGTTCTCCACGGCGTCTCCAGACTGTCATGTCTGTCACATGTGCTCAGTGTGAACCTGCTTTCATCTGTGAAGAGCACAGGGCGCCAGTGGCGAATTTGCCAATCTTGGTGTTCTCTGGCAAATGCCAAACGTCCTGCACGGTGTTGGGCTGTAAGCACAACCCCCACCTGTGGACGTCGGGCCCTCATACCACCCTCATGGAGTCTGTTTCTGACCGTCTGAGCAGACACATGCACATTTGTGGCCTGCTGGAGGTCATTTTGCAAGGCTCTGGCAGTACTCCTCCTGCACCTCCTTGCACAAAGGCGGAGGTAGCGGTCCTGCTGCTGGGTTGTTGCCCTCCTACGGCCTCCTCCACGTCTCCTGATGTACTGGCCTGTCTCATGGTAGCGCCTCCATGCTCTGGACACTATGCTGACAGACACAGCAAACCTTCTTGCCATAGCTCGCCTTGATGTGCCATCCTGGATGAGCTGCACTACCTGAGCCACTTGTGTGGGTTGTAGACTCCGTCTCATGCTACCACTAGAGTGAAAGCACCGCCAGCATTCAAAAGTGACCAAAACATCAGCCAGGAAGCATAGGAACTGAGAAGTGGTCTGTGGTTATCACCTACAGACCCACTCCTTTATTGGGGGTGTCTTGCTAATTGCCTATAATTTCCACCTGTTGTCTATTCCATTTGCACAACAGCATGTGAAATTGATTGTCAATCAGTGTTGCTTCCTAAGTGGACAGTTTGATTTCACAGAAGTGTGATTGACTTGGAGTTACATTGTGTTGTTTAAGTGTTCCCTTTATTTTTTTGAGCAGTGTATATTTTTGATTTTAGATTCTTCTAAGTAGCCATTGTCACGCCTTGGTCTTAGTATTTTTGTGTTTTCTTTAATTATTTGTTCAGGCCAGGGTGTGACATGGGTTTATTGTGTTGTCGTATTGGGGTTTTTGTAGGCATTGGGATTGTGGCTGATTAGGGGTGTGTCTAGCATAGGCTTGGCTGCCTGAGGTGGTTCTCAATCAGAGTCAGGTGATTCTCGTTGTCTCTGATTGGGAACCATATTTAGGTAGCCTGGGTTTTCCTGTGTATTTTGTGGGTGATTGTTCCTGTCTCTGTGTAGTGTTCACCAGATAGGCTGTAATTAGGTTTTCACGTTTCGTTTGTTGTTTTTGTATTTATTTAGTTATTTCATGTATCGCTATTTTTTCATTAAAGAACATGAGTAACCACCACGCTGCATTTTGGTCCGACTCTCCTTCAACAGACGAACGCCGTTACAGAATCACCCACCACACCCGGACCGAGCGACGTGGTAACAGGCAGCGACAGCAGGAGCAGCGAAAGGAGGAATGGACATGGGAAGACGTGTTGGATGGCAAAGGTTGTTACACTTGGGAGGAGATACTGGCCGGAAGAGATCGCCTCCCATGGGAACAGGTGGAGGCATTTAGGAGAGCAGAGGCAGCCGGAGATAAGAGCTGACGATACGAGGGAACACGGTTGGCAAGGAAGCCCGAAAAGCAGCCCCAAAAATTGATTGGGGGGGGGGGGCTCAGGGAGAGAGTGGCAGAGTCAGGAGTCAGACCTGAGCCAACTCTCCCTGTTAATTGTGAGGAGCAGCGATCAAAGGACTTCTGGACTTGGGAAGAGATATTGGACGGAAAAGGACCCTGGGCACAGCCTGGTGAATATCGACGCCCCAAAGAAGAACTGGAGGCGGCGAGAGCGGAGAGGCGCTGGTATGAAGAGGCAGCACGGTGACGCGGATGGAAGCCTGAGAGTCACCCCCAAAAATGTATTGGGGGGGGGGCTCACAGGGAGTATGGCGATGCCAGGTAGGAGACCTGCGCAAACTCCCTGTGCTTACCGGGGGGCTAAAGAGACCGGGCAGGCACCGTGTTATGCTAGTGAGCACACGGTGTCTCCAGTGTGGGTGCATAGCCCGGTACAGTACATACCAGCTCTTCGTATTAGCCGGGCTAGAGTGGGCATCGAGCCAAGTAAGGTTGGGCAGGCTCGGTCCGGTCTATCCAGAGCCACCTCCACACACCAGTCCTCCGGTAGCAGCTCCCCGCACCAGGCTTCCTGTGCGTGTCCTCGATCCAGTACAACCAGTTCCAGCACCACGCACCAGGCCTTCAGTGCGCCTCGCCTGTTCAGCACAGCCAGAGCCATCCTTCTCTCTAGCGCTGTCGGAGCCTCCCGCCTGTTCAGCGCAGCCAGCGTTTTCCTCATCTCCTGTGCTGTCGGAGTCTCCCGCCTGTTCAGCGCTTCCAGAGCCTTCCTCCTCTACAGCGCTGCCGGAGCCTCCTGCCTGTTCAACGCTGCCAGTCTGCATGGAGCGGCCAGAGCTTCCAGTCTGCATGGAGCGGCCAGAGCTGTCAGTCTGCATGGAGCAGCCAGAGCTGCCAGGTTGCATGGAGCAGCCAGAGCTGCCAGGTTGCATGGAGCAGCCAGAGCTGCCAGTCTGCATAGAGCTGCCAGTCTGCATAGAGCAGCCAGATGCTGCCAGTCTGCATGGAGCTGCCAGTCTGCATGGAGCTGCCAGTCTGCATAGAGCAGCCAGAGCTGCCCGTCTACATGGAGCAGCCAGAGCTGTCAGCCTGCATGGAGCATCCTTAGCTGTCAGTCTGCATGGAGCAGCCTGAGCTGCCAGTTTGCATGGAGCAGCCAGAGCTGTCAGTCTGCTCAAAGCACCAGTCTGCATGGAGCAGCCATAGCTGTCAGTCTGCATGGAGCAGCCAGAGCTGCCAGTCTGCATGGAGAAGCCAGAGCTGTCAATCTGCATGGAGCAGCCAGAGTTGCCAATCTACATGGAGCAGCCAGAGCTGTCAGTCTGCATGGAGCAGCCAGAGCAGCTAGATCCACCCGTCAGCCATGATCTTCCAGATCTGCCAGTCAACCAGACTCTTCCAGATCTGCCAGTCAACCAGATGGTCGGCGGCGAGGGTGGACTATCCCAGGACGCAAGGGGGAGGAACTAAGACATTTATGGAGTGGGGTCCACGTCCCGAGCCGGAGCAGCCACCATGGACAGATGCCCACCCGGACCCTCCCTATGGTTTTGAGGTGCATCCGGGAGTCCGCACCTTGGGGGGGGATTCTGTCACGCCTTGGTCTTAGTATTTTTGTGTTTTCTTTAATTATTTGTTCAGGCCAGGGTGTGACATGGGTTTATTGGGTTGTCGTATTGGGGTTTTTGTAGGCATTGGGATTGTGGCTGATTAGGGGTGTGTCTAGCATAGGCTTGGCTGCCTGAGGCGGTTCTCAATCAGAGTCAGGTGATTCTCGTTGTCTCTGATTGGGAACCATATTTAGGTAGCCTGGGTTTTACTGTGTATTTTGTGGGTGATTGTTCCTGTCTCTGTGTAGTGTTCACCAGATAGGCTGTAATTAGGTTTTCACGTTTCGTTTGTTGTTTTTGTATTTATTTAGTTATTTCATGTATCGCTATTTTTTCATTAAAGAACATGAGTAACCACCACGCTGCATTTTGGTCCGACTCTCCTTCAACAGACGAACGCCGTTATAGCCATCCTTTGCATTGATTACAGCTTTGCACACTCTTGGCATTCTCTCAAGCAGCTTCAACTGGAATGCTTTTCCAACAGTCTTGAAGGAGTTACCACATGTGCTGAGCCCTTGTTGGCTGCTTTTCCTTCACTCTGCTGTCCCATTCATCCCAAACCATCTCAACCAGGTTGAGGTCGGGTGATTTTAGAGGCCAAGTCATCTGATGCAGCACTCCATCACTCTCCTTCTTGGTCAAATAGCCCTTACACAGCCTGGAGATGTGTTGGGTCATTGTCCTGTTGAAAAACAAATGATAGTCCCACTAAGTGTAAACCAGATGGGATATCGTATTGCTGCAGTGTGCCTTGAATTCCAAATAAATCACCAGCAAAGGTCCCCCACACCATCACACGTCCTCCTCCATGCTTCACAGTGGGAACTACACATGCGGAGATCATCCGTTCACCTACTCTGCATCTCACAAAGACACAGCGTTTGAAACCAAAAATATATTTTTTTAACTCCTCAGCCCAAGGACAAATTTCCACCAGTCTAATGTCCATTGCTTGTGTTCCTTGGCCCAATCAAGTCTCTTCTTATTATTGGTGTCCTTTAGTAGTGGTTTCTTTGCAGCAATTCGACCATGAAAGCCTGATTCATGCAGCTTCCTCTGAACAGTTGATGTTGAGATGTGTCTGTTGCTTGAACTCTTTGAAGCATTTATTTGGGCTGCAATCTGAGACATAAATGGTCTCCACGAGTTCATCTGACTCTGGATGAATTGAAAATCTGAGCAATTACCAGAATCTTTCACTAGACTGAGACTTTTCTGTCATTTCAATAGTAAAACATTGTAGCGTGGCACAGTAAAATACTGTAAATCTGTTTTACAGCATTAATGCTGTAGATTGCACTGCATAATGGGTAAATGCCGAACAAAATACTGTTATTAACTGTAATTGGACGTCTCCTGTAAAAAAATCTAATCTACTGTATTTCTTTATTGTAATAGCTTATGCCTGCTGTAGATTCAAATGATCACTTTCGGGCACTAACCTCATGCTGTCTGGTGAGACACATGAATAACAGACTATTTTATTAAATGTATTTTTGAAGCTGCTGTGAAGTGGAAGAAAATGTTCAGCAGCTACTGGGTAGGTATTGTACGTTGACTTATAAATAAGTTATTTTATTGCTAGCCAACGTGGAATTACTGCATGTTTTTTTTAGCTGACTTAGCTAGCTAGTTAGCTAGCTCAAGTTGACACAAGCCATTTCAGTCTGCTCTAAATTGCTTTGTAAATATCTTGCTGTGCGACCTAGAAAATAAATGACCCACAGATAGTAATTGTTGTGATGATGGGCTTCGCTGTACCGCAGCTTCTGAGTGCATTGAGAATAAACTGAGTGCAGATTCTGGACCATTATGTTTTCAACATTACTACAAAGAAAATGGCTTATTTATAGCAATTAAAAAGATATGACCCATATTACTGCCGGAATGTATTTTTTTCACGGCTTGACATGCAGCATTTAACACAAACCACGTAGAGGGCCATTAAACTACTCACGAGCCTCAGCCGCTAAAGCCAATGAGAATGACCAGTGAACCGGTGTTGTGTCGAGGTGCCTGCCGACCTAAGGTGCTTCCACTGGGCAGCTCTATCACAGTGTCGCCGGCGGTAGCTAGTAACGTGGCCAATTTGAAAAATATATATTTTAGATTTCAAGTAGGATAGCAGTCTACACAAGAAATAACGAATATTGGAAGCCATCTAGATGTCATCGTGATACAGTCTACTCTAGGGGGAAGAGCATGAATGACAACAACACCGGGACCATGTCCTCCTTAGCTGTCACAACCGTGTGACACGTCCGTGTCCGTACAACCTCTCAACAACATTGTTCCATAATGCTACAGTATTAGCTAAACCTGTTCACTTTACCAGTAGTTTACAAACATTAAGTGGCACAGAAATAAAGGAAAATGTTTTGAGTCTGGTAAAATCACCTGTGGTGTTGTGTAGGCTATAGCAATGTTTTATTAGTTAGCTAGGGTTTGAGGTAGGTGTATCTAGCTGTCTTATTTGTATTTGTTCAATAGCGCAATTGATTTCATAAACTAAATTGGATATATGGCTGTACAGGTTGGAATCAACCCAAGATGATGAATCCTGAAGATGTGTCAACCCCTACCTTGCCCCATTCTTCCAAGAGCTCACTGAGTTTGAATGAAGATCTCTAGTGAGGTAAGTACAGTACACACACACACACCAGTGGAGGCTGCTGAGGGGAGGACGGCTCATAACAATGGCTGGAACAGATTTAGTGGAATGGCATCAAACACTTGGAGACCATGTATTTGGTGTATTTGATACCATTCCACTGATTCAGCTACAGCCATGAGCACGTCATCTTCAATTAATGTGCCACCAACCTCCTGTGACACATACACACACGACACTGGCTTGATATGTCCCTTGTCACCTATCTTTTTACCCACAGAGTAACAGCTCTGGTGCTCTCTGCCTCTCATTCTATTCTTAATTTGTCTATGCTTGTCCTAGGGGTGAGAAGAGCTGACAAATCAGAACTGAGGATGATTGTTACGGAGCCCCATGAGGAACACCTGATGCGGGGCTGACTTTTCTCTCCTATCTGCTCTCCAGTCCAAACTGTTCCGTTGTGTGTTTCAGCGCCTCTAAACCCCCTTACCCTGAATAGTTGCTCTGATGACCATGGATCTAGGATTGTACCCAATCTCCATCTTGGGTACAATTACATCTTCCTCTCTCTCTTTGTCTCACTCTCTCCCCCACACAATATAGTTTTTAAATTAGTGTTGTAATGATCTTTTTTGGTTTACATATGTGTTAACAATTCTTACTTCTATTGTCAATTCTGTTGTTGATTTGTTAATGTTTTTACCAATTTGAATAAATGTATTTTTCTTACATTTAGATTTTAGGGAGAATTTTACTACATTTACAGCATTATACAGGCACCAAACTTAATACTGTAATTTTGCTTTACAGCAGAGATGTATGTTACAATACTATTTTTCTTACTGCTGTAAATTTACAGTAAGGAAAATAGTTAAACACATTATTTGTCTACTACACTGTAGATGTAAGAAATATAGCTTGCTGATATAAAGAATTGCCAACTTGACATTGACAAATTTATATTGTATGTATTAATCTCGTCAAAATATAGGACTGGGGATTATATTTTAAGAAGTAGGCCTATCGGTAGGCGTGGTGACTTGATGATAGCCATGGGGATGGGTAAGAGCCTTATAAGAAAGTGTCCTTGTGCTCTCTTTTACCTTCTCCTCTTTTTGCCTCACTCTCTGTCTGACCTATTCAGGAAGTGCTGGATTAATTGAGGCCTTATACCTACTCTTAGAATGTTTGCTGAAGTCATTTAGGTGGTTTGATGGAATACAATCTCTGATTAGGAATAACATATAAACGTAACAATGCTAACTTTGCATAATAGGTCAGTAAATGCCATTCCCCAGATAAACATGTGCATAAACAACCTATACCCCTGGTCAAGAGCAGTTCTTTCCATTACTGTACATTGTAACTCAGAGCTACGGTGCTACTGTATCCTAGTCTGTACACACCACCTCAATCACACTGGCATTATTTGCGGCTCTTTCAATATAGCTTCTTTGGTGACAGCCCCTTGTCTCGCACAACTGTTCCCCTGTTGTTCCCCTATGAATAACCTCCTAGCCCTGCATAGTAAACTGCCTGCCTGCCCACATTAAAATGAAAACCATCATTCATTTAACTGCATCCTGTTGACTGCCTTGTAATCTGATTACACTGCCCAGGGGGGTTCTCAGTTGATGCAGTTGGCATCATTCACTGAAGGCCATTGCTGGCTCATTGAAAACCAATAGCGGTGACTGATTGACTAAATAATTGTAGTTTAATTGTTTATGACCCTAGCTCCATTACTCCCCACCGCTGCTCTGCTCGAGTTCTGTCATCGCCATCCTATTGCTCTGTACTGTTCAGTACATCAAGGTACTTCTGATCATGCCCTCGTATGTTGCTGTTGTCTACTCACTGAAGTGATAGCATTTCTCAAGACTTAAAAAAAAGTCTTTAAAGTGCCAATTACATTTATGACTTATCGCCTTTGTCTTTTCCTTCCAGATGGAAGCACCATCGGCCCTCACGGATAGATAGAAGCCGGCTATAAAGGGATTACTTTGGCTGCCGAACACAGGAGGCACGTTGTGCCACGAGGGTACACCTGGAGGCAGACCCCTCTTCCCTGAACAGAGGAAAAGGACTTTGGCACAAAGGGCTTTGGCACAAGGTCCTGCGTGTTGGAACACTTCTTGAAGGAAGCAACCCTGTTGGACAGGGGATTTTGGACTGTTTTGCCATGTGTCAAATCAGCTTGCCATCCGCTCCAAATGACCTCTACTCGTGGTATACATCACACCAAAAATAAAGCGTGGAAGGACAGTCTCCCTTGACAGGAGAGAACAAAAATATGCCCGACAACGCCATTCCACCCCTGATGCTTTTGCCTAAAGTGAAAATGCGTTGGAGTGGAGTACTCCCAGTTTTCATCCTACCCTCTTTGCCTCTTTTTTCTCTACTCCTTTATACTCTCATATCTTCCTCGATGGCTGTTGTTAGTTTGCCGGGATTAGACTATGACTATGGAGCCCAGCCAAAGTTTGTTTGTACCCCGATTCCAGCGGATGCAGACCCCAGCTGCTTCACACCAGGCGGGGCAGCACACGGACCTGCCCACGACAGACCCAGCAGTAATGGGCATCATGGACCTGCTGCAGGGGCGCCCAATGGTAATGGCAGGAGGTCGATGGGAATGGGGATAGGAATATCAGACGAGGCCAAATCCACCATCCTGCACCTTCGCGAGAGCCTGGTGCGGCAAAAGGAGACCATCTTAGACCAGCGGGAGACGATCAGGGAGCTGACTGCCAAGCTGACCCTCTGTGAGGGCTTTGGCCGGGGGGTGGGTCATCACGATGACCATCACGACAACCACCATGGAACCCCGCGTCTCAACACCCATCACCCGAGCTCGCACCATGCCTACCATGATGCTGACCACCACGGGGATCCACACTACCCACTGAACAATGGACATCGATCTGACCCACACCACCGAGGGAAGGACAACGCTGGGAGCAAGCATGGGGCCTTCTCCCCTGAGAAAACTAGGAAAACGCTACAGACACTCAAGGAGAGGCTGGAGAACTTGCAGGTCAGTGGGAACAACAACAAAGGTTGAGTAGGAAGAGGGATAGGAAGCTTATTGGTCCTTTGTGTGAATTTAGGTTATCTTATGCGTCACTACGGGGCACTGTGTCTCGCTACTGACCTGAAATGAAGCACGACAATGGGTGCTCCAGCTTTCTCTCACGCCGTGAGGATATCAGTGGCCTACAGCCCAAGCTCCATCCATGTGCATGCGTAGGAAGACCTAAGTTGATTAGTTAATTATCCTGACTCTCACCCTAGAGGATATATTGCACTGATCCCATGGGAATTCATGAAGCCTAGGAGAAGGTCTTGTTGAGTGATTGTATGACATATGACCATTGACACTAACAACCAACTTTTTATTTTCTTTATTTTCCCATGAATCAAGGAAGTTCCTGTATATACAAAATCCAACTTATTTGACCAACATTTTGGGGATTCCGAAAGATCATTTTTTGGTTCTAATTGATTCTCACCCATTTTCTTAAAGTGATTCTAGCACTCTATAATGAATTGTAAGACTTGCTATGAGACATGCTATAGGCTTATATCCTATACAAGTACTACTAACACTTAATAACACTGGTGGTTCATAGAAAGTAGAGCCCAACCTATCTGTTTTCTTTGGGGTCCGATAACGATTCAGATATTTTGTGGGACAAAACTGACCAACACCAATTTATCTGTCGATTTAGTGTTTTACAACAGGGAAATTGAAAAGTTACATTTTTCCACACCAAGTTCTCCTAAATTTCCATCCAAAAGAGTAATTGTCCAAGAATTTTTTTCAAATGTTGATTTCTTACATTGTGACAATGAAAATGAGAATGGACGCTAGTGTTCAGATAAGCATGCGATTCACTTTTTTCCATCCCATTTACTGAATAATGAAACTATATATATCAGTCAGGCTCTAAAAATAAAGTGTTACCAAAACAAACGTGCTATAAGACATCACAGTGGCATATATCCTATACAAGCATTAATAGCACTTAATAACACTGATGGTTCATAGAAAGTGTTACCAAATGTCTTGAGGGTGTTAGACAAAGAGTGTTCAGCTGAGATTGGCCTCCCGAGTGGCTCAACTGTCTAAGGCAACGCTTTGCAGTACTAGAGGCATCACTACAGATCCGGGTTCGATCCCGGGCTGTGTCGCAGCCGGCCGGGACCGGGAGACCCATGAGGCGGCACACGATCGGCCCGGCATCGTCAGGCTTAGGGGAGGGTTTGGCTGGCCGGGATTTCCTTGCGCTCTAGCAACTCCTTGTGGCGGGCCGGGCGCATGCACGCTGACTTCGGTCGCCAGCCGTGCAGTGTTTCCCCCGACACATTGGTGCGGCTGGCTTCCTGGTTAAGCGAGCAGTGTGTCAAGAAGCAGTGTGGCTTGGCAGGGTTGTGTTTCGGAGGACGCTTGGCTCTCGACCTTTACCTCTACCTCTTTACCTTGCAGCGATGGGAAAAGACTGTAACTACCACGAAATTGGGGAGAAAAAGTGGTAAACAAATACAAAAAAAGTCCTATTATGGAAATAAATTCCAACTGATATTCTAGTTTGCTCCACAAAGTTTGAATAACCAAGCACATGGACTAATAACATTTGTAATAGTAACTATTAATAATTTTCTCTCTTTCTCCAGGCCAGGAATTCCTCCAGCTCCTATTCAAGCTCACTGAGAGACCTCCTGCAACGCAAAATCAATGCACTTGAGAAGCAGCTCAACAATCACTACGGTGGGCATCATGATTATGGTCACCATGACGATGACCACCATGACGACCACCACGATGACCACCATGACGACCACCACGATGACCATCATGACGACCACCACGATGACCAACATGGACCCGACCACCATCATGATGATCGACACGATGACCACCATGGACCCAGTCACCACGACGATCACCATGATGACCACCACGAGACCCGCACCTCCACCCCCACCCCCACCCGCCACAACAACCGCCACAACAACCGTCAAAACAGTCACCATGACCGACACTATGACCGCCATTATGATCGTAGCCATGGCCGCCATGACACCCACGATAACGACCACAATGCCGAACACCATGATGACCATCACAACGACCGTCATGGCGAACACCATGATGACCATCATGACCTTCACCACGATGACCACCATGATGATCTTCACGATGACCACCATGATGACCACCATGGAAACGGTCACAGTGACGATGGTCACCATGGCAACGACGACCATGGCCATCATCCTCGTCCATCCTATAACAGCAAGCCGCCGGCTCCAAGACCTCTTGGCCGTGGACACAACAAGCTTGAAACTGTGCTGAGCCACCTTAACCACAGGAACACTGACCCTGGTATTGAAACTCTGATAATAACCCACTTTGACACTGTATACTATTTTCCAAGTTATATCATGCATGCAGAGTTGTATTTGCAGGTACAAATACTCAGTATCAGCTGTTCATTGCTCATATTTTGCTGTCTTGTACCCTAACAGGTACCCGGAAAAAGCCAAAGAGTCCGGATGCTTTCCAGATTGGCTTCCCTATGCGCACTAACTACATATATGGAAAAATAAAGAGGACCCTACTCAACGAAATCTTCGCCCTCACTGTCTGCCTCTGGATAAAAGGAGGATCAGGGCCTGGCCTCGGCACTCCCTTCTCCTACTCTGTACCGGGACAGGCCAACGAACTGGTTCTGATCGAATGGGGCAACAACCCCATGGAACTACTGGTCAACGACAAGGTAAGAGCATGATTGATTATTTTACATACTTTCACGTTGTGCCCCTAGTGACCAATTTGTGAAGATCTATATCTTTGTCCTCACTTCTTACAAACATACACTCTCCTACTATAAGGTTTCCTACTGTGATGTGTCATAATGTGATGGTTGGGGTACGTACATACCCCAACCAGAAGCCATGGATTACAGGCAACATTCTCACTGAGCTAAATGGTCGAGCTGCCGCTTTCAAGGTATGGGACTCTAACCCGGAAGCTTACAAGAAATCCTGTTATGCCCTGCGACGAACCATCAAACACATAAGAAAAGCATCAATACAGGGTTAAGATTGAGTCATACTACACCGGCTCCGACGCTCGTCTTATGTGGCAGTGCTTGCAAACTATTATAGACTACAAAGGGAAGCACAGCCGCGAGCTGCCCAGTGACACGAGCCTACCAGACGAGCTAAATCACTTCTATGCTCGCTTCGAGGCAAGCAACACTGAGGCATGCATGACAGCATCAGCTGTTCCAGACGACTGTGTGATCACACTCACGTCGGCTACGGAGAGCAAGACCTAGAAACAGGTCAACGTACACAAGGCTGCAGGGCCAAATGGATTACCAGGACATGTGCTCCGGGCATGTGCTGATCAACTGGCAGGTGTCTTCACTGACATTTTCAACATGTCCCTGATTGAGTCTGTAATACCAACATGTTTCAAGCAGACCACCATAGTCCCTGTGCCTAAGAACACTAAGGAAACCTGCCTAAAAACCTGCCTAAATGACTACTGACCCGTAGCACTCACGTCTGTAGCCATGAAGTGCTTTGAAAACCTGGTCATGGCTCACATCAACACCATTATCCCAGAAACCCTAGACCCACTCCAATTTGCATACCTCCCAAACAGATACACAGATGATGCAATCTCCATTGCACTCCACACTGCCCTTTCCCACCTGGACAAAAGGAACACTTATGTGAGAATGCTACTCATTGACTACAGCTCAGCGTTCAACACCATAGTACCCTCAAAGCTCATCACTAAGCGAAGGACCCTGGGACTAAACACCTCCCTCTGCAACTGGATCTTGGACTTCCTGACGGGCCGCTCCCATGTGGTGAGGGTAGGTAGCAACACATCTGCCACGCTGATTCTCAACACTGGAGCTCCACAGGGGTGCGTGCTCAGTCCCTTCCTGTACTCCCTGTTCACCCACGACTGCATGGCCAGGCACAATTCCAACACCATCATTAAGTTTGCAGACGACACCAGTGGTAGGCCTGATCACTGACAACGACAAGACAGCCTATAGGGAGGAGATCAGAGACATGGCCGGGTGGTGCCAGAATAACAACCTATCCCTCAACGTAACCAAGACTAAGGAGATGATTGTGGACTACAGGAAAAGGAGGACAGAGCGCACCCCCATTCTCATTGATGGGGCTGTAGTGGAGCAGGTTGAGAGCTTCAAGTTCCTTGGTGTCCACATCAACAACAACCTAGAATGGTCCAAACACACCAAGACAGTCGTGAAGAGAGCACAACAAAGCCTATTCCCCCTCAGGAAACTAAAAAGATTTGGCATGGGTCCTGAGTTCCTCAAAAGGTTCTGCAGCTGCAACATCGAGAGCATCCTGACTGGTTGCATCACTGCCTGGTACGGCAATTGCTCGGCCTCTGACCGCAAGGCACTACAGACGGTGCGTACGGCCCAGTACATCAATGGGGCTAAGCTGCCTGCCATCCAGGACCTCTACACCAGGCGGTGTCAGAGGAAGGCCCTAAAAATTGTCAAAGTCCCCAGTCACCCCAGTCATAGACTGTTCTCTCTACTACCGCATGGCACGTGGTACCAAGTCTAGGACAAAAAGGCTTCTCAACAGTTTTTACCCCAAAGCCATAAGAATCCTGAACAGGTAATCAAATGGCTACTATTTGCATTGTGTGCCCCCACCCAGACCTCTTTTTACGCTGCTGCTACTCTCTGTTTATCATATATGCATAGTCACTTTAACCATATCTACATGTAAATACTACCTCAATCAGCCTGACTAACTGGTGTCTGTATGTAGCCTCGATACTTTTATAGCCTCGCTACTGTATCTAGCCCGTCTATTTACTATTGTTTTATTTCTTTACTTACCTATTGTTCACCTAATACCTTTTTTGCAGTATTGGTTAGAGCCTGTAAGTAAGCCTTTCACCTGTTGTATTCACACGTGACAAATAAACTTTGATTTGAAGCATTTAGAAAGGAGTGTTTCACCATTTTTAATCAAAATTTTAAATAAGACGGTGCTTATGTTATCAGTCAGTTGCCCCATTGGCAGCACAAGTGGAAAATCAATCACCTCAAGGCAAGCAAGCTTACACCTCAGTGTCAGGTGACTCCACTCTTATCCGATCAGGCACCGGAATTTGATTTATCTCCTGTCCTCAAGAAGTGAGGCAGGAGGCAGTTACAGTTCACCTGCTGCCTGCTCTCACCTAGTCTTGCCTCCTGAGAGACAGTGGTTCTGTCTTCATTTATCATCCTCCCTAATGGCATAAGACCACAGAGGGCAAGCAGCTTACCTAGCACAGTCATGTGAAGAGACGTCTAATGAGAGGGTGGACACGGGGATAGACACATGGTCTGGGCCCATACCTCAGCATGAGTCAGGGTTTCTCCCAGACAAGAGGGGATTTGGTGGTTAAACCTGGGAGATGCCTAGCTATGGCACCTGAAGGATATGACACAAAAGAAAAGAAGGCCATCGCATTTCAATTGGTGAGCTATTTGTACCTATTCACAAAACCTGGCAAATCTTTTACAAAATATCTCCCTTAAAAAAAGACAACATTTGTGTTTAATTTACCTTCTGAAGGTGTCAT